>NC_053491.1:287734351-288066296 GCF_905171775.1 Rana temporaria | reverse complement strand
ATATGGACATCAGTGGAGAGAGATGTGGCTGGTTTACACCTGCATTGCTCTTTGAAGAGCTATTCATGATTGATACTTTTTCACCAAGCAGTGCAGGCACTGCTGACAGTCATTCAGGAGGCAATGCTGGAACTTTTTAAATATCTTTTTTTTTTACAGATGAATGACCTTTTTGAATGGGAATAACATTCGGGCTCACGGTTGTAGTGCAGCCCCTATTCACTTGGATATGAGTGGGGGCAGTACCACCACTGAAACTGACATGGGCATTAATGTTTGAAATTGTATGAAGCAAGTTTTGAGGGTGAGCCATGTGAACGCCCCACCTGACTGCCTTTACAACTTAGGGGAGGGGATGGGAAAAATGCAATTCAACCGTCTATTTTTACAAACATTGACTGCAGATATAAACTAAGCGTTACTCAGCTATGCCAGAAAGAAGCCATTTTTTTTAGAGAGAAAAAAAAAACATAAACTTTTGTCTTGATTAGAAATCAGTGATATGACAGGTAATACCTGCTCCTTTTAAGCAGAGGGGCAGGGATAGCAGTGACATCACTACCCAAATATGTCTTAAAAGGGGTAGGAATTCCCCATGACATCAGTGGTTCCTACGGACACACGTGGATGCAATCATATGTGGAATTACAGTTAAATAGCCCATATGCAGCCAACAATAACCAATAGTGGGTGTCAGCCCCAATTTGTATACAACATGGTCCAGAAAGTTCAGGGGAAATGGTAAAAGGGGAAACTGGGGCTTTGTGACATCCAGATATTTTAAATAGTCATACACAGTAAGGAAATTATAAAACAAACATTTTTTGGAAAAGCTAAAAATGTCACCTCTATCAAAGTAGAGGGCATTACTGAACATTAAAAATACAAATAGCATTAAACATGTACAAGGTAATACAATACTGTGAACTCAAATAGATACTTTATTATGCATTTTGCCATTTGGCCCTGGCTCGCTTCGACCAGTGTGGCCTTCTTTAGGGGATTGTCCTTGGATAGCACAATGAAGGATTCTCTAAAGTAAAAACGCATGCATAACCAAATTTCCATGTACAAACATCTAGAGGGAACAGCATATACCATAACGAGAGTGCACGTAGACTTAAGCCTTGTACACACGATCGGTTTGTCTGATGAAAACGGACCAATGGACCGTTTTCATCGGACGAACCGATCGCGTGTGGGCCCCATCGTTTTTTTATCCATCGGTGAAAAAAAATAGAACCTGTTTTAAATTTTTCTTATGGTTAAAAAACCAATAGAAAAAAACGATCGTCCGTGGGGAAATCCATCGGTCAAAAATCCACGCATGCTCAGAATCAAGTTGACGCATGCTCGGAAGCATTGAACTTCATTTTTCTCAGCACATTGTATTGTTTTACATAACCACATTGGACACAATCAGATTTTTGACCGATGGTGTGTAGGCAAGACTGATGAAAGTCGGCTTCATCGGATATCCGATGAAAAAATCCTTTGGATTAGATTTCATCAGATACCCGATCGTGTGTACAGGGCTTTACAGTACATAACTGATAAAATGTACACACTGCAAATTGATTGGTGATGCCAGAGATCATCCAGAGTGGAGGTGGAACACAGGAAGATCGCAAGATGAAAGGCAAACGCATGGTGGAAAAAAAACACTAGCAGACCATGTTTCCCAGACCCAAGGCATAATAGCCAACAAGTAAAAGCAGTAAACCGAACAACAAATGTACAAAAGAAAATGTAATACATGCATATAAACGTAAGAAAAAGTAATGTCTGCATGTGACAAAAAATGTTCATACCTTCATGGAAACATAGGGTGGTAAAAATGTGACTCAGCAAACAGTAATAGAGGGTCCCGAAAAATTATTTTGAAAATGTAAAAGACATCTGTGGGCTGAAGTCCAATGGCAAAAAGGCAATTCTATAGAACAATTTTAATTATGCTATAGAAAATTATGTTAAAAAAGGGGAGTGAGAAGTTGAACCAGTGTGTCCGTAATGTTGAAAAACAAAACTTACCAGTGTGGTAATAGGAAAATAAATCAGTGAACCCAGGAAACTGTCCCCAGTTGCAGCAGCACACCAACAGCCAACATCAACTGAGGGAGACAGCCAGTGGGTCTATAAAGGCAGCAGAAACTGGTCACATGACAGCACTTGGCTAATGCAAATACAGCTATTGGCACCAATGGGTTAGAATCCACAACTGTTTTGAGTCATGACTGATGGGAGAGGCAACCTCCCCTTAATCCCCTGCCATCTAAGTCTGGGAATCAAACCGCAGGATATGACGTCTAAGCCTTGACTAGAAATTATGTCATAGCTGGAACTGGAAGTGACAATATACCCGGAACCGGAAGTAATATATCATATTAAATGTTTTGGGCCTCGTACACACGATAGGTTAACCAGAGGACAACAGTCTAATGGACCGTTTTCATCGGTCCAAACCGATCGTGTGTGGGCCCCATAGGTTATTTAACCATAGGTTAAAAAAAAGCCAACTTGCTTTAAGTTTAACCTATAGATTCCTAACCGATGGGAAACAAACGATCGTTAGTAGGCACAACCATCGGTAAAAAATCCACGCATGCTCAGAATCAAGTCGACACATGCTTGGAAGCATTGAACTTTGTTTTTTTTCTGCACGTCGTTTTGTTTTACGGCACGATTTTTTTTTAACCGATGGTGTGTAGGCACGACGAACCATTAGTCAGCTTCATCGGTTAACCTATGACAACGGTCCTTCAGACCGTTCTCATCGAATGGACTGATCGTGTGTACAGTAGGTGTTTGTGATATTGTGTTTTTAGCACGACAGCATCGCGCTAAATCTCGGCGACATGGTGCCGAGATCTCGCACTCACTGGAATAGTGACAGCACATCCCAGCAAGCGCGTCATAGAAGCGATGGGAGATCCGACTTGGATTCCCGCCAATTCTACACGTGTGTGGCGTTTGTTATGAATCCTGAGGGGGAAGTCCCCGCCGGATTTTAAATAAAAATCCGGCATGGGTTCCCCCCTCAGGAGCATACCGGGCCCTTAGGTCTGTTATGGGTTGTAAGGAGAGCCCCCCTACGCCGAAAAAAAATGGCGTAGGGGGTCCCCCTACAATCCATACCAGACCCGTATCCAAAGCACGCTACCCGGCCGGCCAGGAAGGGAGTGGGGACGAGCGAGCGCCCCCCCCTCCTGAGCCGTACCAGGCTGCATGCCCTCAACATGGGGGGGGGGTTGGGTGCTCTGGGGCAGGGGGGCGCACTGCGGCCCCCCCACCTCAGAGCACCCTGTCCCCATGTTGATGAGGACAGGGCCCCTTCCCGACAACCCTGGCCGTTGGTTGTCGGGGTATGCGGGCGGGAGGCTTATCGGAATCTGGGAGCCCCCTTTAATAAGGGGCCCCCAGATACCGGCCCCCCACCCTAAGTGAATGAGTATGGGGTACATCGTACCCCTACCCATTCACCTGCAAGAAAAGTGGTAAAAACACAAATAAACCACACAGGGTATTAAAATATTTTATTAGTCTGCTCCGGAGGCCCCCCCCTGTCTTCTTTATTAGCTCTTTTACCAGGGGGAGCTTCTTCTTTGATGTCTTCGGGTGGGTGGGGGCCGCTGTCTGGTTCTCTTCCACCGCCGGGGGGGTCGCTTTTAAAAAAGCCCCCACCCCCCGGCGGGTTTCCTCCGGCGTCTTCGGCGGGGGGGCTTCTTCTTCCGCTATCCCGACGGGTCTTCTCCGCTATCCGGGGGTCTTCTAAACTCTCCGGGGGTCTCCTTCTATGTTCGCCGCTCTCCGCTGTTGACTCGGCGCACCCCGGTTCTTTGTCTCGCTGTCCGGTGCCTTCTTCCGTGCTGTACGTCTTCTTCTCCTTCGCAGACTAATAAAATATTTTAATACCCTGTGTGGTTTATTTGTGTTTTTACCACTTTTCTTGCAGGTGAATGGGTAGGGGTACGATGTACCCCATACTCATTCACTTAGGGTGGGGGGCCGGTATCTGGGGGCCCCCTTATTAAAGGGGGCTCCCAGATTCCGATAAGCCTCCCGCCCGCATACCCCGACAACCAACGGCCAGGGTTGTCGGGAAGGGGCCCTGTCCTCATCAACATGGGGACAGGGTGCTCTGAGGTGGGGGGGCCGCAGTGCGCCCCCCTGCCCCAGAGCACCCAACCCCCCCCCATGTTGAGGGCATGCAGCCTGGTACGGCTCAGGAGGGGGGGGGGCGCTCGCTCGTCCCCACTCCCTTCCTGGCCGGCCGGGTAGCGTGCTTTGGATACGGGTCTGGTATGGATTGTAGGGGGACCCCCTACGCCGTTTTTTTTCGGCGTAGGGGGGCTCCCCTTACAACTCATAACAGACCTAAGGGCCCGGTATGCTCCTGAGGGGGGAACCCATGCCGGATTTTTATTTAAAATCCGGCGGGGACTTCCCCCTCAGGATTCATAACAAACTCTGCACACGTGTAGAATTGGCGGGAATCCAAGTCGGATCTCCCGTCGATTCTATGACGGCTCTGTCTCCATCGCGGCAAGCCAGCTCGGCGCTGGCTCCCGCGATGGGGCTCGTAGGTGCTCAATCTCGCCGTGAAAGAGAGCGAGATTGACACAAAATCGGGTTCACCTACTGTACAAGGCTTTAAACTTTTATTACTGTGTATGACTATTTAAAATATTTGGGTGTCACAAAGCCCCAGTCCTCCTCACCATTTCCCCTGCCCTTTGTGGCCATGCGGTAGAAATACAGCTTATATATATATATATATATATATATATATATATATATATATATATATATATATATATATATATATATATATATATATATATATATGTATATATATATATATATATATATATATGTATATATATATATATATATATAATGCATGGCTCTTGCTAAACAGTGGGCCAAATGGGCTAAAGTTTGAGCATCTGTCTGAATGCCCGAACAACCTAGGTTCAGATCGAACCACCTGCTTGACTCACTTTCATAACTATGAACACAATTACATTTGGAATTAATGTCTCCCACTTACATTTTCATGAGCTATTCAAACCCCGTTTTGCTTTATATAAGAAAAGCTAAAGTCAACATTTTTATTTTTAAAATTAGGTTGATTACCAAACAGTAGATATATCTCGGTATATTGTGCAGTACTTTAGCGGTTGTCACCCGTCTAGCTAAGAATTGCTACTATCACAGAATATAGGTAAACATTAGTGTTGCTCACGAATATTCGCATTGCGAATATTCGACTCGAATATAGCATATTCGAGAAATCGCGCTATATTTCGAATTTCGCGGTGAATATTCGCAATTCCGAATATTCGCATTTTTTCAATTTGATTTTTAAAACAGATCACATCCTATCGACGTCTAAAAGCATTGCTGGTATGATTAGAGACCCTGGGCCGAGTAGCTAAGCTGAGGCGATCCTTTTATGTTGCCAAATTGAAAAAAAAAAAATTGCGATTTTTCGCTATTGCGAATGCGAAAATGATTGCGAATTTTCGATAACTGTGGTAGGAGAACTCTGATTGTCTCTGATGCAAAAGGGGGGGGCTTTGTGTATGTGTATGTTATGAATATTTGTATGTTTGATATTATTATTTTTTGTAAGAAGGAAAAAATTGCGCATACCTTAAAAAAGGGGAGAATACAGCAGCAACTCAAAAATGTTATACAACATAAATTAATACAAGACAGAAAATGGAGTCGCTCTACAAGAATAAAAAATATGTCTAGTGACAAGACATGTGGGCAAATTATAAAATAAGCAAGCGCAAATAACTTGTGAAATACACAGTAAAACAAATATATAAAGAAATATAGTCCCAATAATAGAAAAATAATCTTTCATAAAAATGTCTGATATGTTAAGTGAAAAAAAGTCCAAAGCATGCAGCATGAACGTGTTCAATCTTCAAGGTGTTTGATTGACAAATGGCTGTGACAGATGGATAGAGTAAAGAATCACCACCAATGCAAAACACTTTTTATTTTCTATTGTAAAATATCAAGAATATTCTGAGCCAATCAGAGTGCTCCTTCTGCATTTGCCGAATATTCGCAATTATTTTGTATTGTAAAATATCAAGAATATTCTGAGCCAATCAGAGTGCTCCTTCTGCATTTGCCGAATATTCGCAATTATTTTGTATTGTAAAATATCAAGAATATTCTGAGCCAATCAGAGTGCTCCTTCCGCATTTGCCGAATATTCGCAATTATTTTGTATTGTAAAATATCACGAATATTCTGAGCCAATCAGAGTGCTCCTACAGCATTTGTCGAAATTGCGCAATAAATATCGCATTCGCATGTTGCGATATTTCGATAAAATATCACGAATATTCTGAGCCAATCAGAGCGCTCCTCCAGCATTTCTCGAAATTGCGCAATAAATATCGCATTCGCATGTTGCGATATTTCGATAAAATATCACGAATATTCTGAGCCAATCAGAGTGCTCCTACCGCAGTTATCAAAAAATCGCAATTATTTTCGCATTCGCAATAGCGAAAAATCGCAATCATTTACTTTCGATAAAATATCACGAATATTCGAATTTAGCGAATATATCTCAAATATTCGAATATATATTCGAGATATATCGCGAAATCGAATATGGCATATTCTGCTCAACACTAGTAAACATTAGTATAGAATACTGTTTCTCAAATGCTACCAATATTGTATCAATGTTGGAAGGGAGCCACTGAGTCCTTCATTCTCTGTTTGAGATGGCAGACACAGCAGATGACAGACAATAAAACCAGCACGACATCAACACTTTTTTCTATTTTTCACATTCTGTATTGATGTGATTGCAGTACTTAGATAGTGTCTTGAACAAAGAGAAATGGCACTAAGTCATCTGGTATCCTGGTTACATTTAAAAATTAAGCTTATATTAAGCTTATGTTTATAAGACTTCTTATGTGTAGCTGTCACTTAATATTTCAGATTCTTTATGCAGATATGATGACATTAGAACTCAAGTAAGATGCCTGTTCTAGCTGTGGCTTCCAAGTGGATAGTGGATTCCTATGTGTTGCTTTTGAAGCAAGATTAAATGTGTACATACATATGCATATTTTTGGTTTATAAAGCATTTGAAATATCATTGTAATAATAATAAAAAAATACTTATTTGCACCAGTTGTGTTGAGCAGTGTTGATCAGCATCCACACAGGTCCAATGCAAAGACACAGAGAAAACAATTGTTCCCTGTTCACACTGAATAGATTTGATGGTTTATACTGCATAAAAATGCAACATGTCTGCATTTTTTACTCAGTGCATAACAACATGTTACGGTGTGTCACAGAATGTTACAGTGTGCTGTTGTTCATAGAATTGAATGATATTTTAATAAAGTTAAAAAGAGAGCGAGAAAAAAATGATGGGTTGTAAGTTGTAACAACATATTGTACTGCCTCAACGCAACACATACCAGTGTACAGAGCAAGTCTCCTATTGTGGCTCTAAAAGTAAGATAAATTAATAAAAACAAATAAGATACAGAAAACATTACTAAAACTCTGCACACACGATCGGTTTGTCTGATGAAAACAGACCGATGGACCGTTTTCATCAGAAAATCCTATTGTGTGTGGGCCCCATCGGTTTGTTTTCCAACGGTGAAAAAAAAAAATAGAACATGCTTTAAAAATGTTTTTTTTTTTTTTTTAAACGGGTTACTTGTGTAAGTGTTGTTTGATAGTTTAAGTCATATTGGGTTGGATTGTCTGTCAATGGATTTCAGTGCTCATGCCAGAAGGGTATTAGGTTTGTTTGATTTCATGTAAAATGTGTGTTTTGATCTGCGTAGTGTCTTATCTGCTGATTCTGTTAGGAATAAATCATTTTCCAATCTGTTTTTTTTTCCAATTGTGCTTTTGATGTAGGGGTGGGATTGCTTTGGAAAAAGGTAACAGCATTATTAAAGTTGGTTTCTAATTTACGTGCAAGAATATTACGTTCTCTTTTGATCAGTGCCATTTGTCTTTGGATCATTCCATGCATCAAAGGTTTGTGCACTTCCCATAAGGTAAGCGGAGATATGTCAGGATTAATGTTATATTCTAGATAGTCCTTTATACCTTGTATAATTATTTGGCTATAGGAGGGATTATTGAGTATGATGTCACCGAGATACCACGTTGAGTCGTGAGCTTTAGGGATGGTAGAGGATAAAGTGGTGAAAACTGTGTTGTGGTCCGACCAAGGGAATGGGATTATGCTAGATGCAAGTACTTCAGGTATCATAGCTGTAGTTAGAAAAATGTGGTCTATACGGGTGGATATTTATGTGGGTGTGAATAGTAGGTAAAGCATCTTTTGGATGAATTACATTCTCTCCAAGAGTCTACTAAATTATATCGAGAGAGTAGTTTAGAAAATGATTGGTTGCTTGAGTTACAAGAACAAATATAGGGTGACTTGTCGAGAAATGGGAAGAGGACTTGGTTGGAGTCACCACATATGATGACTGTGCCCATTTTATGGGCATTTACTACTTGTAATAAGTGTGAAATGAGGTTGGTTGTTTGTTAGGGGCGTAGTATGATACTATTGTTACCAAATTATCCATGATATGACCAGTGAGTATTAGATATCGCCCCTCAGGGTCTTTAATTGCTGACTGGATTAGGAATAGGGTATATCTGTGAAAGGCTATAAGGGTTCCTCTCCTTTTGCCGCTGGCCAAGGCTGTAAAGACTTGTGGATAGAAAGGGCTCATATACTTTGGAGTAAAATTCACTGCAAAGTGAGTTTCCTGTAGGCATATTGGGCCAAATCCTCAGCCAGGCGGCGTAACTTAACTTTCAGCAGTTAAGTTACACTGACTTAAAGTTTTTACCTAAGTGCCTGATCCACAAAGCACTTACGTAAAAATTTCAAGCCGTGTAACTTAAGTGCCGCCGTCGTAAGGCGTTTCTCCTCTCCGGGGGGCGTTTACAATTTAAATGAGGCGCGCTCCCGCGCCGGCCGTACTGCGCGTGCGTGTGACGTCATTTTCCCGACGTGCATCGCGCAAACGTAATTGACGCCGGGTGGCTTTGTGGATTGCGACGGGACACTAAAGTTGCGACGGGTGAAAACAAAGACGCGCCGGGAAAACAAATAATTTAAAAAAAAAATTACAGCGTCGCTCAGCATGCATTCCTGAGAGGGAGAACTCCATGCCAATTTTCAAAGAAAAAACCGGCATGGGTTCCCCCCCCAGGAGCATACCAGGCCCTTAGGTCTGTTATGGGTTGTAAGGAGACCCCCCCTCCGCCGAAAAATCGACGTAGGGGGTCCCCCTACAATCCATACCAGACCCGTATCCAAAGCACGCTACCCGGCCGGTCAGGAATGGGAGTGGGGACGAGCGAGCGTCCCCCCCCTCCTGAGCCGTGCCAGGCCGCATGCCCTCAACATGGGGGGGTTGGGTGCTCTGGGGCAGGGGGGCGCACTGCGGGCCCCCCCACCCCAGAGCACCCTGTCCCCATGTTGATGAGGACAGGACCTCTTCCCGACAACCCTTGCCGTTGGTTGTCGGGGTATGCGGGCGGGGGCTTATCGGAATCTGGAATTCCCCTTTAATAAGGGGGCCCCCAGATACCGGCCCCCCACCCTAAGTGAATGGATATGGGGTACATCGTACCCCTATCCATTCACCTGTAGGCAAAAAGTAAAAGTTGTTAAACACACAACACAAGGCTTTTTAAAATAATTTATTATTCTGCTCCGGATGCCCCCCCTGTCTTCGTTATTAGCTCAATTACCAGGGGGGGCTTCTTCTTCCACTCTCCGGGGGTCTTCTCCGCTCTCCGGGGGGGGTTTCTTCTTCCGCTCTCCGGGGGGGGGGCTTCTCCGGACTCCGGGGGGCTTCTTCCATCTTCTCCCCTCTTCCGCTGTTGACTCGGCGAACCCCGGTTCTTCTGCAGATGTCCGGTGCCTTCTTCTTCAGCGCTGGCTGCCTGCTATGTTTGTGTGTTAGCTCAATTAGTAACAGGCAGCCGGCGCGGTCTTCTGTGACGTCAGGGTCTTCTCTTCTGTTCTTCTCCCCTCTTCCGATGTTGCCTCGTCGCCTGTTGTCGCTGTAATGATGGAAGCGCGCCTTGCATCCCATTTATATAGGCATCACCGTCCCATCATGCTCCGGCAGGTACCCACGTGGTGGGTGCCTACCCACGTGCACCCACCACGTGGGTACCTACCGGAGCATGATGGGACGGTGATGCCTATATAAATGGGATGCAAGGCGCGCTTCCATCATTACAGCGACAACAGGCGACGAGGCAACATCGGAAGAGGGGAGAAGAACAGAAGAGAAGACCCTGACGTCACAGAAGACCGCGCCGGCTGCCTGTTTGAAATCGAGCTAACACACAAACATAGCAGGCAGCCAGCGCTGAAGAAGAAGGCACCGGACATCTGCAGAAGAACCGGGGTTTGCCGAGTCAACAGCGGAAGAGGGGAGAAGATGGAAGAAGCCCCCCGGAGTCCGGAGAAGCCCCCCCCCCGGAGAGCGGAAGAAGAAACCCCCCCCGGAGAGCGGAGAAGACCCCCGGAGAGTGGAAGAAGAAGCCCCCCCTGGTAATTGAGCTAATAACGAAGACAGGGGGGACATCCGGAGCAGAATAATAAATTATTTTAAAAAGCCTTGTGTTGTGTGTTTAATAACTTTTACTTTTTGCCTACAGGTGAATGGATAGGGGTACGATGTACCCCATATCCATTCACTTAGGGTGGGGGGCCGGTATCTGGGGGCCCCCTTATTAAAGGGGACTCCCAGATTCCGATAAGCCCCCGCCCGCATACCCCGACAACCAACGGCAAGGGTTGTCGGGAAGAGGTCCTGTCCTCATCAACATGGGGACAGGGTGCTCTGGGGTGGGGGGGCCCGCAGTGCGCCCCCCTGCCACAGAGCACCCAACCCCCCCATGTTGAGGGCATGCGGCCTGGCACGGCTCAGGAGGGGGGGGGACGCTCGCTCGTCCCCACTCCCATTCCTGACTGGCCAGGTAGCGTGTTTGGATACGGGTCTGGTATGG
This sequence comes from Rana temporaria, assembly GCF_905171775.1. NCBI lineage: Eukaryota > Metazoa > Chordata > Amphibia > Anura > Ranidae > Rana > Rana temporaria. Next base: position 288,055,232 of record NC_053491.1, on the reverse strand, counting down.
ATTGTAGGGGGACCCCCTACGTCGATTTTTCGGCGGAGGGGGGTCTCCTTACAACCCATAACAGACCTAAGGGCCTGGTATGCTCCTGGGGGGGAACCCATGCCGGTTTGGAATTTACAAATTGCCGTGGAGTTCTCCCTCGGGAATGCATACCAAATGCCGTCGCTTGAATGGGCCTTTACAAGGTGTGACTAACTTTACACTTTGTAAAAGCAGCCCTAGTTTTACACCAGGCAAACTAACTTTTACGGCGAAAAAACTAGGCACAAAAGCTTTGAGGATCGCCCTAAGTGCTAATTTGCATACTAGAAGAGGCATTTCGACTCGAAATGCCCCCAGTGGCGGATGCGGTACTGCATCCTAAGATCCGGCAGTGTAAGTCCCTTACAGATGTCGGATCTTCTGCCTAACTTAGGAAAACTGCTTCTGAGGATCAGTTCCAAAGTTAGAACCAGAGATACGACGGCTTACGCCGGAGTATCTCTTTTGTGGATATGGCCCATTATGTGGGCTTTCTTAGCTTGAAAGGAACAACATGCTCTGGTTATTTTCTGTGGTATGTTGAATCCCTGAACATTCATGGAAATAATGTTTAAAGGTGCCATGATATATGATTTAAAAGGTAGCACTCACCAGTGTCTGGTAATGTCCAACTGGATGAATTGACCCATGTGGACCCGTAGGAGGAAAGAGAATGAGGAGGGACCAGTACTGTCAGAAGTATAGAGAAGCAGAGAGAACTGAAAAAAAAAAAAAAAAAAGATAAAGTTAGATAAAAAGCAAAATATCTTATATTGAAGAGTAAAGTATATAAAAACATACATTTAGACATAAAAACATACAGGGGAGGGCTGGCAGCCTTAGACCTGGGGGGCAAGTCCAGTCAAGTGGCCCATTGAACCACCAAATCAGCTCACCATCCATCTACACCACAGAGAGAGAGCGATAGAGAGAGAGGGAGAGATAGACTGCTCCATATTGCCCCAGAGAGAGAGAGAGAGAGAGACCGCTTGACACTGCCTGCATAGAGAGAGAGACCGCTTGACACTGCCTGCACAGAGATAGAAAGGCCAATTGGCACTGCCTGTACAGAGAGAGAGAGAGAGAGAGAGCTTGACACTGCCTGCACAGAGAGAGAGACTGCTTGACACTGCCTGCACAGAGAGAGAGAGAGGCCACTTGGCACTGCCTGTACAGAGAGAGACAGCTTGACAATGCCTGCACAGAGAGAGAGACCGCTTGACACTGCCTGCACAGAGAGAGAGACCGCTTGACACTGCCTGCACAGAGAGCGAGAGAGACTGATTGACACTGTCTGCACAGAGAGAGAGGGGCCACGTGGCACTGCCTGTACAGAGAAAGAGACCACTTGACACTGCCTGCACAGAGAGAGAGAGAGAGAGAGAGAGACCACTTGACACTGCCTGCACAGAGAGAGAGAGACCATTTGACACTGACTGCACAGAGAGAGCCCACTTGACACTGCCTGCACAGAGAGAGAGAGAGAGAGAGAGAGATTATCACTGCCTGCACAGAGAGAGAGAGAGAGAACATTTGACACTGCCTGCACATACAGAGACCACTTGACATTGCCTGCACAGAGAAAGAGACTGCTCCACATTGCCCACAGTGCAAAGCGGTAACTCTCTGTGGGGGCAGTGCGAAGGTGTCACTATCTGTGGGGGTGAAAGTTTTCCAGACATCAGAATACAATGATCACTGCTGGCAGCTATCGCCAAAAAAGCAAGAAAGACACTGGCTGTACTTGAGTCAGTTGATAGATTGCATTGTGTACACACACATTCTGCACATAGATAGATCAAAATTCTGCTGGTTCAGCAGAAAATGAATCTGTCTATGGTGGTTTAGACCCCTTTCACACTGAGGGCGTATTGCAAGCACTATATCGTTAACAATAGCGCCTGTAATCCGCTCTCAAACAGCTGCACCATTGTCTCCAGTGTGAAAGCCCAAGGGCTTTCACACTGGAGTGTTACACTAGCAGGACAGTAAAAATAAATCCTGCTAACCGCAACTTTGGAGTGGTGAAGGAGCCGTGTGTTTACCGCTCCTCCACCGCTCCTACACATTAAAATCAATGGGACAGCGTGGCTATACCGCTGGCAGGAGCATAGGTGGCACACCCTATAAGACATGTTTTTTTTTTTTTTAAGTGAACCTTTACAATCATGTTAAGCTTCCTGTAGGTTCCAATAATAGAGGTAGTGTGGTACCTTTAAGGTTTTTATGCTGCCATATTTGTTTGACCTGTTACATCACAGTCAGATGACTTCTTCAGGGGCTGAAACCTATAAAGTCGATATAAATGGCTCATGCAACCTGCTCTCCTTATATAGCTCCAGGTTATAGCTAATGTATAACGTATAGCAATTGTCACTGAAAGCGTAGGGCATGAGTGGAGGCAGACGCAAATCGGACATGATGACACGTGAAAGTAAAGCCCAGGATTTTTGTATTGAAGCAATTTTAAATGTTTTTAATTGTAGGAGCATTTTGCTTTAATACATTTTCATATTAATAACATACTACATCATAAGAGGCTTGTTGGTATCTTTTCCCAACATGGGCAAGGCAAATATGACAGCATAAGAACCTTAAAGGTACCACTCTCCCCTAATATTGGAACCTCCAGGAAGCTCTCTGGGCTCTCCGTTTACCCTATAAGTGTGGAGGTGGAGAAAGAGTTGAACATTATCTCAATCTGTAAGGATTATCATATGCAAAGTATATGACATCAACTTGAAGGTAAGAGTTTTGTGAGAACAGAGCACAGAGGTGGCACATATTGTGTGAAATGTAATGCTTTTTTGAATTATTAGGTGCTGGATATTCATGGAAAAAGATGTCACCACAATCTATGTATTTGATACCACATTTTGAACTGTATGGACTAAGCATCTAATTGAAATTGAATAGGATTTTTGGTTCACAGATGCATGTTATTGTATAAGCTGATGGTTTATGTTCAACCACTTCAATACTGAGTACTTTCACCCCTTTCCTGTTCAACACTATCAGGCCTCGTACACATGACCGGTTTCCTCGGCAGAATCCATCAAGAAACTTGGTGGGAGAGCTTTTTTGCTGAGGAAACCGGTTGTGTGTACGTTTTTCATCAAGGAAACTGTCGAGGAACTCGAGGAGCAAAAAAGAGAGCAAGTTCTCTTTTTCCTCGATGGGAGTCTGAATTTGCTCGTCGTGTTCCTCGTCGGGCTGTTTTTTGACGAGAAACTCGAGCGTGTATGCTAAGAAACCCGCGCTTGCTCAGAATAAAGTATGAGACGGGAGTAAAAGTAGCATTTGTAATGGAGATAACACATTTTTCAAGCTGTAACAGACTGAAAAGTGCAAATCGTCTCTTAACAAACTTTTACTTAACACGCAAACACATGAGATTAGCAAAAGCAGCCCCAAGAGTTGTGCCAGTGGAATCGAACTTCCCCTGCTGTTGTATGTGTTGTATGTCACCGCGTTTGAGAACAAGGAGATTTTTTCTTGACAGTGTGTATGCAAAGCAAGCTTGTTGAGTTCCTCCACAAGCCTAACAAGAAACTCGACGAGGAAAACAATGTGTTTCGCCCAACGAGTTCCTCAATCGTGTGTACGAGGCCTCACACTTTGAATAACAATTGCATGGACATGCAACACTGTACCCATATAAAAAGTGTCTAAAAAAAATCACACAAATAGAGTTTTCACTGGACACATTTCTTGTGCTGTCAATTTAACCAAACAATACAAAAAATACACATTGGAGTAAAAAAATATTAAGTTTAAAAAAGCAGAGCAACATGTTTTCTTCTTTTCCATGCTGCCTGTAGCACATGTGCTGTACAGTGTACACTCTTTATTTATTCTCACCATCTATTGTTGAGTTCCAGGATAATGGAACTCCTATGTACCTGCAAAGAAGTTACGTCATCAGTGGCCTCCCAGTGGCTAAAGAGGGAGGGAGGTGCAAACTCAGAAGAAGCTATGGAGTAGATGGTGGTGGACAGAGTGACAAAAGACAGTAAGGGACTGCTCCAAACTGGTAGTGTTGTAAGAGGGCAAGCTAAGAGATGTGTCAATTTGTTGTGCCCTCTGAAACTACAATCTCCACTTTAAGATATATTCTTGCCGAAGCTTAGGTCTTGTTCAAAAATTCTGCAGTGACCTGCACTTTACTGCACTGGATGAATGCAGGTCACTGCTAGGACATATAAAAAAAAAAAAACATTGCTCACACTACAATGCAACTTAAGGTTGTGGTGCAGTGACCTGTGATAAAATGGGGACATGCAGCATTTTATTACAGTGGACAGTAGGGTTGTCCAGATACCGATACCAGTATCGGTATCGGGACCGATACCGAGTATTTGCGGGAGTACTCGTACTCGCGCAAATACCCCCGATACCTAAATAGAATACTTTCCCCCCCCTTTCACCCCCCCCGCCGCTGCCGCCGCATCGCGCCCCGCCGCATCGAGGGACATGGCTAGAGGGACATTGCTGCATATGTGAGGGACATGGCTAGATGGACATTGCTGCATATGTGAGGGACATGGCTGCATATGTGAGGGACATGGCTAGAGGGACATGGCTGCATATGTGAGGGACATGGCTAGAGGGACATTGCTGCATATGTGAGGGACATGGCTAGAGGGACATTGCTGCATATGTGAGGGACATGGCTAGAGGGACATTGCTGCATATGTGAGGGACATGGCTAGAGGGACATTGCTGCATATGTGAGGGACATGGCTGCATATGTGAGGGACATGGCTAGAGGGACATGGCTGCATATGTGAGGGACATGGCTAGAGGGACATTGCTGCATATGTGAGGGACATGGCTAGAGGGACATTGCTGCATATGTGAGGGACATGGCTAGAGGGACATGGCTGCATATGTGAGGGACATGGCTAGAGGGACATGGCTGCATATGTGAGGAACATGGCTGCATATGTGAGGGACATGGCTAGAGGGACATGGCTGCATATGTGAGGGACATGGCTAGAGGGACATGGCTGCATATGTGGGGGACATGGCTGCATATGGGGGGGACATGGCTGCATTTGGGGACACATTTAAAAAAAGTATCGGTATTCGGTATCGGCGACTACTTGAAAAAAAGTATCGGTACTTGTACTCGGTCCTAAAAAAGTGGTATCGGGACAACCCTAGTGGACAGGACTGCACTAGACCGCTATAGAGTGACATGCATGAAGTGTCACTTTTTGCACTTCAACCAAAGTTCACACAAAAAAGGGAGCTGTGTAATGCACTGAAATGCACATCACACTGCTCCCCACCACCTCACTGCATCTGAAACAGAGAGATGTCTGCACACTAAACCACTGCAGTGTAACATGTGCAGTGTCAACCGGCTTTTATATGTGCTTTATGTTATTGCTGATATCTTTGTTGTCTGTCAGTGTCTATTGATGGTTAGGAATGAGCTTACTAGGCAAGTTCAGACTGAACTTAAATATTTTTAATTTTTAATGTTTCACTTTACACTTTAGTTAAAGGGGAGCTCCACTCAAAAGTGAAAATTCCATGTTAAGGGCTCCTGACCCCCTGACACGCCACATTTGGCATTTCATTTTTTTTGGGGCGGGGAGTGGGTACCTAGTTTTTACATGTACCCAGCTCCCACTTCCATTCTGGCACGTATGCAACTCCTCCCCTCCCTCCCTGCAATATTCTGGGACACATCACAAGTCCCAGAAGATTGCCCATCCATTCAAGGAGTGCATCATGACTCACGCATGCACAGTGTGCACCCGGATGTAAAGCCTCAAGCTGTCACAGCCAGGTGTGCACAGTTGCAATGCTGGTGCCATAGACAGGAAGGGGAGAGAAGCAATGCTTTTGGTGGCCGCATCGCTGGACCATGGGACAGGCGAGTGTGTGTTTAATAAAAGTCAGCAGTTACACCTTTTGTAGCTGCTGACTTTCAATAAACAGAAAAATTTGTGGAACTGTGCTTTAAAGGAGAAGTATGAAAAACACATAAACTCATAGGAGCTGGCTCCCAATTGATGGTGGCTTCACATGTGGACTCTCTGACTAGAAGTGCATTCTTTGATCAAAAGTGCCTGAGTTAAAAAACAGGAGTTTGAAACAGGAGGTAAGACAGGAGTCTTCATTATTTTTTTTTCAATCACTGATCCAGAACAAGCTTGCAGCTAATAAAGTTGGAACTCTTGATATATAGATTCAGCGGTGCAGCAGATGCTCTCATCTTAGTCTGCTCACCCCAGGGATAGTGAGAGCAGGACGCTCTCAAACGAGACGGCTCTCCCCAGGGATAGTGCAGCCAGGCAGGGTCCTCCCAGCTCTCGGCTGCTGCAGACACAGCACAAAAAAACAGGACTAAGACCCCCCCCCCCACACCCCCCTAGCCAATTGATCCAGGGTTGCACCGATCGCCGTTATGGGGTCAGGAAGGAATTTTTCCCCCCGATCGCTGCAGATTGGCACAGCACGCCTGGGGTTTTTCGCCTTTCTCTGGACCAATTGGGGAGAGAAGACTCAACGAGTGACAGCTCACTTGGACAGTCTTCCACCCATCACGTCCGGCGTCTCGCGGCTCTTCCCGCATCCGCGCCAGACCAGGCCTCATTCGCGGCCGCCGCAATTAGGAAAGACTGACGACAATGTGACTGGCGACAATGGCTAATCTGCGATACTCTGCGGACTCTATTCGGGGTCTGAGACAATTCGCAACAGCATTACCAGCCATCAAAAAGGCCTTAAAAATAGAGCAACTTTTGAGATTCGATCGACGATCGACCATCAAAAATTGTAACTATTTAACCCAGCTCAAGCACATATCATGTGCTTTGATCAACACAAGATCGGCAGTAAAACACCGATTAGAAATCCACGATTTCTTACTACAAAACGATCTAGGCTGCCTCTTTATTACAGAAAGCTGGCTCTCAGACGACTGCAACACCATTCTCGGAGAATTGGTGCCAGAAAACTATCGCATTATAACGGAAAACAGAATAGGGCAAAGAGGAGGAGGCCTGGCGGTGATCCACAAGAATCACATTACAATCACTAAGCCAGCCCTTCAAAATCCTCTTCCATTCATGGAAACCCTTACTCTTCAACTTCAAACTTCCCCCCAGGAGACTATTCACATTCTCCTCTGCTATAGGCCACCTGGGCCAAAATCGCAGTTTTTGCCATCTTTAACGGAGTTTATATCCACTTATACCCTTAACAGCAAACACCTTTTGCTGCTCGGGGACTTTAATCTGTGGGCCAACTCCGCACAGGATCCCATTGCGGACGCCTGCATCGATCACCTGGAGGGATTAGGGCTACAGCAACTTATATGCGGGCCAACACATGCTTCAGGTCACACACTCGACCTAATTTTCAGACAAAATCTGAAAATAAGCATTTTAGAAAATGAACCATTGCCATGGACAGACCACCATGCAATTAATTTCATAATCTCCAAAATTCCCCCAGTGATAAAAGCACCCAAGCCGGTGACAATACACTGGGCTAGATCTCAGAAGAAGCTCCATTCGGAACTCTTCAAATCTACCTTGGGAAACAGAATCAAAACAATCCATCCACATCAAACAGCCGCAGATACACTGGATGCCATAAACGCAGCCCTGCTACAGTCAGCCGATTTAGTAGCACCGAAACGCAAAGCCTGCATCCGAAAAAGAAAGTCTGGCTGGTTCAACAACCAGCTGTCGCTTCTGAAGCAAGAGCGCAGAAGGGCGGAAGCCGCCTGGAAAAGAAGCCCTGCAGAGGATAACCTCATCATCTACAAGGCAATAACAACACGATATCATAAAGAAATCTTCAAATCCAAGAAACATAATTTTTCTATGGCGATTAACAGCGCCCTAAACTGCCCCCGCGAACTCTTCAAGATGGTCACCCAGACCATGAATCCAGGATGTCTTGAAGTCCCCAACTCAGACACCCCAGAGTTCTGTAATGAACTATCGGATTTCTTCATCAACAAAATTGAAAGAATCCGGGAAAGCATCTTGCAAAACAATACCCCCCTCAACCCCACCGTCAATCAACGACAAAACACCCACAGAAACGCTCTACAATCAACAAAGTTCACTCTGGAACCGATCTCCATCGATACCACAAAAAATATCATTGGTGCTTTGCGGAACAGCACAACGCCCAATGATATCATCCCCACCAAACTGCTGAAGGAATGTGCGGACATCCTGGCACCACCCATCACACAGCTTATAAAGCAGTCATTAAAGGAAGGCACAGTGACATCCCTGTTGAAAGAGGGCACAAGCCAGCCCATCTTGAAAAAACCTAACCTGGATCCCAAGGACCCAACTCACCGCCGTCCCATAACAGGCCTAAATGTTCTCTCCAAGATAATGGAGAAAGTAGTGGTACAACAGCTGCAACAGCATCTAGATACCCACAATCTACTGGATCCATTACAATCAGGCTTCCGTCCCGGACACGGGACAGAAATGGCCTTACTCAAAATATGGGACGATGCCCTCGAGGCCGCAGACGAAGGAGAATCTTGTCTCCTGGTTCTGCTGGACCTAAGTGCAGCCTTTGACACGGTAGACCACAAACTGTTACTGATGCAACTAGCCAAGGTAGCAGAAGTCGCAGAAGGTGATTTACCATGGTTTTCTTCCTTTCTTGAAAACCGATCACAAACAGTTAAATTGGGTTCTTTCACGTCGGAAAAGCGCACGGTGTCATGTGGAGTCCCCCAAGGATCCCCCCTGTCACCGGTGCTTTTCAACATCTATCTTCGCCCTCTCTTTGATATTATCAGTAGCCAAGAACTACTCTATCACTCTTATGCAGACGATACGCAACTGTATTTTCGCATCTGCAACAAAAAGGATCATCATCCCAGTTTAGAGAAATGTCTCTCTTTGATAGAAAACTGGATGACTAAGAGTTATCTTAAACTCAACAGTTCAAAAACAGAACTCCTTATGTTTCACGCCAGCCGAAAGAGTCAACTGGCAACAACCTGGACACCGCCGCCCATTCTGGGCCAAATCATCACCCCTAGCTCCAAAGTCAAAAGTCTCGGGGTCATCTTCGACACCTTCATGACAATGGACGCACAAATAGGGTCAGTAGTCAGCGGAGCGCACCATCTGTTGCGCCTACTACGCAGACTTATTCCATTTATCCCCAAAGAAGACGTAGCAGTCGTGGTGGGAACAATTGTGAATTCCAGACTGGACTATGCTAACGCCCTGTACCTCGGACTCCCAAAGTACCAAATCTCCCATCTGCAAGTCGTTCAGAATACGGCCGCCAGACTGGTGACTGGGAAAAAAAAATGGGAATCAATCTCACCTTCGTTGAGAACCCTTCACTGGCTGCCAGTAAAAGACAGAATTGCATTTAAAGCACTCTGCCTGACACATAAGTGCATCCATGGGAAGGCTCCGCAATATCTTTGCGACAAGATAGAACCTCACAATTCGAATCACGTTCTGCGATCCACCGACCAAAATCTGGTCAGGGTACCAAAAACCAAATACAAGTCCAAAGGAGAAAGAAGGTTTGCTTTGCAGGGTCCTAGACTATGGAACGCTTTACCAACCAGCATTCGGTTGGAGGAAAACCACCTGACTTTCAGAAGACAGATCAAAACTCTGCTCTTTTGATGTCATGAGACACGAACAACTAGCGCCCAGAAGCGATTCAGTTCGCATGCGCCGCGCTTTATAAGTTTTTCATTCATTCATTCATATGCCGTGATAATGTAAACAGGTGCAAATAGTCATACAATAAAGTATACTAGATAAGGTCCATCATTAAACAGATGTCAATGCAAATATAACAGATCTGTATCCATCAGTGTGAGGTCCTCTTTAACAAAAAGGTAGTGTTCTTCAAATCTCATATATGAAGCACCCAGTGTTCCATACACCAAAGCATATATGTGCTTTCTAGAATGTATGTGACTCCCAACCAAATAGGATTTTTTTTTGTACATGTCTCCTAGGGCTGTGCAAATTGTTGGACATTCCCTTGCTCAGAAAATGGTCATTACTGTTTTCTAGCATATAACTCCCATTGACTTTACCTATGAACAATGAAGAAATATAGATACCTTTCAAAAATTTTAGCTATATGGCACAGTATTGCACAATTATCACCTTGTTGGTGAGCACTTTCTTTTCAATTTGTTTTTATTAGAGTTTCAAAACAGACAAAATATCAAAGAGTACAACATTGGTCTACATATGACATTAGTCGGAGTAGGAATAAGTCGTGATTAATTACATATTATTACCAGGTGGTAGAAATCACAGTCAGACAGAAGCCGCGCATCCTACTACACAATGTGGAGCCACGGCTTCCTAGATAGGAAAATGCTGGTAGACGGCATAAACAATTTGAGAGAAGCTAAAAACGTACCATAAAGAATAAAATATATATACGCCAATCTCTATGAATTACCAAAACAACTCACTACACATATGAGTCCTCCTAGGGTAGATAGACTTATTTTTGTAGAAGCCAATAACCTAATGTTTAGAATACAACAATAAGACAATAGTAAAAAAAAAAATTCAAGACAATTAAAGGAACAAATGAAGGAATAAATAAAAGAATAAACAAATAAACAACTGTACCGCATGAAACAAGTATTGCAACCACTTAGGTATATACAGATTTGTTACTGTTCAGGAAATTTAGAAGTCCAAGGTAACCATTGAGCATTAAATGAGTGGATCGTATTGGATTGATTTGCAAAATATTTTTCATAGGAATGTTGTGTGGAGACTCTCTGGATAACTTCACTAATATTGGGGGCCTGGGCGGTCTTCCATTTAGCAGTTATGGTCAAGCGAGCTGCTATCAGGATATCTATTATTATACTGCAAAATTGGGGTGGAATAGTGGTAATATTAATATTGAGGAGAGCTAATGGGGGGTTAGGTCTCACAAAAAAACCTGTGACAGAGGAGATTAGCTGAAAGACCGTGTTCCAAAAACTATGAATGCTTTTGCCAGAGTGTATGGTTGATATTCCTTTTAGCCCTGCACAATCTCCAACAGAAATGGAATTCTGAAGAAAATATCAGTGACATCCTAACTGGCGTAAGGTAAGATCTATGTAAAATTGTCATCATATTGTCCCAATGGTTGGTGCAATGGGTGTATTTATATGTCGTCAGTATCGCAGATCTCCACTCTTCATAAGAGTAGGAGATGCCCCAGTCTTTTTCCCAATTAACCATATTGGAGGTCTTAGATATTTGTTTTGCATTCTGTAAGAGGGAATAGAACCAGACAAGTCCTTTAGATTTATGGTAACCCGAGCAAAGGTAATTCCAAACATCTGTAGGTAAATCAAATGTTGTCTCTGAATGCGTGTATTGAAAGTGTTTCAGTTGAGTGAGAGAGCAAGCGTATACAACAGGTTGCCTGGTGAGCACCTTTTGTATTGTTGTTAAATTTTCCTGTTTCCATGTGGTGGTTAGTAAATCCGGGATCAGATGTTCAACAATCAAAAGATTAGTGATTGCCTGACTAGTTTTAGTTTTAGGATCAATATTTGGCTGAATACTCCCCCGTACTGAAAGTGTGGCTTCGATAGACGGAAGAGTGGTGTGTGTTAAAGGTAGATTAGTTAGCTTGGCCCCGTACACACGAGAGGATCTATCCGCTGGAATTGATCTGCGGATCAGTTCCAGCGGATAGATCCGCTGGTGTGTACATCCCAGCGGATCTTTTTCCGCAGATTTTTTTCTGCCCGACCGATTTCCAGCAGATAAAAATTTCTTAGCATGCTAAGAAATCTATCCGCTGGAATCGGCTTCAGCGGATCGATCCGGTGGTCTGTACAGACTCACCGGATCGATCCGTCCGATTCCCTCCCTTGCATGCGTCGTAATGATTCGACGCATGCGTGGGTATCCTTATATGACAGCGTCGCGCACGTCGCCGCGTCATCATCGCGGCGACGGCGCGACACGTCATCGCGAAGGGATTTCGGCGCGGATTTCAATCCAATGGTAAGTACACTCCATCGGATCCAAATCCGGAGAAATCCTCGAGAGGATTTATCCGCGGATACGGTCCGGCGGACCGTATCCGCGGATCAATCCTCTCGTCTGTACCCGGCATAAGAGTAGAGAGGGTAAATCTTTGTTTTTGAGAACTAGCTTTTCTATTCTAACCCAAAGCTTAGACGGATCAGGTTCAAACCAGGCTTTCATCTGATCCAAGATTGCCGCCCTATAGTAATTGCACAGAGTTGGGAAGCCAGTGCCTCCTGCCCATCTGTGTCTCTGAATCGTGGAGAATGTGATTTTGGGCATTTTGCCTTGCCAGATAAATTTCCTGAAAAGTTTGTCTGCAGGTGAAAAAAAACGATTCTGGAACAATGATAGGGATGGTTCTAAAATAATAGATAATCTTGGGTTAGAGGATAATTTTTAAAGCCGCTATCCTACCTAACCACGACAATTCAAAGGTTGTAATGTGTGCTAAGTCTGCCCTAATAGTTTCAAGAAGTGTAGTGAAATTTACAGCGTAAGATTTGGAAGAAGGAGAGACTATCTTAATGCCTAGGTATGCAAGCGAATTAACCATCCATTGAAATGGAAAGCATCCTTTGAGGTATGCTATCTGTGATTTAGAAATGTTAATAGGTAGGATATACAACTTATTAATATTCAGTTTATAATATGACACATCACCAAACCTCTGTAGTATATCCTGTACCTTTGCCAGAGAAGAAGCCGGATTAGTCAATGTCAATACCATGTCATCAGCGAAAAGGTCTATTTTATGGACATCTCCTGCGATGTTGACCCCCGAGATCCCCCTATCCTTCCTAATTGCCCCAGCCAGAGGTTCCATCATTGGAGTGAAAATGATAGGAGACAATGGACAGCCCTGGCGGGTACCATTAGTAATATAAAATTGTTCAGAGATGGCGCTGGACAAGAAAACCCTAGCCGATGGATGGGTATATAATGCAGAAATAGCTGACAGTATAGTGCCTTGTATGCAAAATTTTTGCAGGGTTGCCCTGAGATAGCCCCAGTGCACCCTGTCAAAGGCTTTTTCTGCGTCCAGCGCCAAAAATGCTGCAGGGGTCCCTCTATTTTCTAGAACATGTAGCAAATTGAACAGTCACCTTGTGCCAATCTGGGGACTGTCTTCTCTTAACGAAACCCACTTGGTCAGCTTTCACTAAGCATGGAGTGATAGTAGCTAATCTGTTGGTTAGAATCTTAGCGTAGATCTTAAGATCTGTGTTCAAAAGAGAGATAGGCCTAAAGTTTGGTGGGGTATCCGGCTTCTTACCTGGTTTTGGCAGTGTAACGATTGTCGCTTGCAACATTTCCTCAGGGAAGGCCGATGAGGAGGCAACACTATTGAACAGGGTACACAGATGCGGAGCCAGAGTCTGGGAAAATACCTTATAATATTCTTGAGAGGAACCATCTGTTCCTGGAGATTTGTGATTTGGAAGGGCATTAATGGTGTCTGTAACTTCCTTGAGAAGGAACGGGGCATTGAGTGTCGTCAGTTGATCTGTGTTCAGTGAAGGTAAGGTGAGTGAACCGAGAAATGAGTTAATATTTAAATCAGTGGGTTGTGGAGTGTTTGGGTCGAGGTGGAGGTTATAGAGATCTATTTCATAAATGCGTTGGCAATCTGTGTCGGGTGGTATACTAATTTGTTTGTATGTGGATCCCTAATGTTAGATAGTTTTGCCTGTTGTTGTCATCTATTAATGTATTTAGCTAGTACTTTCCCTGCTTTATTGCCATGGGCATAGTACATTGCTTTAAGCCTTCTTAGAAAGCGTTGATGTGTGGCAACAGGTGATAGGCGAAGTTTGTGTCTGCAGTTAAATAAATTGGTTTCTAGCGTCGGTGAGGGGTGTTGTTTATGTTGGGTTTCCAATTTTTTAAGCTCCTCCAGTAAATCGTTCAACAGCCTTGCCTTCCTCTTTTTCTCCCTAGCCGCAGATTGGATTAGAAGGCCCCTGCTAAACGCCTTATGCGAGCACCACAAGGATGCTATGTTGGTATCCACATTATAATTAATTTGAAAAAAAATTCTTTGAGTTGCAGTCCAATCCTATCGGTCTGGGCGGAATTGGAGAGCAAGTCTACATTATTCCTCCACATATAGGTTGGAGAAGCAGAGTTTCGGTCTTGGAGAATTATGGACACAGGAGCGTAATCTGACCAATTTATAGAGTGAATTGTGACTGACAATTTCCTTTGTAGCAAAACTAAGTCTGAGAGAACAAGGTCAATCCTAGAGTATGCTTGATGTGGAAAAGAATAATGGGTATAGTCTTTTTCTGAAGAATGGAAACATCTCCATGTGTCATACAGGTTATGATTAGCAATGAGGTGATGAATTTCCAGTTTTCGTGATGCCTGTGGCTGGGAACAGTCCATAGTTTTGTTAGGCACGCAGTTGAAATCACCACACAAAAGTAGGGAACCTTTCTTAACTTTCTCTGCCTTTTTTAAGCAGAGAGTTCAAGAACCTTGGCTGTCTCCTGTTTGGCGCATAAAGGTTGACCAAAGTATAAGTCGTGTTGTTCAGATTACAAGTCAAAATGATATATCTTCCATTAGGATCACATATTACATCATGTGGCCTAAATGCAACAGAGTGTTTGATAGCCACCATTACACCCCTTTTCTTGACTGGAGCAGTTGCTTTAAAAATGTTTGGATATGCTTTGTGAGAGCACTTGGGTTGTTTAGAGCAGTGTTTTTCAACTCCAGCCCTCAAGGCACACCAACAGGTCATGTTTTCAGGATTCCCTTTAGATGAAACGACTGTGGTGATTACTAAGGCAGTGAAACTGATCAAATCACCTGTTCAAAATAATGGAAAGCCTAAAAACATGACCTGTTGGTGTGCCTTGAGGACTGGAGTTGAAAAACACTGGTTTAGAGGTCATACAATGAGTCTCTTGGATGCAAATTGCATCCCCTTTAAGGCCCGATACACACGGGCAAACATGTACGATGAAACCAGTCCGTCGGACCGTTTTCACCGTACATGCCTGCCAGAGGGCTTCTGTACGATGGCTGTACTAACCATCGTACAGAAGTCCGCGCGTAAACAATACCCGGGGCGTGTCCGCGTCGTCGCCGCGGCAATGACGCGGCGACGTGGGCGGGCCTGCCATTTAAAGGCTTCCATGCATGCGTCAAAGTCATTCGACGCATGCGAGGGACGGCGGGTGCTCGGACATGTACGGTAGGTCTGTACTGACGACCGTACATGTCCGAGCGGGCAGGATTCCAGCGGACGGTTTTAAAACACGTCCAGGAATATTTGTCTGCTGGGAAAAGGCCCGGCGGGCAAATGTTTGCTGGAATTCGGCCCGCTCGCGCCTACACACGACCGAACATGTATGCTGAAACTGGTCCGCGGACCAGTTTCAGCATACATGTTTGGTCGTGTGTACGGGGCCTAAGTCTGTCCATTTCTTTCCACATGGAGTTCCTTTTAAAGGGGCTGTTAAGCCCATGGACATTCATAGAAATGATAGACAGCGTCATCACAGCAGATTTAGGAGACGCTCTCTGTACGCTGGTATACCTTTAGCAATGAAAAGAACTATTATTATGTTACCTGAAGGTGGTGCTGTTGCATCAGACATCCATAGCCAGAAAGTTCCTGTGGTGCAGAAGATCCAGGTGTCATGCAACCATGGGGAAGATAGGCAGTCTCTAGTGCAATGTTCCTTTGGTACAGTTAAAACATAAAATAAGACAGATAACATTGTGAACCATAACAGAATTTTTTTTGAAAAGTTTCACTAAGTGCGAACAATTCCGCAAGGGATATAAGGGGGGAAAATTCTCCCTGAGACCCAGGTCCAGCTACTCTGGGATTCAGAATAACCAAGGCACATTAAAAGAGAAAAAAAAGGCAAAACAGCGCTGCAGATCCTCTGAGAGTACCAAATCATTTCTGGCGCCACTCCGGAGACAATCTGGGAAGGTTCTGATCAGGTAATGGAGCATTAGTTTCCTCTGGGAGCAGGTTCCACTTCTTAGCTAGGGTAATCCCATCATCAATATTAGTAATCGCATAGGTGCGATTTTCTTTTGTGATGAGCAACTTGGTAGGAAAACCCCACGAGTAAGGGATTTTATGATTCTGAAGTAATTTTGTAATGGACAGGTTTTTGCGCGCCAACATGGTATGCTTGGATAAATCAGCAAAAACAGTGATACCAGAATAAGGCCCTGGCAGAGGCTGATTCTTTCTGGAGAATCGCATGAGGTCATCCTTGAGATGGAAAAAATGGATGCAAGCAATAACATCCCTCGGCACCCCATCAGGTAGGTACTTTGGTTTAGGGAGGCGATGTGCCCTATCTGCTATCACTTCACTTTTAGGGGTATCAGGCAACAGGGCTGCAATGAAAGATTGGACATATTGCCGAAGTTCAGCTGAGGTAATTGCCTCTTCCACTCCTCTCATTTTGATATTATTTCTCCTGGACCTGTCCTCTAATTCAGCAATTTTCTTTCTCATGGCTTGCAGGTCACCTTCCGTGTCATTATGAGCGTCCACCAGTTTATTATGGGCTGTTGTGATATCCCCCATCTTGTCCTCTACATGGCAGATCCTTTCCCCTATAGCTGACACATCACTCTTTAGCTGAGTGACACATAACATCATATCCTTATGTAGTGATCCTCTGAGAGTAATTAACATGTCTCTCATCACAGTATCACTGAGGGGTTGCCCTGTGGTGGGGAATTCATTTATTTGTTCTACAAAGTCTCTGGTGCTATTCTGGGAGTTACATCCATCATCAGGCTCACCTGCATATTTATGGGCTGAAGATCTTTTCTGCCCCGATTTCTGCGGGCTGTTGATGGGTGATGCTGCCAGAGAGGAGCCTCCGCTGGTATTGTGAGAAGGGAAGAGACCCTGTCCCTGAGGAGGAGTCAATCCATCGCCTCCGTCGCGGCATAGGCGGAACCACGAGTCCGAGGCCTCGGCACCATCTAGGTGTGCTCGCTGACGGATTAAAATCCGTAAATTTCCGCGGACCTTTTTCCTTCTTTCTTTCCCCCATTGTCACCCAGGGAGTCCCAGGAGTATTCTCAGGCCGAATGGTGCCTTAGTTTGCTTCGGCAGTCGCTGGATGGAGCTGGATATTGGTTGCGTCTCACGGAGCTCACTCCTTACACAGCCATCCGCTTTGGCTGCCGGCCACGCCCCTGTTGGTGAGCACTTTCACCCCTTTCCCTTTTGACTTTGCAAGAATTATTGGTTTGAAGTTTCTGGAATTTGTATTTAAATACTCATGAATACAAAGACGTTAAGACATAGTCACTAAAGAAACATATATGATGGTGTAAAACACTTGCGCCTAGGTAATGCCAATAGACTTGAGCCGCTGCTGTCAATACTGTCCCAACTGGAGTGGGGGGGGGATGGGAATATGTTGATCATAGACAGCGCCTGCTCCACCTAAAAATATACTAGATCCCGATGTGATACTCCTTTAGCTAGATTCAGGATGGTGAGCGCATACTTGCGGCGGGGTAGCTTATGGCATTTAGGATACACCACCGTAAGTTAGCGAGGCAAGTACATGATTCACAATGTACTTGCCTGCTAAGTTACGGCGGCGTAGCCTAAAGCGGGCGGGCGTAAGGGCACCTAATTCAAATTAGGCTGAGGGGGCGTGTTTTATGATAATTAGGCTTGACCAACGTGATTGACGTTTTTTTTGGAACTGCGCATGCGCCGTGCGCCTACATTTCCCAGTGTGCATTGCGGCTAAGTCCGCCGCACGGGCCTATTGATTTTGACGTTGACGTAAACAACGTAAATCCCTATTCAAGGACGACTTACGCAAACGACGTAAAATTTTCGAATTTCGACGCAGGAACGGCGGCCATACTTAACATTACTATTCCATCTATTTGATGGAATAACTTTAGGCCTGCTAATGCATTACGTAAACGGCGTATCTGTACTGCGTCGGCCGGGGGTACGTTCGTGAATAGGCGTATCTACTGATTTACATATTCTACGCCGACCGCAATGGAAGCGGCACCTAGCGGTCAGCCTAAAAATTACACTTTAGGATACGAGGGTGTAAGACACTTACGCCGCTTGTATCTGAGCCTAATTTAAGCGTATCTGGTTACCAGAATATGCTTAAATTTGTGCCGACGCAAATTCTGACTTAGGCTGGCGTATCTACTGATACGCCAGCCTAAGTCTCTCTGAATCTGGCCCCTTGTGTATAACTTGTACCGTATCTATACCATATAGATATCTATATCGTATTAAATGTGACAAATAAATGATACAATTGTGTGAAAAAATATAAAGTGCATATATGGGGGACTAGATAAACCAATGTCCAATGTGAATAAACTCATCGAATGATACATTTCATTAAAAAAAATATATATTTCTCCAGTCCTCCATATATGCACTTTATATGTTTTCACGCTGTTGTATCATTTATTTGACACATTTAATAGGATATAGATATCTATATGATAAAGATAAGGTTCATATTATGGACACGGAGTATGACATTGGGATCTAAAGAAGCTGAGAATTGATCTTCTTTCTTTCTACTTAACCACATCCCTACCGCGTCATTGTAAAATGACGGCGGCAGGAACCCCTTCTCGATCCGGGTGGACGTCATATGACGTCCTGCGTTCCCGGCGATCCAGGGCGCGCGCGTGCCCACGGCGACGCTCGTGACCCGGCGCGGGTGCCCGGCGGCCGCGATTGCCGCCGGGTGCCCGCGATTGTCGGTAATCACGGCAGGAGTGTGGATCTGTGTGTGTAAACACACAGATCCACCTCCTGTCAGCGGTGAGGAGACCAATGTGTGTTCCCAGTACAGAGGAACACACATTGGTCTCCTCCCCTTGAGAGTCCCCTCCCCCCTACAGTTATAACACATCTTAGGGAACATATTAACCCCTTCAACGCCCCCTAGTGGTTAACCCCTTCCCTGCCAGTCACATTTACACAGTAATCAATGCATATTTATAGCATTAATCGCTGTATAAATGTGAATGGTCCCAAAAACGTGTCAAAAGTGTCCGATGTGTTCGCCGCAATGTCGCAAATCACCGCCAATACTAGTAAAAAAATTAATAAAATAAAAATGCCATAAATCTATCACCTATTTTGTAGACACTATAACTTTTGCGCAAACCAATCAATATATGATTATTGCGATTTTTTTTTCCCAAAAATATGTAGAAGAATACGTATAGGCCTAAACTGAGGGAAAAAAATGTTTTTTTTTTTTTAAATTGTGATATTTATTAAATAAAAAAGTAAAAAATATTGTGTTTTTTTTTTTAAATTGTCGCTCTTCTTTTGTTTATAGCTCAAAAAATAAAAACCACAGAGATGATCAAATACCACCAAAAGAAAGCTCTATTTGTGGGAACAAAATGATAAAAAAATTGTTTGGGTACAGTGTAGCACGACCGCGCAATTGTCATTCAAAGTGCGAGAGTGCTGAAAGCTGAAAATTGGCTTGGGCAGGAAGGTGCATAAGTGCCCGGTATGGAAGTGGTTAAAGATGCATTGCCTGGAGGAGTGGAGTGATTCAATATTGAGAGTGTTTAATGGCATTACTTTTGTGTCAGGATAGAATGTTACATCTATGTTGACATGGCCTCTTGAGAAGGTTAAGGAATAGTGATAAATCTCCCAAGCCCATGTACAGTTATACATATCTATACAGTATATTATTGTTTCTAATCTATTTACAAGCCAAGATTGCTACAACAGCTGCAAAAAATATATTCTCAAATATACAAAAACCAAGTGAAGCACACAACAAGTCTTATGCAGCATACAGACGGTCGTTTTTTGTGATGAAAAAAAACCGACGTTTTTTAAAGCGTCATTTAAAATGACCGTGTGTGGGGAAAACTTTGTTTTATGTCTTCTGAAAAACGAGAACAAAAAAAATCGAACATGCTCGAATTTTTTGTGTCGTTTTTCAAAATGTCGTTTTTTGTGTCAATGAAAATGATAGTGTGTGGGCAAAACGACGTTTCAAAACGACGTTTTTAAACCTGCGCATGCTCAGAAGCAAGTTATGAAGCTAGCTTCAATGGAAAAGAGTGCTGAACGTAACCGCGCTTTGCTAGAGCATTTTGAAAAAACGATGGTGTGTAGGCAACGTCGTTTTTGAAAATGAAGTTTCAAAAACGTTGTTTTATTTCATGATTCAAAACGTCGTTTTTTTTTCATCACAAAAAACCGACCGTCTGTACGCGGCATTAGAGTCTGGTGGAGGGCACATTTTAAAGTGCTACAGTCTACAATATGGAAATGTACGATGAAGCTACCTGCACAGTTTTTGAAAACACTTTTAACAAATAAAAATCTATTTAAATTATTTCATAGTGCAAAGTTTCAGAAATGAGAATAAAGTGTTATCATCTGCAATAAACATCCCTACTGTCCTTAATCTATGTGATCCATCAAACGCTTCATGATTAGCAAAGTTGTGATTTGGAGAAGTACGGCTTAAGTAGCCTTTACCATCACACTATTTTTCTATGCCTTCCAAATAGACAGACTCCTATATAAGCTATTCATTGACAGGGTTAACTAGAATGATCCCTTCCACTTATTTAAAGATTTTAGTTAGCAAACTGTAAGAATGCATCAGGGAGCAATTGGCAGAAAACATAGCCATACTAAGCTTACAGATAAGCTTATTAGAGCACATTGGAACATCCGTCAACCAGTTATCTGTTGCAGTTAAATCTGCATTCATAATTTCATACCTTTTGACTTTACAACAATAACTAAACAAGCTAGCTTATGTGAGAAAGTCTATGTTTAATACCAAGCTCATGCAAAATAAATCACATTTAAGTAATATTCGTTTTTTCAGTCATTCACAAATATAACTGCAACTGAGGCTTTCTCAGTGCTGTGTTAGTCTTCTTACTCATTTATCATAGTGGGCTTGGGAAGAGGATTCAAGAATGTTTGGAACAGTTTCTGAGGAATCCTGATGGGGCTTGTTTGACAGAATTTATGTTCTGCAGTAACCAGTACTATCCTTCATGTTATACAACCCTGTGGAATTGTAAAGTTAGTGTTATCCAAGTGTAAATGATTGAACTAGAATGCCAAGGATTTTCTACAGTATTTACAGTTATACATTACTGCCTGTTTGTATGCTTTGTTCCAAAGGCATCAATAAAACAGTATAATATATTAAGAACCATTGCTGTAATACAAGCATGGTGGTACGTCATAAATGATGTATATTTATATAAAACTGGGTATATGAATTTAAGTGCAGCATTTAAATGCTAAGCAAGAACATTGTGTGCATATTAACATGCAGTGACTGTAAAGATATTCTCAAATAATGTCTTTATTAAGACAGTGAATAAAAAACACCCTGACAAACACTACTAAAAACCCTGAAAATAGTTGTAAGGTGCATGATCAAAGTCCATTGATTTTCTGAGACAGTGGGTTTGATTTACTAAAAGAGGAAAGACTGTTCATTTTTCAAGGACATTTTCCCCAGAGGATAGTGAGTGTGGTGGTATTTCACTCTGCAAAGAATAACCAATCATGTGCAAATAAAATACAACAGTATTTCTTGCACGGGATTGGATGATAGAAGTCAGCAGAGTTTCACCTCATTCACTTAACTCTGGATACAATTCACTGGCAAAGGTCAGCTTGCATTGCAAAGTGAACAGCCAATTTGCCTTAAAGGGGTTGCAAATGTTTTTTTTTGTTTTGTTTTTCTAAATAGTTTCCTTTAAGCTATTTCATTGTTGGTTCACTTACCCTTTCCTTCAATTTCCCTTCTAAATGTTTGTTTTTCTTTGTTTTCTTTGTCTGAATTTCTCACTTCATGTTCCTCCTCAGTAAGCTGTTCAGTAAGCTGTTCTGGCTGACTTTCCACCACTCGGATGATGGTGGAAAGCTTACTGAGGAGAAACAGGAAGTGAGAAATTCAGATAAAGAAAAAAAACATTTAGAAGGGAAATTGAAGGAAAAGGTAAGTGAACCAACAATGCACTAGCTTAAAGGAACCTATTTAGAAAATAAAAAACAAGCCTTTACAACCCCTTTAACTACTTGCTGACCAGCCGCCGGTGGCAGGTCGGCTCCCCTGCGCGAGTGCATGTAGCTCTACGTCACCTCGTGAATCGGCCACTAGGGGCGCATGCGCGCCGCCCGCTCATCCCTGATCCCGACGCATGTGCCCGGCAGGTGCGATCACCGCCGGGCACCCGTGATCGCTCGTTACAGAGCGAGGACCGGGAGCTGTGTGTGTAAACACACACCTCCCGGTCCTGTCGGGGAGAAATGACTGACCGTCTGTTCAGACAATGTATGAACCGCTATCAGTCATTTCCCCTAGTGAGTCCACCCCCCCTACAGTTAGAACACACCCAGGGAACATGCTTAACCCCTTCCCTGCCCCCTAGTGTTAACCCCTCCCCTGCCAGTGGCATTTTTATAGTAATCCAATGCATTTTTATAGCACTAATCGCTATAAAAATGCCAATGGTCCCAAAAATGTGTCAAAAGTGTCAGAAGTGTCCGCCATAATATCGCAGTACCGAAAAAAAATTGCTGATCGCCGCCATTACTAGTAAAAAAAAATATTAATAAAAATGCCATAAAACTACCCCCTATTTTGTAAACGCTATAACTTTTGCGCAAACCAATCAATAAACGCTTATTGCGATTTTTTTAACGAAAAATATGTAGAAGAATACGTATCGGCCTAAACTGAGGAAAACAATTGTTTTTTTATATATTTTTGGGGGATATTTATTATAGCAAAAAGTAAAAAATATTCATTTTTTTTCAAAACTGTCACTATTTTTGTTTATAGTGCAAAAACTAAAAACCGCAGAGGTGATCAAATACCACCAAAATAAAGCTCTATTTGTGGGGAAAAAGGACACCAATTTTGTTTGGGAGCCACGTTGCACGACCGCGCAATTGTCAGTTAAAGCGACGCAGTGCCGAATCGCAAAAAGTGCTCTGGTCTTTGACCAGCAATATGGTCCGGAGGTTAAGTGGTTAAGTAAATCAACCCCAGTATCTGTGATAGAAGGACTGTCCCACATTAATAAATGTTTGTGGTCCCTGGGAAGTTAATGACTCATGACATCCATGTATGTATACGGCTGAAAAATATTGGCGTAGCCCATAACACTTCCTCTTTCAATCATGGACCCAATGTCTTAAGCAGGGTATGCATAGATCGAAAATCATCCAGTTCAGCAGAAACCAGAACAATGTTGGTCCATGTGTACCACTGTCTGTTCAACAGAAGCCAGTCTAACAACCATGCTAGAAAACAAGCATTTGATCAGTACTTGCAGCTGATGATGAATTCACCACTTGGACCATTGGATGCTGTTTATGTTGGAATTATTTTGGAGATCATTAAAGGAGTGTTGCCATCTTTGTATTAATGGGTTCCATATAGACTATAGGCTTCTATTGAAGAAGTACACGACCACAGGGTGTCTATTCATAAAGAGGTTTTTATAGTGCATTTTCTATTGACCACCAGAAGATATCCCTCTTTCCCTGCACTTTGAGTGGACTCATTTTTGTTTTTCTGGGCAATGAGACTCATGAGGCTAGTGGACATTAGTACGAAACAGGGAAAAACGCATATGTGGAGTCTGCGTGCCGCGTACCCCGAAAATGCAGAAACAAAATGGGAAGGTCCCCCAGTGTTTTTTTTTAGCGGCATGATGTTCTAGGTAAATAAGAGTAGTTGAATAATATTGAAGTTAAAATCTTTACTTGGTTTCAACATTAAATTACAATAAAATGTACAACATGGTTGGAGCATTTGTAAAAAAGTGTAGATAATATACATATAGTACAATCTGATTATACATGAATAAAGAAATAACAGTGGCAAAAATCAACAGCAATACAATACATGTTACATCGTAGTTCAATTGGTTTCCGTATGAGTACCCCGATGTGTTTCGACCTAAACTGTCACAGTCTTCTTCAGGGGAATTGTACTCTGATAGATATAATTAGAAACATTATTAAAGTTACATCCCCCTAACAAAAATGTTTAACATCTGCTGAGAGGATATTTTTGAAATTATATTTACCACTCAAGGGTTAATGAAATAACATGTAATCAGAGATGGTTGCTGAGAAGTAAAAATTATCCGAAGACCCCCATAACAAGAGAACCCCCGTTCTGCCTGATGGGAACCCACCAAACAAGGCTTACAAGGAGTCCCAAGTGTGGACCATAGGGGGGAGGAGACAACCAGACAACACCTGTATTGATTGAATATTTAGTTTAATTTAATATGGGTAATAATGTTACATAAGCATAGATAACATCCATTAGGCTATGACCCTGACCACATGTAATGATCTAATAGGATCATAAACATGGGCATATGTAGGAGGTAAGTATTAGAATATGTTACTTAAATGTTAATACACCAATGCTAGTATTGCAAAGGTGTGGATGGAAGTATACCAAAACCGAAGGTTTTGTACTGGTAAAATGAACATCATACTGGTATCAGTGTGATAAAACGGGATGTGTAAAGTGTGAGTGAATAGGATGAATGAACACTTGAACAAAATAAAAATGTTATATGATGAAAATTAATGAAGGGGGGGAAAAAGGATTGAGAGAAATGTGTGAGAGTGTGGTGAGCAAATAAATGTGAGTGTGTATGTCGATGAAATGTGTGAAAGGGGCAAAAAAGGATAAAAGAGAAAAAGTGAGTGTGTGTGCCAGAAGAAATGTGATTGCAAGTAAAGGGGGTGAATATAAACGGTAGATGAAAGTGTGCATGAGGAAATGAATAGCAATGCTGAGTGCATGTCCCAGTGTCCCACACAATTAACGCTGACCATGTTTTCTTTTTTTAAAATCCCCACAGTGTAAATTCATACTTGGTCACTAATGTCAATAATAATAATAATAATAATAATAATAATACTAATAATAATAATAATAATAATAATACTAATAATAATAATAATAATGTCACTAATAATGTCAATAATTTCACCAGTGATACCCACTGGATTTTTTACTTGGTGAAGCTGCCACCAAACTATAACGTGTGGCTGTTACTCTAACAACTAGAATTTAAGACAAACTTTCAATGACCCAAACCCAAAGCTCATCCCTGGCAGACATATGTAGATTGTCCACATTTCATTATAATAAAGCTTAGGCCTCGTACACACGACCGAGAGTCTCGTCGTAAATTAAACTTAGTTTTCCTCGATGAGGTTCTTGTCAGGCTTGTCGAGAATATTGTCAGGCTTTCTTTGCATACACACTGTCAAGACAAAATCTCGTTGTTCTCAAACGCGGTGACGTACAACCCGTACAACGGCACTATAAAGGGGACGTTCATTTCCACTGGCACAACCCTTGGGGCTGCAATCTTATGTTACTGCGTGTTAAGTAAAAGTTTGGTAAGAGACGATTCACGCTTTTCAGTCTGTTACAGCGTGATGAATGTGCTATCTCCATTACGAACGCTACTTTTACCGAAGGTGCGCTCCCATCTCATACTTTGTTCTGAGCATGCACGGGTTTCTAAGCATACACATGAACGTGTTTCTCTTTGTAAACCAGCCCGATGAGAAACACGATGAGGAAATTGAGACTCCCGATGAGAAAAAAGAGAACATGTTCTCTTTTTTTCTCGTTGAGATCCACAACAGTTTTCTCGACGAAAAACATACACACGACCGTTTTACTTGGCAAAAATGCTCTGCCAGCATTTTTCTTGATGGATTTTGCCGAGGAAAATGGTCGTGTGTACGAGGCCTGAGAGTGACTGATGTCATTCCTCTTGATATCCTACCTAAAAGTATCTGTGCGTAGAGGTTGCTTTGAGCTGCTCCCTCTATCATTTCACATCTTTCTAGCAATCTCTATACAGAAGCTGTGAAACTTTGTGTACAAATTTTAACCGTATTAAACCCAAATGTAATATATTGAAGCTTACCAATCATTAGATGTAGTGGGTTCATTTTTTTTATTTTTTTATACTTTTTTCCCCCTCTGTATCTCCTGGTGATCTGGCCATTAGCACACTTCTGTATTTTTACAGATATCACTCTGGATGAGGGATCAGAGGAGGCAGATTTGGACAGCAGCATTCTCAGTCTGGGACAGGGGAATGTTAGATGTTAGATGTACTGGCAGATTTAGATACACTAACAAATTGTAGCTGAACTCCAGATAAAACTTAATTAGCAGTTACAATAAACAGTCTTATTCCTTTTGGTATAAAGGTGCTGGCCTGTCTCATCTCTAACTGCAAGGGAGCTTTCCCATAAAAAAAAAAAAAATAAAAAAAAATAACTTACTGGCTGGATTACCAGATGAAAATAGAGGAAAGCCTTAAAAAGACAACTAATACATCCATCACATCTAAGAATTGGTAAGTTGCAATACAATACATGTTTGCTTTTGGGTTTAATATTGTGTTAACTTTATCCTACTTTACTTTTAATTACTTTATCCCTTTGACAAGAAAGTTATTTTATACAGCCAGAATGAATTTAGACAGACTTTTAAAAAATAAAGTAGATTGCCACCTTGCTATGATGTTCTCTTAATATCATTTGACGATGCCATGTAAGACCTGTTTCTTCCTGAACCCCTGTGGCTCCCTTTTCTTTACCAGCAGAAAAGAGTAGTGCTGCAGGTAAGACCATTTTTGACTGTAGGCAGCATTGTACCTGAATTGCACCTGTAGAGTGACAGTGAGGCTGGTCAGAATGCAGCATACTTTTGGGGATAACTGCACCTCAGTGTTTTTTTTTAATGGGTACCACTTTCATGAAGGTTGTAGTTGTATACCTGCTTATTATTTGTTGGTTTAGTGATTTAACATTGAACAGTCACATTTTACTTCAGGAGATGGAAAATTTCTTTGTATGGCTAGTTAGGGCGTTAAACCTCATTGGCATTTTGATGGCCTATGGATACAACTAATGTATGTCAAAGTCATCTGGTAGCGACTAAATTATTGTAGAGTATTGACACTTTAACTTGTTTTACAACTGCATATGTGATGTATAAATGTACACCCAGCAACTTTCTGCAATAAAAACCACCACTATGTTCACTTACTAACTAATCCTACAGTTCACTCATTTGAAATGGGTTTAATTATTTAGTTGTTTATGTATATTTTCTACAAAATCATTAATTTACTTACACAAGGAGTGCAAATACAACATAATTGTTAATATTGTTTTTCTTACTGAGATGTCAGTAAAGCAGTTTGGAGGAGTCACAAATTCTTTAATTAGTATGCAAATTTGCTTCTATAACTCTTGCAAAATATCCACTAGATTTGTAGCCATCACATTGTAGACCTAATTGGATTCACTGTGTGTGTATAAACAACCCAAATTAGGTGTGGTGAGGAAAGACTTGATCTTGACCAATTATTCTAATGTGTTTATAATATATAAAAGACATAATGAAGCACCACTGTTTTTTTTTTTTTTTTTTTTTTTTTTTTTTAACATACTGAGTTAAAAGTAAAACAAAACTCTAGAGACATAAACTGTTCCTTTCTGTGCTAGCAGCCACTTCTAAAAAGTAGATGGGCTGTCATGATCTATCAACTGTTTTAAAGATATAGGAGCTTATTTATTTCAGGTATTTATGTGGTGTCCAAAGTGTACGCAGTGCTTTACATATATTGTACATTCACATTAGTCCATGTCTTCAAGGGGCTTACAGTCTTAGGCCTCGTACACACGACCGAGAAACTCGTTGTAAAAGAAACATAATTTTTCTCGACAAGTTCCTTGTCAGGCTTGTTGAGAATCTTGTCAAGCTTTCTTTGCGTACACACTGTCAAGACAAAATCTTGTCGTTCTCAAACACGGTGACGTACAACACGTACGACTGCACTATAAAGGGGAAGTTTGATTCCACTGGCACAACCCTTGGGGCTGCTTTTGCTAATCTCATGTTACTGCATGTTAAGTAAACGTTTGGTAAGAGACGATTCCCACTTTTCAGTCAGTTACAGCGTGACAAATGTGCTATCTCCATTAGGAATGTTTATTTTACCGAAGGTGCGCTCCCGTCTCATACTTTTTTCTGAGCATGCGCGGGTTTCTAAGCATACACACAAACGTGTTTCGCTTCGTAAACCAGCCCCATGCGAAACACGACAAGGAAATTGAGACTCATGACGAGGAAAAAGAGAACTTGTTCTCTTTTTTTCTCGTCGAGTTCCACGGCAGTTTTCTCGACAAAACACATACACACGACCGTTTTCCTCTGCAAAAAAGCTCTGCCACCAAGTTTCTTGATGGATTCTGTCTAGGAAAATGGTCATGTGTGCGAGGCCTAAGATCCTTAGCTTACAAGCATACACACATTGGGGCACATTTTAGACTAGACCAAATTGACCCACCAGCACATTTTGCTGTGTGGGAGGAAACCTACACAAGCATTGGAGATAAAAAAAAATTACATGCAGTTAGTGTCATGGTTGGGATTTGAACAGATGATCCTAGTGCTGCAGGGCAGCCACTGTGCTGTTAGTGTATGTAAAAGTTTTCTGTTGCTCCTCAATTAGATTTGCTAAAATAAATGTATCACTTGTCTTTCTAATAAATTGTTGTGGATGTACCAGAGATCCACAAAATACAGAGACTTGCACTACGGGACTAGTATCTGACATCCATGTGGGTAATCAAATTCTAGCTTTTCCCCATTTGCCTGATGGCTAAGATGTAGATCATGTAGAAACGAGTTAGTTAAGTGTTTTCACTCTCTCTTCATGTTAGTGATTCCACCAGCAGGATTACCAAATCCTCCCACCCACTTTGCCAACATGTCCTAATCATAAAGAGGGTTGTCACTGGTGGATTTATTTGTTTTACACGGCAACAATTTAGCATAGTGTGAAGGGAAATTACTTCTGGTTGAGTTGAAGGAATGATGTTCTGCAGTGTTATTGATGTTCAGGGTGCAGAAACTATAGTACAGTTTTGAAGCTAAAGACCCTGAGAAATGTAAGAAACAAGTGTTTGATTTAAATTTTTACTGAACCCACAACAGTAAAATCAGTTTGTATATGCAGGGAAGCATGCTTGTTATATTCACTGCGGAACCTAATTTTCTACATTGTGTGGAAAAGGCTTGTTGATCCTGTCTTCTCTGATCCTCCCCTTCTTTTACTGTCTCCAATCCATTTGCTCATAGTACAGAGCCTTGGGACGAACTCTGCACATGCTCAGTTTCGGGAGAATTGCTAGAATTTTTTTTTTTCTTGGGTGGGTGCATGGGATCAGCGCAGAGCCAATCAGCACTGCCCAGACAGAAATTCAGGGTTCATGCAGCCTCATATTACAATCAGAGGAGAATGAAAACTACAAGCTTTAACTAGTGCTCAGCTGGACACTAATAAAAGTCAGAAGACTTCTATATACTGCTGATGTAAAAATGTATTTAGCAGTTTTTATTTACTAAAATGTTCATGTTCTGAGTATTGTGGGAGATCAGGTATAGCGAATACAGGGTCCTGTGTTTAGTAACACTTTAACCTGTAAGCATATATCCTTAAGGCCCCTTTCACACTGGGGCAAGAGGTGCAGTGGTGGTATAGCGCCTCTATTTTTAGCGGCGCTATACAGTCAGAATTAAGACGGTATTCGGCCGCTAGCGGTAAGGTTTTAAACCCCGCTAGCAGCCGAAAAAGGGTTAATACTGCCCGCAATGTGCCTCTGCAGAGGTGCATTGCTGGCGGTATAGCCGCGGTTTCCCATTGCTTTCAATGGGAAGGAGTGGTGGAGGAGCGGTAAACTCACCTTCTAGCGCACTGCTCCAGTGTGAAAGCCCTCGGTCTTTCACACTGGAGAAACAGTGGGTCGGTTTGTAGGCGCTATTTTTAGCGCAATAGCGCCTGCAAACCACCCCAGTGTGAAGGGGGCCTAAATGAAACTATAGAGCAGAAAATGTTATCAAACTAAGATTCCTCAAGAAAGTTGTTGTTTTAAACTTGATGCAATCTTTACAAACTCTTCCTCTAAACATGTGTAATTAAAATTTTAAGCTTCCTATAGAAAATGAGAAGGCAAAAAAAATTAAAATCCTGATTGCTCTGTGCACTAAACATGTCATTTACTGTATACAAATCCATGCACTCCCTGTTACTTCAAAACAATGGATGTGCAATGTTGTGCCACCATTGTGCCCTCCTCTCTTGCAAGAAACTTTGTCAAACTGAAAAAAAGGTTTCTTGCTTATCTTCAGGTTTTCACCAATGATTGGCTTTTGTTTGTCATTAAAATGCCATTTGTTTGATACAAAGTGCTTCTAATGCCGCTTACACACAATCGTTTTTTGGCATGAAAAAAAACGACGTTTTTCGGCATGTAGAAAAACGAAGTCTTTCCCAACTTCATCATTAAAACGACGTTGCCCACACACCATCGTTTTTAAAAAATGCTCTAGCAAAGCACGGTGACGTACAACACATACGGCGGCACTATAAAGGGGCAGTTACATGCGGATGATGCCACCCTTTGAGCTGCTTTAGCTGATTCCGTGTTAGTAAAAGACGATTCGCGCTTTTCTGTCTGTTACAGCGTGATGAACGTCTCATACCTTGCTTCTGAGCATGCGCAGGTTTTTAACGTTGTTTTAGCCCACACATGATAATTTTTTACAACCCGAAAAACAACATCTCTTTTCCAGTGGATCAGAGATCCAACCAAGCGCTTTGTCACCTCCTCAAGTTGGGTCGCTGGATTTCCGGTATACTGAACCAGTTGCACAACATCTGAATAGCTACTGTTACCTCCTTATTGGTCTGCAGTGTATCTATGGAAGATTTCAGGTGCAAGGGCGTCCAGGGTATAGATCCAGAAAGACAATATTGTTGTCATTAAAGTTTGTTTCTATTCTGGGGGACTACGTGATTTCTGAGTGGAAGGGCTGCCACTCTCTTTTGTGGAGGATTGGATTTCCTGGATAGCTGGTTCCTCTCCTTTGGATGTTTTTCCCTTGGATGATTTGATCAGGATTCCCTTGGATTTGGTCTTAACACAGAGCAGTGTATCTTGCGCAAGGCTATTCCCTCTTAGCAATCTGTTAAGAGGCTATCTATGTGGTGGTGGTCTCACTGATTTGTTATACCTTTCACTGCGGTGTTATCAGAATTCAGCTGAAAGATTCCTGCTGCATATCCTGTGTTTCATACTCATCAGGACATTTATTTGGACTAATTTATTTATTTTTCAATTTAAAATTTTTTTTTTTTATGTTTTCATTCATATTGAACATTTTTCCTTTCCGGTATCATAGCTGGCTTATAGAGTTGGCGCAGTTTGTTCTTTCTCCTACGAAAAACAACATTGTTTAAAACGTCGTTAAAAAATGCAGCATGCTCGAAAAAAATAAATAAATAAATTCATGCCGAAAAATGATCGTGTGTACGCGGCATAAGTCTTTTGTTAACACCTCTTTGATAGAGGCCAAATATAAGGTTCTGATGAAATGGTATATGGTCCCGGTGCGAGTAGGTACTTTTCCCCCGGGGGCGTCTCTGCAGTGCTTTAGAGGATGTACCATGGATGGTACTACTGTATGTATTACATTTGGTGGACATGTCAAAAGGTGAGACGATTTTGGATACGCACATATAACTTTATATATTCTTTAACTCAGGTTAATCTTCTTAAATCACCTCTGCATGCACTGCTGGGGTGCCCGGTGGAGGGAACGTCGAAGAACACAAGAAAACTGATGGCCTTTATATTTGTAGCGGCAAGAATTTCCATAGCAAAGTCTTGGAGGTCCCCCACTGTTCCCTTTTATCTTTTGAAGTCTAAATTGTCTTGGATAATGGTGAATGAGAGGTTGTCAGCTATTTTAAATGACAAGGTCACTGTGTTTGATAAAGTGTGGAACCCCTGGATCACTTATCTTACAACTACAAACTGATCTGGGCTAACATTAGGGGATCTTTGTTGAGGTAGGGGTGAACCCCTTCTTCTTCTTCTTCTTCTTCTTCTTCTTCTTCTTCTTCTTCTTCTTCTTCTTTCTTCTCTTTTCTTACCTTTCTCTTTTCTTTTCTAGTGTCACTCGTCTCTGTCCTCTTATTGAATTAGCTATTGTTTGTTATTGTTTACTGGCTCCTTGGGACTAGTCAGTGTTTCAGCTAGGAGGCCCCAAGTTGGGTCTGATTTGGACCTTGTTGGGCAAAAGATGTAGTAAGAGCACCCAAGGGAATAATGTGTACTGATGATGTGTTTGTATTCGCAATAACTTATGTTTGTACGTTTGTTCTCCTGACAATGATGAATGCTGTTCTTTTTTTTGTATTTTTCTTTATTTGAAAACTTTAATAAAAATATTGGAAACACAAATGCCATTTGTTAAATAAAGCAGCCCATAGATTATGCAATTCTCTTTCCTTCCACCACAGGTGGGAGAAAAGAAAATCACGTTATTTCTCCATCAACACAGTCAGTGTTACTGGGGAATACCTCCTGCATTGATGTTGTGTTCTGCTGGCAGGGGGATGCAGGGAGCCTTCCCAACCAGCAGAACACATAATTACTGCTAGCGGCTATCACCACCAGCAGTAATCACATGTAGAAAAATATGATGGACTGGTCGTACCCAAGTCAAATGATGGATCAACTTCAGTATAATCAGCCTGCCCATACATGGATCAAATCTTGGCCAGGTTCAGCAGTGAATTTAGATCCATGTATGACTGGCTTTAGCCTACTGTAAAATTATCACATAATGACTAATTGTTCATGTCCTTATTTTACTTTTTTGTGTTTAATTATGATCTTGTGTGTACAAGCAATGTACCTGCTGGTTTTGTTAAACCCCTAAAATGATATTAAACTGTATAGTTATAAAGTTGAAAGTTGTTCTTGAGATACATATGTTCAGTAGTTTACACTGGAAAACAATGCTTTAACCTCTTACACACAAATAGCATATTGTAAAAAAAAAATGCCAGAGTAAGACGTTTCCAACAGCCAGAGGTCAGTTCACCTCTTAGATGGTTGTCACCAAAA
The DNA here is from genome assembly GCF_905171775.1 of Rana temporaria. NCBI lineage: Eukaryota > Metazoa > Chordata > Amphibia > Anura > Ranidae > Rana > Rana temporaria. The sequence goes on along the minus strand of NC_053491.1, from coordinate 288,022,121 downwards.
CAAGCATCTCCATCTACTACTATTCTTGTGATGAATTTGGGAATTTACTTCACTTTCAATCCAGGGACACATACAGCAATACAACCCTGAAATAGGTTCTAGACTAATCCTGCACAATCCAACATAGGAAAGAAAAGTTTCAGCTTTAGATAACACTTTAATTTGCTGTCTGGAACTTATTTTTAAGTGTCACACAAATGACAATCACCATCAGGTCTATCATAGTAGTAATTTTAACATACAGTAAAGCCTTGGATTGCTGGCAGAATTAGTTCCAGAAACATGCTTTTAATCCAAAGCACTTGTATATCAAAGCAAATTTCCCCATAATAAATGATGGAAACTTAAATGGTTAGTTCCACAACCATTTATTCATAGGTCCTTCAGTTTATAGTCCATACAAAAAGATTATAGCAATATGATAGGTTGTGTAACCATTAAAGGTCCATCCCCAAATGGAAATCTCCACAAGGGGATTAGAAGCAAAATCCATCAGGAGCTACAGAGTATAAAATAGAAGAGAGTCGCCTCTAAGTGTAACAATATGGTTACATTTAAAGAGGATACAACATTTAGCAACTCACATGGTTGATGATTAAAAGCGGCACATCTAAATATGCAGAAATCCAGGGTATAGCTGTCCACATAGATCATCCTCCGCACCTCCAGCTTTCACCGCTGTCAGTCTGCAATCATGACAGGGAAGACTACCCTGCAGTAGAGCGATCTGAAAGCGAGGCTTAAAGCGCTCAAGGATAATGTTGATGGCGGTGCAGAGGATAATCTATGTGGACAGCTTTACCCCGGATGCCTGCATACTTACATGTGCCTCTTTTAACCATCATCCATGTACCCATCATACACTTAGAGGTGCCTCTCTTCTTTTTTATACTCAGTTGTGACATGATGCTACTTGTATATTAAGACATCACTTGTATATCAAGTCAAAATGTATTAACATATGGTGCTTGTCTTGCTAAATGCTCTCAAACCAAGTTATTCTCAAACTGAGGTTTTACTGTATCTAAAATATATTTGCTTTGTCATTGGTAACTTGAATAAGATGCACTTTGAACAATGCCAAATTTAAAACTGCAGTTGTATCATTTTGTGAATGCAATGTTACCAGAGCCGTCTTTACCGCAGGGCAAATGGGGCACCTGCCCAGGGCCCAAAGCAACCCCCTTTGTAAAAAAAAATAAAAAATTATTATTTTTTTTATTAAAGGGCCCCAGGGCCCCAGATGGCAACCCCCCTTTTTTATAATTTTTTTTTCATATTATTTTATTTATTTCTTTTTTTTATTTTTATTAAAGGGCTCTGAGGTCCCCATGTGGCAAACACCCTTTTTTTTATATAAATGTTTATTTTATTTTTTTGTTTATATATATTTTTTTATTATTATTATTAAAGGGCCCAGAGGTCCCCAGGGCCCTGGATGGCAACCCCCCCCTTTTTTTTATATATATATATATATATATATTTTTTTTTTTTTTTTTATTAAAGGGCCCAGAGGTCCCTGATGGCAACCCACTTTTTTTGTAATTTTTATTAAAAAAAAAATTATTAAAGGGCCCAGAGGTCCCCAGGGCCCCAGATGGCAACCCCCTTTTTAAAAAAAAAAATATATCTATATATTTTTTATATACATTTTTTATTTATTTTTTTCTTTTTATCAAAGGGCCCAGAGGTCCCCAGGGCCCCGGATGGCTACACCCCTTTTTTTATATATATTTTTCTTTATTTCTTTTTTTGTAAAGGGCCCCCCGCTTCTTAATTTGCGGCAGCCCCCCCCTGCTTCTCAATTTTTGTGCGGCAGCACACCTCCCCCGGTTCTCTGCTCCAGGGGGCCCATGCCTGAAGCTGTGTAAGTGGCCCCATAATTCCTGATGGCGGCCCTGCCGCCCATTAAGCCCCTGTGCTGCCCACAAATCAGGCTGAAAATCATCAGCGGCACACAGCCAGTGACAGTACTGCTTCCCTTCCCAGTGTTTTAAAATGTACAGCACCCCTGGCTTCCCTTTAGACGTGCACTTCTCCCTTCCTGCCACTGGGTGCTGCTTGTATATAAAAGTGAATTAGAATGTGATTTTATAACATCCCCAGTTTGCTCTTCCTGGGGCTGACTTCTTCATGTCCTGCTCCTCAAGGTATGTCACTGTTTGCTAATCTATATTGTAAATAGAAGTTTTCTGTAGAGTGTGCCCAAAGTCTTTATAATATTTGATGATTCACTGCAGGTCTGGTCAGTGTTTTAAAAAGTTCCTCTATTTTACACATGGCATGGCATGGGGTCACAGCACCGTCTGTCCATTCTGCTTTAGCACCATGGGACCCCATGCCATGCCATGTGTAAAATAGAGGAACTCTTTAAATCACAGACCAGACCTGCAGTCCAGGCTGAGTAAGGCCTCAGAGCACATGGCATTACTGTCTGTATTTAACTGCTTGATGGGCTTATTTTGGGCCTGGCTGGTTCACATGTATGTGTTTTGGCGGCCCACATTTGCGCAGGCACAGCAGCTCATTCATTTGAATGGGCCGCCATGCCTGCGTTTCCTGCTAAGAAAAGCACATGCCTCATGTAATAGGCTGCGCACACGGCACGCCTATGCCCATCAAGCACTGAAATACAGCACTGTCTGTCCATTCTGCTGTCTGCTGTGACTTATCTGCAGTTCCCGCACTGTCAAACTTGCTGCATTTTTAGACGTTTAGGTCACGCTTTTAAAAACACAGTGCGTTTGTGTGTGCAAGAACTGCAGGTAAGTAGCATGGTGCAAAAGCAGAATGTATTTCAAGGCAACTGTATTTTTAAAATGCTGAATGCACCTTTTTTCTGCAGGAAACGAAGGCATGGCAGCCCATTCAAATCAATGGGCTTCTGTACCTGCACAAATGAGGGCCGCCAAAACACATACATGTGAACCAGCCAGGCCAAAAATAAGCTGGAGGGGGGCCCAAAAAAAATGTTTGCCCAGGGCCCAAACCATATTAAAGACGGCCCTGAATGTTACCTTAAAATTGACTAAAGGGTAAAATAATCTAAAATGTTATCACTGTCATCTTCTACCTATACTTCTTTTTTAATTCCCAATAGGTGGCTTAGGTTTAAGGAATTATTTTGCAGTCTTAGCAACATAGGTGCAGTAAATTGGAAACGCAGGCAAACTTCAGCAAATATTATAAATAATGAAATGTAAAATAGTGAATTTCTCCTCTTGGGACATATGATAAATGGCCACTATCAAGCCAGCACTAATTAGTACAATTACTCACATTGATTCTTTGCCCCGGCTGAGCATAAAAATTACTATCTCAAATAGCTGGTGAACTGAATGTCTTAATAGCACCATTTGTACATAATGCGCAATAGATGATAATACAAATGGAGCCAGGCTTAAAGTCTACAGTGCATTTATACCTTTCCAGCCAAATATGGGAAACTTCCACCAAATGTATTCTAGTCACACAGTATACCTAAAAATAATAAAATAAATGGTTTCCTACATTTCTAGGTGTTTCTTTGGAGCAGGATTAAACACTGAACTCTACAGACAGCTTGCATTCAGAATAACTTGCTTATTTAGGGACACTATAGGGAGAGATTGGACTAAAAGTGCATTAAGACTATGGTGCAGAACCTTAGTCTTAATATTTTAACCCTTTAGTATGACAGTACACATATCTAGCTTACAACTTATAATGCAGATCTGCCTGCACAAGCAGGGTTAACTATAATAAAAATACTTCCCCAGTAACCTCATAAGCATTACATAGAAGGGGAAAGAGAAGTAAGATTTTTCAGTTTAGTCGTTTTCAGAAAAGCATACAAAAAGGTAAGCAGCACATTTTAAAAGTTTTTTTGTAAGTTATGTTGTATACATGGGAACATGTAATAAGTATAAAGGAGGTATTATCCACATTTTTTTTTTTTTTTTTTTTTTTTAACAATAGATTTTTATTGAATTATCATCATGTTATACAAGGATAGTACAGTTGGATCAATCCAATATATTTGAAGCAATACAAAGGAATACATGTTACATTGAGGCATTACATATTGCACAGGTGTGAGCTACAGACTCTCTCTATGGGTTGGCCTCCAAAGGAGGCTAGACCTGTCACCCCTTACGGGTACAACTGTGAGCAGGCTTAATGCAAGGTCAACAGTGTGTAGCCTGTCCAGGACCTTAACGAGGGTCCATGGTGCATAACCGTCTAGTAAGTGTTCCTAGGGTGCTCTGGAACTCAATAATAACAAACTAAGAAACAGTTCAACAGTGACAGTCAGGTATCTAAGGTAAGCAATCAAGGACATACCTAGTTTCTGGGTCATACCACTAGAAGGTAGCGTATTTACACTTAATATACTTAAATAAGATCACAAGATCACAATAGTGAAGGGGCATATTTAGATGCTTCCCATATTTCCCAGTGTTTATGGAAGGAATGGGATCTCCTTTCTGTGGAGGCTAGCGTTTTTTACATGGTGTACTGTGAATTCACTCTTGATATCACTTCTGTAATACTTGGCGCTTGTTGGGAGCGCCATTCTTTTGCTATTGAGATGCGAGCTGCAAATAATATATGCACAACCACTTTTCTCATAAGTGGCAGAAAATTCTCTATTCCCAGGCTCAAAAACGTGAATGCAGGGGTAAGCTTGTAGTTTTCTGACGTAACATTTACAATAATTGATTGCACCGTCTTCCAGAATACCTGAAAGACCTTACAACTCCAAAAAATATAAGTTATGCTCCCTGACGATTGGCAGTTTCTCCAGCACAAAGGTGCGATAGAGCTATTCATTTTATGTAACCTGACAGGGGTTAGGTACCATCTATGCAATAGCTTCTGTGCATTATCCCAGTGATCCACACAGGCCGAGGATTTCCCATTGTATTTTATTGCTTCGTGCCACTGGTGCAATGGAAATTCTTGTTGCAGTTCTCTTTCCCATTTCAACATATTATGGCTCTTACTTTGTACATATAAGGGAGATGCAAATTTATAGAAGAGGGATATCCCCTTTAGTTTGATTGAGGGTTTGCTCCTTAAGAAATCCCAAAGGATCTGTGGGAGTTTGATAGGCCTTCTCTTGTTGACTTTAGTGTAGTGTTGTATTTGGAACAATCTGTATCTGTCTACAGCAGTTTGCTCATTCGGAGGGGGCGTAGAATAGTGCGCCCTGCCTTCTTCCACGCTTTGACCGTAAAGTTAGGAATAAGATATTTGTATGCTGCCATTGGTATTTGTAATGTTTGGGTGGGAATATCAGTAAAGTTTATATTAGTAAGGACAGACCATGCGTTCAAGGTAGCTTGTATTGTCGGATATGATGGAGTACTAGGCTTGTGGTGTAGGCTAGCAGCTATCGCCAATGCAGGGAGGTCATGACCATGCGTGACCGCATGTTCGATCATCGACCAACGATTGTTAGTTTGGCAGGAAAACCAGTAGCGCATTTGATCTAGAATCACCGCTCTGCAGTACAGTTGGGCGTTGGGTAATCCCACTCCCCCTAAGTGTTTGGGTTTGTAGAGATGTGCTAACGCAACTCTGGGCTTTCTGTTTCCCCAGATAAATTTCCTAAGGGAGGTTTCTAGTTGTGTGAAGAACTTTTGTGGTATTGGGATGGGTAGAGTTCTGAAGTGGTACAATAGTTTGGGTAGGACTTGTATTTGATATGCAGCTATCCTTCCCAGCCACGAGAGGTGTAGAGTTCAAATCTGAATAAGTTCCGCCTCCACTTTGGTTAGTAGAGGGGGGAAGTCACTTGCATAAATTTTATTTGATGAGGCCGTTAGTTGGACACCCAAGTAGGTAATTGAGGGAGGGTCCCAATTGCAGGGGAAGTTGTCTTTTAGATGCGTCTTTTCTTCTCTAGAGAGATTTAGAGTTAAGACGTGACATTTGATCGCATTAATCTTGTAAAAGGATACTTGCCCAAATCTAGGTAACAACGATTGAATCGTAGTCAGAGATTTAGCTGGGTTAGAGATAGTTAAAATTATATCATCGGCAAATAGTCCTATTTTATGACTCTCAGAACCGTATTATCCACATTTGGCTGCAAAGGTAGAAATATACTTTAAAAACATTACTGTGTTTTGTTTTTTTCTATTACATAGACGTGTTCAGTCTCAGCCAATTTACAAGCTATCTCCACATTTCACTGCTTGCATATTATATTGGAATACCACTATATGCCATAAACAGTTTCTCCCCTTAATTAAACCCCTAAGTGAGTATATTAATCATGTCTGTCCACATAGAGCAAATGCTAATTCCAATTAACTTTTTCTGCTTTGATCTCATTATAAAACATTTGTTGTGTACGGAATGTCATGTGTAGCCATTGCTCATTCAACATGTGAAATGCTTATTTTATGTAGTCTTTTGTCTTTCTAGCTCTGTTTAATAAAATCGTACAGCAGATTATATGTTTTTTTTTTTAAAGACTGCTAATGCTTTGCCTCTTGGTACAATAGGGGGCTGCCCTGCCTTTGGGGTTAGCAGGTTTTGCTACACAATAGTGAAAACCTATTAACCTTTCTGCCATTGCTAATAACTGCTAACAGCTAACAACTTTCAACACTAGGGCTCCATTTACATTTGGGGTTTTGGGATCTCAGGCAGAATCACAGTGATTCCGCCAACTGTCTCAAATTTTACTACAATCGCAAAATGACTGTTCGGATGCCATTCATTTTTAACCACATCAATACTGGGGACTTTCATCCCCTTCCTTCCCAGACCAATTTTCAGCTTTCAGAGCTCTCACACTTTCTGTGACAATTGTGCGGTCATGCAACACTGTACCCAAATTAATTTGTTATCATTTTGTTTACGATATAAGCAAAAAAAAGAGTGGAAATTTGGGGGAAAAAAACAATATTTTCTTATTTCTATTTTAAAAGAAATCCAATAAAATAAAATTGTGTCATAAATTTAAGCCAAAATGTATGCTGATACATGTCTTTGGTAAAAAAAATCCTGTTAAGTGTATAATAATTGGTTTGTGTGATCACGGACATATGTACGCAGATGATCATGTACAGATGTGAGCAGGTGATCACGGACATATATGTGCAGATGATCATTGGGACATGTGATTTTACTGAAACATGTGTGAGGGACAGGTGTTTTTACTGTCAGGGGACATGTGTGGAGAAATGTGTGTGGGGATATGTGTTTTGGGGACATTGTGTCAGGGACTTTGTGTGTTTACACTAGGTTGGTGATCAGTGTGTAAACAGCTGTAAAAAAAACAGCTCATACTGACTGATCACCGACCAGCTGCAGTCATCTGCTCTCCTCTCCTTACCGACAACTTATGTGTGAGGAGAGCCGATCGCCTAGCAACTGGCTTTTTATTTACATCACATGATGGCTGTGGTTGGACATGGCCGTCATGTGATCAGGAGGACCAATCACAGAACCCTCCTGCCGATCGGAGATGCGCCGTGCACGGGTAACACAAGCGCATAGGGATCACGCCGCTGTCCAGGCACGCACGTGTGCGATCCCCCTCCTTCTGAGGGATGTTCCTAAATGTCCACTGAGAAGGAGGAAGCACCCACTCGGCCGTATATGTACAGTGGCCAGGTGGGATGTGCTTATACCACCTAAAATACAGTGCACTTTTGTCGCAATTGGCTTCTTTTTGGTGACAAGCATGGGGCCAGATTCACATAGGTGAGCGGCGGCGTAACGCATCGTACATATGTTACACCGCCGCAAGTTTTTATCGCAAGTGCCTGATTCACCAAGCACTTGCGATGAAAACTATGCCGGCGGCCTCCGGCGCAAGGCGGGCCAATTCAAATGGGCGTGTGCCATTTAAATTAGGCTCGCTCCCACGCCGGACCTACTGCGCAGGCTCAGTTTCGCAATTCCCGTCGTGCTTTGCGCGCCGTGACGTAATTTTTTCGAACGGCGACGCGCGTAACGTAATTCCGTATTCCCAGACGGCTTACGCAAACGACGTTCATTTTTAAATTTCGACGCGGGAACGACGGCCATACTTTAGACAGCAATATGTTTGCTGACTAAAGTTAGGGCACCCAAAACGATGTCTAACTTTGCGACGGGAAACTAGACTAGCGGCGACGTAGCGAACGCGAAAATCCGTTGTGGATTGCCGTAACTCCTAATTTGCATACCCGACGCTGGTTTACGATGCAAACTCCCCCCAGCGGCGGCTGCGGTACTGCATCCTAAGATCCGACAGTGTAAAACAATTACACCTGTCGGATCTTATGGATATCTATGCGTAACTGATTCTATGAATCAGTCGCATAGATAGAAACAGAGATACGATGGCGCATCAGGAGATACACCGTCGTATCCCTTTTGTGAATCTGGCCCTTTGTGTGTTGAGGTTTTCCACATTTGATCATGTGATAATTGCAACAAAACTGTACTGTGTTTAGGTGCCATTAAAAATGAATGGTACCTGAACATGCGTTTGGTGATTGCAGGGCAATTAGAGGTCAGAATTGCAGCTTTATGGTTAGTCATGTTCACACTACCACAAGTAATCGTTTTATTTATACTGTATAAGTGGAACAAAATCACCTGTACTTTTAACAGTGGAGTTATAGGGGATTTTAGCAAGAACACATTTTAAGTTATTATTGTAACATTTACAGTATCATAGTTTTACTCCTTATTTGAATTGTTGTATTTCATACACAGATTTTTAAATGCTCCCTCACGAGGTCATGTGTGCATGTGGGAGTATAAAAAGAAAGTCCTTCTGGAAATGAGTCTTTAACACTAGTATAGATTTAGTTGACTAACCCTCAGTTTATGTAATAGGCACCCTGACTTATCTTATCTTTAGCTACTTCTGTCCAAATGCAGGCCCAAGTTCCTAACATTTTTGTGCAAAAAAAAAAGAAAAACAAGTTCTGAAAGTTGCTATTGGTATAGGGCTAAGCTTGCTACCCAATATGTGTGGATGTGACATCCATCAGGGCTGCTTATGTGGAATTGCTCGATGCAGAATGGACTATCACTTGCGTCCAATATTTATAATCACTGGAACTGAGGTAACAAATTAGGGTTGCAGAGAGGAGTGTCATAGCCTGAGGCCTTGTATACACAACAGTTTTCCTCGACAAAATCCATCAAGAAAATTGGTGGCAGAGCTTTTTTGACAAGGAAAACGGTCATGTGTATGTTTTTCGTCGAGAAAACTGTTGTGGATCTCGACGAGAAAAAAAGAGAACATGCTCTCTTTTTTCTTGTCGGGAGTCTCAATTTCCTCGTTGTGTTTCTCGTCGGGCTGGTTTACGATGAGAAACACATTTGTGTATATGCTTAGAAACGCGTGCATGCTCAGAATAAAGTATGAGACGGGAGCGCACCTTCGGTAAAAGCAGCGTTCGTAATGGAGATAGCACATTCGTCACGCTGTAACAGACTGAAAAGCGTGAATCGTCTCTCACCAAACTTTTACTTAACACGCAGTAACATGAGATTAGCAAAAGCAGCCCCAAGGGTGGCGCAAGTGGAATCAAACTTCCCCTTTATAGTGTCGTTGTATGTGTTGTACGTCACCGCTTTGAGAACAACACGATTCTCAACAAGCCTGACAAGAAACTTGTTGAGAAAAACAATGTTTCTTTTACGAGGAGATTCTCGGTCGTGTGTACGAGGCCTAAATGTTACCTAAGTAAACCTCTTTCGACTATACACATAGGCCCAGATTCTCAAAGGAGTTACAACGGCGTATCTTCAGATACGCCGTCGTAACTCTGAGTGTGAGGTAGGGGTGCAACGGATCGTCATTGATCCGTGATCCGCACGGATCAATGACTTCGGATCGGCACACACGTGATCCGTGGCGTGCCGCGGGACTGCAGAACAAAGTGGTAAAAAAACACATTGAAATTGTCTCCGCTGTTTGCACACAGCCCCGCCTGCTCCTAACCACGCTGTGATAGACAGAATGCGTGTCCAATGCGCTGATGTGTTTTGTCTATTACAGCGTGGGCTTAGGAGGAGGTGGGGCTGTGTACGAGCAGGAGTGGAGACGTTTAAACATACGGGCGGTGAGTTCAGTTGGTTTCTAGCAGAGAATCTGCTGCTGCCGCCCGTCCGTTCCCCCCACACCTCTCCCTGCTGGCTCTGATAAACCCCCCCTCCCCCCAGCTGCCGTCCGTCCGTTCCCCCCCCCCCCTCCTCCCCCCAGCTGCTGTCCGTCCGTTCCCCCCCACACCTCTCCCGGCTGGCTCTGATAAACCCCTCCTCCCCCCAGCTGCCGTCCGTCCGTTCCCCCCCCCCTCCTCCCCCCAGCTGCTGTCCGTCCGTTCCCCCCCACACCTCTCCCGGCTGGCTCTGATAAACCCCTCCTCCCCCCAGCTGCCGTCCGTCCGTTCCCCCCCCCTCCTCCCCCCAGCTGCTGTCCGTCCGTTCCCCCCCACACCTCTCCCGGCTGGTTCTGTCCCCCCCTCCTCCCCCAGCTGACGAGTCTCCGGTCCTTGCTGCAAATAGCACACAGTGAGATGGGTAAGCTATGCTCTTCCCATCTCAACTGTGAGGACTGTTTTTGGAGCTGACAGGGTTAACAAAGAGAACCTGTCACTTTCAATTGCTATGACACAGGGAATTGTTTTCTCCTTTGTGATAGCAATACAGTTAAATGTAAAAAAAAAATAAGAAATAATAATTCAATCAATAAAAAAATAAGTAATTAAAAAGTAAAGAAGAAAATATTAAAAATAAGAAAATGATACAAAAAGTAAAAACAACAAGCTACAAAAAAAAAAGTGATAATGTAATAAAAAAAAAAATAATAATATTTGAACTAACCGTGCCGCCCCTGCCATCCAACTGCTATTCTCCGGGGGGGGGGGGGGGGGGGGGGGTTCGGTTGGTGGGGAGGGGGTGCATTGCAAAACCTGGCCTTGGGGTGGCAGGGAAAGGAAATCCAGCCCTGCTGGCTGCCCTCTCACTTCTTCCACCCTGGCGAGGCGGCAATTTGGGGCACAGTGAGGCGGCAATTTGGGGCACAGTGAGGCGGCAATTTGGGGCACAGTGAGGCGGCAAATTTGGGGCACAGTGAGGCGGCAAATTGGGGCACAGTGAGGCTGCAATTTTTTTTTTTTGCTGATCCGAAAAATGATCCGATCCGTGACTCCTGATCCGAGGAACGATCCGAACCGTGAGTTTTTTGATCCGTTGCACCCCTAGTGTGAGGCGTCGCATCTCCATGCCTGATTCATAGAATCAGATACGCCTCACAGTTGCCTAGATACGAGCGGCGTAAGTCTCTTACGCCGTCGTATCTTAGGGTGCATATTTACGCTGGCCGCTAGGGGCGCTTCTGTATATTTCCGCGTAGAATATGCAAATTAGCTAGATACGCCGATTCACGAACGTACGTGCGCCCGGCGTTTTAAGATACATTGTTTACGTAAGGCGTCGGACCGGCGTAAAGTTACCCCTCATAAAGCAGGGGTAAGTCATGTTAGGTATGGACATCGGAAATGTCCGAACAGCGTCGTAATGTATGTTGTTTGCGTAAGTCGTCCGTGAATAGGGCTGGGCGTAGGTTACGTTCACGTCGCCTAAGCATTGAGCGGGCGTAATTTACTTTGAAAATTCAACGTGATACTGAGCATGCGTGCGCATGCGCCGTTCGTTCGGCCATGCATCTACATGGGGTCACGCTTAATTTAAATACATCACGCCCACAACCTGCCTACTTTGAAATACACGCGCTTACGCCGGCCAATTTACGCTACGCCGCCGTAACTTAGGACGTAAGTGCTTTGTGAATACTGCACTTGCCTCTCTAAGTTGCGGTGGTGTAGCGTAAAGAAGATACGCTGCGCACAAAGTTATGCCGCCCTACGTGAATCTGGGCCATAGTTTATTTTCTAGCTTTCACTTATAATGGTACTTGCCTTATACCATATAATGTTCACAAAGCACATTTCTACTATTACAAAGCACATAGCTACTATTACAAAGCTCATAGCTACTCATTTGTCATTTCAGGAACATCCAGGAGTTCAAATATCACCCGGCAGCTACTGTACCAATTTATATTGTGTTTACCTTTCTACTTGTGCACTGAAGAACATATACATTTTTATTATCTCCGCTGGGTATAAATGTACTTTTTACTTTACAAATGTTGAGATAAGGTCATAAAAAAATCTATACTCTTCTGTCAAGTCAAACTTGAACTATAGGCTTGTGCTGAAAGACAGATACAGTGAAGCACAACCACTGTGAAACATCACCAAGCAGGAAGCAAACCTGCATGTGCAATGAATAAATAGGATATCATCCTATGCATCTATAAAAAAAAAAAAATGTAACAATAAAAATAAACTATTTGGGAACGGACATGCCGGGCTAAAGCTTGCTCCATGAGGGAGAAAAACCGCTGATAAATAGCTGACAACGGAGCCGCGGAAGAACGGGACACAACGAAAATATCACAGGGAGGTGAGGGGGAACATTTAAAAGTAAAATGGTGCTGGGAGGTGCCAGAAATAAGACAAAAACCCAATCCCTGCAGCAGTGCCCAGCAGGCAAAGGGAGCATCCAAAAAGGCGGGAATCACCTCAGCCACCTCAGCCACCTCAGAGAATCTCCTCACAGGGAAAGATAAAAGGCGCATCATTAAACAAATGAAGCCTGCTATTCTCCCAGGAGCCCAAAGCACAGATAGTGAAGATGAAGATTTATTAGACACCTCACAGGCTGCTGTACAAAGCGCAGCTGTCCCTCAGAGTTGTTACAACAATTTGAGAGAATGCTGAACAAAGCATTGAAGCGCACCTCAGACGAAATCACCTCAAACCTTACCAAAGAAATAAGGGACTTGGGAAGCCGCACTGAGACCTTGGAGTCAAAAGTGGAAGAAATAGAGATTAAAATGCAGGACTGCCAATCTGAAATAGACACCCTCAAGGAGGAAAATTTGACGCTTCAAAATAAACTGGAAGATTATGAAAACCGTGCCAGAAGGTCAAATTTGAGGTTCAGAGGTATTCCAGAGTCAATAATAGATGTTCCAGGTACTACGCTTGCAATATGTCAGGAATTATTGCCAGGAATTGCAATAGAGCGGTTGGAATTTGACAGGGTTCATAGGGCACTAGCCCCAAAGAAACCAGAGGGACCCCCTAGAGATATCATCGCCAAATTCCACTATTATAGAACAAAAGAACAAATCTTGGAAGCAGCCAGAGTAAAGAACAGCCTGACATTCCAAGGGCACAGCTACCAGATATTCGCTGACATCTCACAGCTAACAATTACTAAACGGCGAGCAATGAAACCCCTCTTAATGGAACTTCAAAATCATCAAATTAAGTACCAATGGGGATTCCCCTTTTCCCTACGGTTCACATACCAGGGAACCAAAATAATATGCAGATCGCCTGACCAATTGCATCAAGCCATACTTGATCTCAAGCTCATCGAACGTAACACCACATCAAATTCCTCCCGCAGAAGAGCAGCGTCGGTTTCTTCTCACAGCAATTCAACCCACCCTGAAAAGAACAACGGTATACAACACACCAACAAAAGGGGCAGATTTGCACCCCAACCCCAAGACCAAGAGGACACAATGGACTGACCATTTTTCTAGATGATCTTCCATATTCCACTTCCTCCGTGCTACAAGATCAACCCAAGTGAAGACACTTGCAACTTGAGAGAATTCTAAACCCTCTCTACTTGTTATCCTTATTTTACTTACTATGCCTGCTTCTCCTCTCTCCTTTCTTACTCCCCGCCTAGCTTTAGAGTGGGGGTACCAAGCCTATCCTATACCCTTAGGGGTTTTCACACTCCATTCCTTTCTCTTCAGGTTGTAAACACCTTCAACATTCAGTCTTTATTTCCTTTCTTTCCTTCATACCTTAATTACTTATGCCTCCTTCCTTCTCACCTAAGAAGATCATCTATCCCCTGTATCTCAGGGATCCTTATCTGTAACACCCCCCTCATACAGCACCACCACTAGACATGCATATAGGCCAACACAATCTACAATCTTTCCTAGTAATCCATCATAACAATTCTCTCTCTCTCCCTCTTTCTTGCACCATATTATGCAGGACACTATTCTCATCCTGTTCTTATTTTGGTTACATGTAGATAAGAATGACTAACACCCAGTAGGGTGTTATCATAATACTTTAAAAAGCGGTTCTCCAGCGCATGGAAACAACATGTGCCTCTCCAAGATCTCCTCGGGTCCCCATAATATTATGTGGGGACTTGACAAGATCCCCTTTTCCCCTGGCGGGAGCTTTTCTCCCCCGCCACGGGCAAACAAAATGAAATTTATTTGCTTATTATTGATTGCATATCCACTAACCTGTTTTGTATTTCACCCCCTCTTCAAGGTTGTTTTTTCCGGAACCCCTCACCCTTTTTTTTTTCCCTAAGTTTGCAGGACATGGGCCGCCCAGCCAATCCACAAAGGATAAAGGTAAGACAGGCGGGGAGGTCAGGCTACCATGGCACCATTAAATGTATTGTCTCTAAATGTGCAGGGCCTAAATGTACCACAAAAGAGAACCAAGGCTTTTAGATCTTTTCAGGCCAAAAAAGCTCATATTGTCTGGCTACAGGAGACACACTTTACCACTAACACGACTCCCAAATTTTACAATCCTTTTTACCCCCAAGTATATACAGCCTCCGCTTCAGTCAAAAAAAGGGGAACCCTAATTGCATTTCATAGAACCACACCTTTCACACTAAATTCCGAAATCAAAGACCCAGAAGGTAGATACCTCATTCTAACAGGCCACATAATGGACACAGCAATCACGATAGTTTCTTACTACGCCCCCAATCTCAATCCATTACCCTTTCTATCACACCTCCTTCAAACAATCAGCACTCATAAAATAGGCACTCTCCTCATTTGCGGTGATTCCAACCAGGTTCTTCTCCCATTTTTGGACAAAACCCCATACATCCCACCTAAACATCAAGCCAAACAGACCCTTTTTAATCTCCTATCCAAATTCAATTTGGTAGATTCCTGGAGGGAATCCAATCCCACAAAATGAAATTACACATATTACTCCAATCCACACCGATCATTTAGCTGAATTGACCACATATTTGTGACAATAGGTATGGCACCGGAAATACTACATTCAAAAATCATACCCATTCCATGGTCGGACCATGACGCAGTGTTCACTACGATAGCTTCGGCAATCCCAAAAAAACATGATCCCACTTGGTACCTTCCTGAAATCTTACTTAAACACCCAGCTCATTGTCAGTTAATTGAACAAGCCCTAAAAAAATACCTAGACCTCAACATGAGCCCGGATATATCCCCACTCACTCTATGGGAGGCACACAAGCCAGTTCTTAGAGGAACATTCCAGCGCCAACTAGGGATACTCAAAAAAGAACGAATACAAATGGCAAGGAAATTGGAAATAGAATACAACTCAGCTTTTCTGGCCCTGCAAAGCAATCAAAATACTAGTAATAGAAGTCGTTTGGACAAGGCACATCTGGAGTATGATCTGTTCCTATCGGATTCTGCGAATAGGGTGCAGATAAGATCTAGGCATGCTTTTTACAAACACGCAAACAAACCGGGGACATACTTAGCTCGAGCATTAAATTCTCTCAACAAAACTTTTAAACCCATCAAACTAAAGATAGCAAACAATGTCGTCTCCAGCAATCCACTCAAAATTGTACAGAAATTTAGTTCACATCTGAAAACATTATATTCGGAAACTGGTACATTCGACGAATTGGAAGCAAATACCTTCTTTTCACAAATCAATCTCCCACAAATAAACCAATCACAAAAAGCACAATTAGAAGAACCAATTACCCAAGACGAAGTAGCTAATGCCATTCAGGAACTCAAAATAAACAAAAGGCCAGGCCCAGATGGTTTCTCAACGCGATACTTCAAAAACTTCAAGGAATTAATATCCCCAAGACTAGCAGATGCATTTAACAACCTTCTAGAGCAAAAAACTTTCAGACCAGAATCACTACTAGCTACGATATGCATGATCCCTAAACCACACACAGATGACACTCTGAGCGCAAACTATCGTCCCATATCCATGTTAAATATAGACATAAAATTATTAGGCAAGATATTAGCTACCCGTCTCAATAAAATTATAGGCAAATTGATCCATCGGGATCAAGTGGGCTTCATGCCCTCTCGACAAGCAGGCGACAATGTACGAAGAGCATGTCGACTGGCGCACATAGCAAAAAAAAGAGGCATCCCGGCGTGTTTCCTCTCCCTAGATATTAAACAAGCTTTTGATTCCATCTCCTGGTCGTATCTAAACTACACTCTCCAGAAATGGGGCTTTGGCCCACACTTCACTAAATGGATTATGGAACTCTACAATAAACCAAAAGCATATGTCAAATATGCGGGATATAAATCAGACACCTTTGATATCGGGAGGGGAACACGACAGGGGTGCCCATTGTCCCCATTACTATTTGCCCTACTCATCGAGCCGCTCGCGGAAAAAATTAGATCAGATCCCACTATTTTAGGCATCGAACTAGTTGGCCACAAACACAAATTATGTTTATTTGCGGACGACATTCTTTTATTCATATCTTCCCCACAAGTAACGGGCCCTAATCTCATCCCTATTCTAAATAAATTTGCAACATTTTCAGGTCTAGTCATAAACCCCAAAAAATGTATGGCTTTAAATATATCCCTCTCAAAAATAGAACTAAATGCAGCCAAAACAGGTCTCCCATTTGTATGGCCGGAAAAAAGTATCCCATACCTAGGAATACACTTAACGGCAGATACTTCTGACCTATTTTCGCATAACTATCCAACTCTACTGAAGCACGTAACTAACCTTTTGAATTTGTGGTCCCGACTACCACTGTCTTGGCTTGGAAGAATTAATGCAATAAAGATGACGATACTTCCTAAATTTTTATACCTTTTCAGAGTACTTCCTATTCCAATTCCAGCTTATTTCTTGAGAATAATACAGAAAAGAGTGTCGTCGTTTGTATGGGGTTCTTCCAGGCCAAGGTTAAAAGCGCAAATTCTACATCTCCCCAAAACACATGGAGGGCTAGGACACCCAAACTTTACGAATTATTACAGAGCAGCACAAATTTCAACCCTCACCAAATATCACGCAACCAAGGAATTGCCTCTATGGGTACTGATAGAAGCGTCTGAAAGCGACCCCATCCCACCAGCTAACTTGCTATGGGTTCACCCTAAACTACGTAGACACATAAGCAATCCCATTATCAAGCACTCACTCTCTCTATGGGACAGATTCAAAACAAAATACCTCCTACTATCACCACACCATCCAATGCTCTCATTTTATAAGAATCCGGCATTCTACCCAGCATGGGTCTACCCCAATACGTTCAAGGAATGGGTAAAAAAGGATTGTATATATGTATATAAATTCTTGGATTCAGCTGATATCATGCCTTTTTCATTAGTATGCAAAAAATACGGTATTCCACATACGGAACAGTTTAGATATCTCCAAATAAAAAACTTCATACAGTCGCTTATGATTTCAACACCATCACAGGTACAGATGTCCTCCTTTGAGTTCATTTGCAGAAAAGACCCGCATGCAAGAGGAATAATATTGGCTCTGTATTTGCAGTCTCTAACCCATACTAGCACGGCAAAACTATCATATGTCCAGAAATGGGAGGAAGACTTAAATGCAGAGCTCAATACTTCCGATTGGAACCAAATATGGCTAAATACCAAAGCAGCCTCCTCAAACATAACAGCGTTGGAAACAAACTATAAAGTGTTAACTAGATGGTACCTGGTGCCTGCCAAAATAGCAAAATATGTACCAAATTACTCAGGACAATGCTACAGAGGATGCTCTGAAATGGGTACATACTATCATACTTGGTGGACGTGTCCGAAAGCGCAAACATTCTGGACAGGGATTTTTAACATAGCAAATAAATTAACAAAATTAAAAATCCCTAAGGACCCTAAATTAGCCCTATTGAATTTGAAACCCATTACTACAACACGCCTACAATTCAAACTACTAATGCAACTCTTTACAGCTGCAAAACAGACCCTTGCTAAAGCATGGAAAACCTCAAACCTGTCAGTCAAAGAAGTAAAGAATAGAATGAGCAATGCGATGACACATGCCAAAATGGAGGCGCTAGATTCGGACACGATTATCAATTTTGAAAAACTTTGGAAACCGTGGATTTCGTATACAATACCTGATAGTTTTAATGACGGGGTAATGATGCCATGGTAGCTTGCCCATTGTACTCAACCATTGTACGGTACAATTAATGATAATGGATCCTAGCCCATTCCTGCAGACCTTTTTTTTTATTTTTACCCCCCTCCTCCCCCCTTTTTTCTGCCCCCCCCCCCCGTAAGTTCATATGTGTGAATCGTTTTCCTCACTACATTTTATATGAACGATACAGATAAAGTAGCATACTTTAGATCCTGTATTCCTACGTGTTTAAAAAATGCATTAAATAAGACACTAGTTGATGTTAAGAAACTGCTAATATGTTTACTTGGCAACACAGGTAGAACCCCTGTATAACAAGTTATAACAGCGTAAATCCTTCCTGTTGTTGCCAAAAAATTTGATCAAATTCTTTTCTCCTTAATTTTGCATACTAATAGTGATTATAGCGATTATAAAATGTCAAGAAGACGAAAAGTTATTCCTTTTTAAACATTGTATCAATCAAATGCTACTTGTATGATTTCATGTTGCAATTACTAAATAAAATAATTTTGACAAGGAAAAAAATAAAAAAAATAAACTATTTGTCCCCAGTTTATATAAAAAAAATAAAAATAAAAAATATGTTGTATAATGCTATCATTACTGAGCATTCAGCTGTGCAAAGCTGTGGTTTTAGAGCCTTTATTTAAATGTTTTACTAAATAGTAGTATACAATCACATACAGTTAAGAGCTACTGTATTTGCTATGGCACTGAGTGGAAAAAAGTTTAGGTAAAACTCATGCAACAATAATGCAGAGAGAACCAAAAACTAGCTCAACAGGAAGTAAAAAAAAAATTACAAGCCAGAGTTACTTGTTGTTCTAATATATATATATATATATATATATATATATATATATATATATATATAGATAGATAGATAGATAGATAGATAGATAGATAGATAGATAGATAGATAGATATTATTATTATTTTATTTGAGTTTCTCTTTAACCACTTCAGTACCGTGGGTGTTTTTCAGATTTGGTGTTTACAAGACTAAAACAGTTTTGTTTGCTAGAAAATTACTTAAAACCCACAAACATTATATATTTATTTTTTTCTAATACCCTAGAAAATAAAATGGCGATCATTGCAATACTTTTTGTCACACCATATTTGTGCAGCGGTCCTAGAAGCACACTTTTTTGGGAAAAAAAATCACTTTTTTGAATTAAAAAATAAGACAGCAATAAATTTGGCCCAATTTTTTTTATATATTGCAAAAGATAATGTTACACCGAGTAAAATGATACCCAACATGTCACGCTTACAAATTGCGCCCGCTCGTGGCATGGCGTCAAACTTTTACCCTTAAAAATCTCGATAGGCGACGTTTAAAAAATTCTATAGATTGCATTTTTTGAGTTACAGAGGAGGTCTAGGGCTATAATTATTTCTCTCGCTCTAACGATCGCGGCGATACCTCACTTTTGTGGTCTGAACACCGTTTTCATATGCAGGCGCTACTCACGTATGCGTTCGCTTCTGCACGCAAGCTCGTCGGGACAGGGGGCTTTAATTTTTTTTTCTTATTTATTTTTATTTATTTTATTATTTTTTACACTGGAAAAAAATAAAAAATAAATGATCACTTTTATTCCTATTACAAGGAATGTAAACATCCCTTGTAAAAGAAAAAAGCATGACAGGTCCTCCTAAATATGAGATCTGGGGTCAAAAAGACCTCAGATCTCATATTTAGACAAAAATGCAAAAAAAAAAAATTGAAACTGTCATTTTTTAAAAGGCCAAAAAAAAGTTTCTTTAAGACTATGGGGATGGGTGGGGGCAATTTTTCCCTCACTCGCATTCCCACACAGCAGCCGAGCGGACCTGATCGCTACCAACGGCTTCGGTAAGCGGCGGAGGGCGCGGGAGAGCGGCGGGAGGGGGGGGGCCCTCTCCCACCGCCGATAACGGCAATCTCGCGGTGAATCTGCTGCGGAGACCGCCGTTATCGTTAACAGGACCGCTCACACTAAAGATGGATACCTCGGTTGTGGCAGCAGCTGCTGCCGTTACCGAGATATCCATCTTTAAATTGTGGCCGTATATAGTCGTACAGTGGTCTGAAAGTGGTTAAAATCTGACTCCTCACCACAAATTTGATATTTTAAGGTTGAAATAATCACCTTCCAAGCAACATATACTGTACTTCCGTATTCTTGTAAAACTCTTCAAATATTTATTTTAGTGGGATATATTCAATTATAGCTTGTTACCAAGAGAAGACATTGCTACAGTCCACATATTTAGATTGTAGTGGTGTCTACAGAATTGTCTGGGAATCTACTTTTTCAAATAAATAGAAAACAACTGTTTAACATTTCACTTGATATTAGCCTTTTGCAATCTCCTACATTACAGCATACAGCAATCTGCCACTGAGACCACTTTTATCTAAAAAGCAGACCGCCCGCTGTTGAAGAGGATCCTGGGGTTATGGCAGCAATCTCCTGCCATAACAACGATATTCCACTTCAAACAGCCGATGTACAACTGTGGCGGGCAGTCCTTAAGTAGTTAAGAATTACAATATACTGTATTTCAGGATTAAAGGGGGAATAACTGTCCCAGTCACATGGTATGGTAGGGGATATAAAGTGAGTTGAAATAGAAAAAAAGTGGATAGCGCAGGAAATTGGGGGGGGGGGGGTGATGTAAAAAGGGATTCTGAAAGGATAGAAGAAGGGAAATAAAAAAGGTATATGTTGGAGAAATGGTATAGGGGAAATAGCATTATACAGATTACCTTAGCTCTGGCAATGGCCTTGAAATTATAAAAATTCTCTAAATACCTTCAAGACGGACCATGTGTGGGTGTGTTGCGGAGCTTATAACAAATATTTATATGAAAGAACATCTGAATAGCAATTGCCATAGTATGATTTTGTTTAATACAATCTGTAAAAACAAACACATACTGAAAATATAAAACACTTAATTTTAGGAGAGCAAGTTTTCCAAGACTGTGAGATGATCTCTAAGGCCGCGTACTTGCGATCAAGCTGACTGATGGTCTGATGTGCCTACACACCATCAGTTAAAAAAACAATCGAGTCCAACGCGGTGACGTAAAACACAACGATGTGCTGAGAAAAATTAAGTTCAATGCTTCCAAGCATGCGTCGACTTGATTCTGAGCATGCGCATGTTTTTAACCGATGCTGTTGCATGCTAACCATCGGTTTTGACCTATCGGCTAGGCGTCCATCGGTTAAATTTTAAAGCAAGTTCTAAAACTTTTGACGGAAGGATAACTGACTGATGGGGCCCACACACCATCGGTTTGGACCTATGAAACGGTCCTTCAGGCCATTTCCATCGGTTTTGACCAACCGTGTGTACGCGGCCTTAGACTTATGCTGCGTACACACAATCAGTTTGTCTGATGAAAACGGTCTGATAGACAGTTTTCATCAGACTAACCGATCGTGTGTGGGCCTCATCGTTTTTTTATCCATCGGTTAAAAAACTAGGAACTTGTTTTAAAATTATCTGATGGTTAACTAACCGATAGGAAAAACAACTGATCATCTGTAGGCACGTTCATCGGTTAAAAATTCACACATGCTCAGACTAAATTAGGGGACGGGAGCGCTCGTTCTGGTAAAACTAGCGTTCGTTATGGAGATGGCACATTCGACATTTTTAAAATTAGTGCCTCCTTTATTGCAGCGCATTTTTCGTTCTATTGCTAGAATAAAGACGTTGTTTTGCTGATGGTATTTAGACACATACTGACTTCTTTTAATTTTTGCTTGTGATCTCATGAAAAATGTTTTGTGTTTTAAAAAGCCAGATCTCCCTAATAATTGTCTTTACTCCACATCTCCTTTTTTTTTTTTTATTGTTTTCAGGTGAATTACACATTGTGGGGCAGATCCACGTACATTGGCGCATATTTCCGCCGGGCGTAGCGTATCTAAGATACACTACACTGCTGTAACGTACTTTTTTTTTCGAATCCTCAAAGAATGCGCGCCGTAAGTTACGTTGGCGTAGTGTATCTTTGGCGGCGTAAGGGCGCGCAATTCAAATCGATGTGATGGGGGCGTGTTTTATGTAAATACGTTGTGACCCGACATAAACAACGTTTTTTTTTAACGGCACATGCGCCGTCCGTGGGGGTATCCCAGTGCGCATGCTCGAAATTAAACCGGAACAAACCAATGCTTACAACAGTGACGTCATTCTACGCAAATCCCTATTCGTGAACAACTTACGCAAACGACGTAAAATTTGACGTGGGAACGACGGCCATACTTAACATTGAGTACGCCACCATATAGCAGGGGTAACTATACGCCGGAAAAAGCCGAACGCAAACAACGTAAATAAATGCGCCGGCCGGACGTACGTTCGTAGGTCGCCGTATCTAGCTAATTTGCATACTCGACGCGGAATTCGACGGAAATGCCACCTAGCGGCCAGCGTAAATATACACCTACGATCCGACAGCGTACTAAGTCGTACGCCTGTTGGATCGATCCCTCATTCCGTCGTATCTTGTTTTGTGGATACAAAACAAAGATACAACGCGGGAACTTTGAAATTACGCTGCGTATTAATAGATACGCCGGCATCATTTCTTTGTGGATCTGGCCCATTATTTCTGAAATGTTTTATGGCTATTCACCAGAAAAACACATAGACAAGCATTTAACTTAAATTAAATCTCCATTTATTCTGGACCAAAAAATTTAAGATGAAGGGCAACAATTGAGCAATCAGCCAAATATATGCAGCCTTTGGACCCCAAAGGCAGATTTCACCATGATAAACAACAAAATAAATAACATGAGGAGTCCCTCTAATTGGGATCACAAACTGGTACCCAAATCACAGAAATCAGGAGCAGCATCAGATGTCATGCATGTCCCCAAGCTGTGGTACTCCAACAACAACCTCCATTTTCTGGCAGATCAGCTTGAAGCCAGGGAATCACTTTCTGTTCTTCCTTGAAGCCTTCCCTCCGCGCTTCCCTGCAACGTTCCTTCCAATGCTCCCTCCACAGCCCCTTGCAGGCTGTGGCGCTGGTGGTGAGAATGTGGCAGCAGGAGGAGGAGAAGGCTAGGCCAGGTCACTGAGGTGTGTGGTCTCAGTCAGCAGGCCCCTTTTTCCCCTCTAAATCACAGTGGCAAAAAGATCTTTTGCCAGTGCCCGTTGTCCCTCCTCCATTCTCTGCAGCTGGTCTGTGAGGTAGCAGCTGTAGCCCTCTACAGGGTTAAGGGGTGCTTTCATGATTGCAGCTGCCTCCCTAATGACCTGCAGAGACTCCTCCTCCAGCTGGAACATGTGTTTAGGTCTTTTTGGTCGCATCTGGAGGCACCTGTGATTCAGTGCTCCCACTGGGCCTGGGCACCTGCTGACTGCCACTTAGCCCAGCCTCCTCCTGTCTGCCATTCACCCCTTCCTCCTCCAGGCTGCCACATTCCGGAGCCTCATCCTCTTGGCTGAGCTCTTCATGTGTATAAAAAAGGAACATGGTTTTATATTTTGCTTCATCAATCACACACATTTTAAAGCTTATGACTGTTGCAATTGGAATGTTTTATTTTAAATTGAACAGACTCTCATTCTGACCCCTGCAGTTGGCATCCCTGTCACAATAATTTCTGCCCACGACTTTTTTTTTTGTTTCAAGCTTTCATTTAGGTTCAAAAAACATCTCAATAAACCAACAATAATTTTGAGGCCAAGAAATATGTTGTAAACTACTATACCTGACTGAAGATGTTCAGATCTGGCTCTTCGAGCTCAGCCTGCTCCTCGGCACCCTCTGCAGGGGTGGGGGGAACGGTGGAAGGAAAGCTGGAGGGAATGGTGGAAGGAAGGGTGGAAGGAAGACTGGAAAGTGATTCTCTGGCCTCTATCTAATCATCCAGAAAACTGAGGTGTTTGTAGTACCACAGCTTTGGCTCTGGTCTGCTGCTGCTCCTGACCTCCGAGAAGCGAGGACCTCTTTAAATTGCTTCTTGTAAGCATTCCTGATGTTATTTATTGTGTTGTTTATCATGGTGGAATCTATCTCTGGGATCCATGTCTGCATATAAATGGTCAATTGCTCAATTGTTGCCCTTTTAACATTGTTGTTATAATAATGCTTCTCTGTATTTTTCGATGAACCTTATCATGTTGTCAGGGTCACGTAATTTATCCATAATTTGATTTTCTAGAAGATAAAACCAAAAACATATAAACACTAGGTCAGCTTAAATTGTCCTTATCGTATTACAATCTAGACCTTTAACCACTTAAGCCCCGGACCAAAATGCAGGTAAAGGACCAGGCCCTTTTTGCGATTCGGACTGTGTCGCTTTAACTGACAATTGTGCGGTCGTGCGACGTGGCTCCCAAACAAAATTGGCGTCTTTTTTTTCCCACAAATAGAGCTTTCATTTAGTGGTATTTGATCACCTCTGTGGTTTTTATTTTTTGTGCTATAAACAAAAATAGAGTGTCAATTTTGAAAAAAAATTCAATATTTTTTACTATTTGCTATAATAAATATAGCAAAAAAACATTTATTGTTTCCTCAGTTTAGACTGATACGCATTCTTCTACATATTGTTGGTAAAACAAATCGCAATAAGTGTTTATCAGTTGGTTTGCGCAAAATTTATAGTGTTTACAACATAGGGGATAGTTTTATTGCATTTGTATTCTTTTTTTTTTTACTACTTAATGGTGGTGATCAGCGATTTTTTTCATGACTGCGACATTATGGCGGACACTTCGCACAATTCGCACAATTTTGACACATTTTTGGGACCATTGTCATTTTCACAGCAAAAAATGCATTTAGAAAGTTTGGGAGTTAACCACAGGGGGCGCTGAAGGGGTTATGTTTCACCTAGTGTGTGTTTACAACTGTAGGGGGGTGTGGCTGTAGGAGTGACGTCATCGATTGTGTCTCCCTATAAAGGGGATGACACGATCGATGCAGCCGCCACAGTGAAGCACGGGGAAGCCGTGTTTACACGCGGCTCTCCCCATTCTATAGTTCCGGGGACCGATCGCGGGACCCCAGTGGCGATCAGTTCCGCAGGTCTCGCGGCCCCGGAGCTTCGGACCATGGCTGGGTAGATGTAAAGGACGTGCCGGTACGTCCATCTGCCCAGCCGTGTCATTCTGCCGATGTATATCGTCGTGCGGTGGTCGTTAAGTGGTTAAACACAGTGTCTACTTGTGCCACTAAATGCTGCCCAGCTCTGCCCCATTGTTGTGTAATGATGGGCTATGAAAAAGTATTTCTTAATTCCCCTGCACACAATTGGATTATTCTTTTAACTTTACAGTCATAAGTTGTAAGCATATTTCAGTGTTTTTAATTTTGAAATCCTTTTATAAAATAAGGCATGAAGTATTGATTTTTTTTCCATGGTTATGCAGTGTTATATTTTTTTCACCTTGTCATGTGTTATTTAAGCTATGAGTCACCATGTCACTTATAGACTGAACCTCATTAGTGGTACTAACACCCACAGTTGTTTTCTAGAAGAATGTTACATTTTGCAGTAACAATCAGTTAGAGGAGAGAAAAAACTGTCCACAATTCTCTAAAAACCTACATTACAGCTATCAAATAAGAAGAAAATATAAAAATAGTGTAGCGTGCATGCAATAATAACAGACACCTTCATTAAAATAGAAATAAACATGTTTTCAGTATGCATTGCGCACAGATCATTTCAAGATTTAGCTGATATACAACCTACTGGATTGGCGATAACTTTAAGCATAAAGCAGTAATAAACTCCAAACCAAAATTGTTTATATATTGCACCATACCAATCATTAGATGTGTTGGCCTCATTTGTTTTATTTTTTAAACTTGTTCCCCTCTGTTTTCATCTGGTGATCTGACCAGTAACGCACCTCCTGTATTAGAGTACACCCTGGATGAATGAGCACAGGGGGCACAGGCAGCAGAATTGTCACTCGAGGGGGAGGTATAGGGTAGTTCACACTTTATAATCAGTGCAAGCATTTTTTTTCCTTTTAAGGATAAACAGTTTTACATGAATGCCAGTGTTAAATGGTTTGTCTTATCCCTGTAAACTGAGACATCTGGAAGAGAGCACGTTCTTTTGAAAAATAGACTTACTGGCCAAATTACCAGATGAAAATAGATGAAAAGGAAGCCTAAAAATGTTAAACAAATGCAGGCATTACATCTAAGAATTTCAACATAACAAATGTTTGATATTGTGTTTAATACTGCTTTAAAGCAGTAAACCATGGTATGAAATACTACTAGCACCTCAAGTGCCATTATCATATATTATTGTTGTGTGTAATATTCTGCACTTGATCAAAAGGCATTTCTTGATATGTTATGTTAAAAAAAAATCTTAGGTGATAGATGTTAGGGTGATGTGATCACTTTATCTAGTGTGATCTATGAGCTAGTTTGTCAGGAACAGTACAACTTCTGCCATGTTACAATAGTTGTGCTTCTTTTAGCTAACACAGGAAAAAATATCTATGCCTTTCGTTCCAAGAGAAACCTACCCAGAACACTTCAACTTCTCTCAAACCCTAGGCTCTTGCTCCCCTCTAGCACTCAGTAGTTGCAGATGAGTGTGAAAAGTGAACTCAACTGGAGGACATACAAAGTCACTGCCAAAGTATCAGGAATTATGGTGAAACCATGTACTAAGACAGAAGCAGACAATTCAACCTCTTCTACTGGATGAAGTGCATTAGAACAAAAGCAAAGTGCAACAGGCTATAAGTGCTACATGACACTGAAGAGGCCACAACAGCATCACTGTTCATCTTGATCTGAAAGCCATAACTGGTATATTTAGCTTTTTTTGTAAATTGGAGGTTGAGGTGGCTAGGATTACAGAGGGTGATTCATCTGTCCTATTTTTTTTTTCTATACATTCTTGCTTTAATCCTTACCAACAAAATATGCGAAGATTATTTATTGTTATTAAAATGCTTTCTGAAATTACTCTTATTGTAATAAGATAAAAAAAAAAAAAATAGAGCAGAGTGCATTAACTTTTCCCTTCTGCGACAAAAGGAATCACTGAAATCAAATAATTTTCTATAAGCTACTTCATTTTTACATGTAGAGTCATTACATTCTAAACTACCTACTGAAGCAAAATATGTTCAGATAATCTTACATAGAATTCTGTAAAAGCAATGCTACTTTTGGTGCTCAGAATAGCTCCCAAGCTGTAACACATTATTCTCAATTGATTTTATCTGAAAGAAAGTGAAAAGGCTACAAATGGAGGACATGTGTTCCAGTGTTTTCTATATGTTGACAATAGAATACGGGAAGCTTACTATAGAAACAGTGACAGCAATAATCAATCTTCTAACATATCAAGGGAATATGACCGGAACCTTGAAGTCATCAGGGCACCATGTGCAGAAAAATTGTTGCATGCATACTGGAGATACTGGAACCTACTTATGTATACAGAGATATAGAATAAATAGATTTTGAAAAGTAGTTGCTTTTTTATAACACCTGGCTGCATAGTACTTGTTATGCTATATAATGCAGAAAATAGAGGGCAATAACAAAATATGACACAGGCTCTAACCCTTCTACAAAACAAGTCAAAAGTCTTGGCTGGTTCTGGACTTTAACTAAGTCTTATTACAATGAAAAAGGAACCACTGACACCAATGTTATTTTTAATTTTGGCTTGCATGAGAAAACATTTATTACGGAATATTATTTACATAGTTACAGGTAGGTGAGGTTGAAAAAACGCACAAGTCAATCAAGTCCAACCTATGTGTGTGATTATATGTCAGTATTACATTGTATATCCCTGTATGTTGTGGTCGTTCAGGTGCTTATCTAATAGTTTTTTTTTTAATTATTGATGCTCCCTGCCAAAATCACTGCCTGTGGAAGAGAAGGTTAAACTGCTTTTTTATCATTTTAGTGAATGTCTGCGTGTCTTATTAAATTTCCTTTCGTGGAACAGTTTTATCCCTATTGTGGGGTCCCTCTCGGATTATGACATGAATTATGTAAATACTGTAAAAAGATTGACACCGGCCTGACGAAGGTCAGGCCTAGGGAGCCCCTTGGCTGACCATCCACACGGAGATGTGAGAGAGAAAACCCACTTGTTCAGTTAGCTTTAAGCCCAGATCCATCTCAAGCTCTCCTCATTCAGCTTGATTCAATCAGCAGAGTTCCTACAGCGATACTATCTACTCTCTTATGCCTGGTTCACGACGGATCACTGCCTACGACGTGAACGTAACCTACGCCCAGCCCTATTCACGTACTACTACGTAAACTACGTAAAATACAACGCCAGTTCCCAGGTCCATACCTTTGCTTGGGTTGCGCCACATAGATGGGGAATAACTATACGCTGGACGTAAGCCTTACGCAAACCGCGTATATTATGCACCGGGCGCAACTACGTTCGTGAATCGGTGTATCTCACTCAGTTGCATATTCAAATCGTAAATCAATGGGAGCACCCCTTGCGGCCAGCGTAAATATGCGCCCAAGATATGATGGCGTAGGAAACTTACGCCGGTCGGAAGAAGCCTATTTTCAGGCGTATCTAGTTCTTTGGGCACGGCGCACAGATACAACGGCGCACATTTACACTTACACGGCATATCTATAGATACGTCAGCGTAAGTGCTACGTGAATCCGGGCCTATATAGTTATATTATTTATTTACAATAAGCATCTATTGATTCCAGGTTCTGCTGCTGTGTGATGCTAAAAAATAATTTTGTAACACCGCCCTTGTACTCACTGATGCCAAATTTTCTCTTGCTCCAAACAGGAAAAAATATTTTTAATAACGTCAAAAAAATTAATAAACGTACAAAGAACATTGTGATTTCTTGTCAACAAAACACGCCTTTAATTCTAAGATATTTTCTTTTTAAAATGTAATTTTCACCATTTCTCTCAAACATACATATCAGTTGTGAAAGTGTGATAACATTTGCAGGTGTATGTATATGTATATATATATATATATATATATAGTATCTCTATAATGTTTTCATCTAGATGCCTACCTAGATATGTACTCAGTTGAAAAAAAAGAGTGATGAGTGCACAAATAAAAAAAAGTTTTGTTCCTGTTTTTTTTTTTTTTTTTTACTTTTAAAATGTTTATTTGGTTTTCAACAACCATGACAGAAAAAACAATATAATACATTACAGTGTTATAACTTATCCGCAAGCTTTACAAACTTGAGACCAAAGTATGAGGGTAGTAACATTCAATTCTTTACGGTAATTAAACAATGAGCAATACTAACGGAATGTTCTGGGCAAAGAGCCCACAACAAGTAACGTAGATAACTTTTGTATGAGACTATCTGCCCAAATGGCCTGGGGTCCAAGTCCCGCCCGCTGAAGGGTCTGATTCGAACATATAGTGGTACCTGGAATATTCTAGGGGTGCCGGCCGCGCATTCCTGGAAGGGTCCTAGCCCCCCACCCCTTTGGGTTTTTATTCCTGTTTTATCCATCTTAATGCTGGATTCACATGCAAGGGGATCAACTGTTGACATTAAAGGTTATGGCCCTTGCCCATTAACCACTTAAGCCCCGGACCATTTTGCAGCTAAAGGACCAAGCCACTTTTTGCGATTTGGAACTGCGTTGCTTTAACTGACAATTGCGCGGACATGCAACGTGGCTCCCAAACAAAATTGAGGTCCTTTTTTTCCTACAAATAGAGCTTTCTTTTGGTGGTAATTGATGACCTCTGCGGTTTTTATCTTTTGCGCTTTAAACAAAAATAGAGCGACGGTTTTGAAAAAAATTCAATATTTTTTTTCTTTTTGCTATAATAAATATCCCCAAAAAATATATATAAAAAATAAATAAAAATGTACATATTTTTGGTAAAGAAATCCCAATAAACATTTATTGATTGGTTTGCACAAAAGTTATAGAATCTACAAAATAGAGGATAGGTTTATGGCATTTTTATTAATATATTTTTTTACTACTAATGATGGCAATCAGTGATTTTTATTGTGACTGTGACATTATGGCAGACACATTGGACATTTTTGTGACCATTGTCATTTTTACAGAGACCAGTGCTATAAAAATGCACTGATTACTGTGAAAATGACAATGGTCGTGAAGGGGTTAACCTCTAGGGGGCGCTGTAGGGGTTAAGTGTGCCCTAGTGTGTGATTCTTACTGTAGGGGGGGGCGTGGCTGAGCATGTGACCTATGACAGGGAACAAACAATCACTGACAAGCCACTAGGAAGAATGGGGAAATGTTTGTTTATACTTACCTCCCCCCGTTCTTTAGCTCTGTGACCCGATCGTGGAACACCGGCAGTGATCGGTCTGCGGGTCCCGCAGGTGCAGTCATAGAGCTTCGGACGGCTGGGTTCTTAAAGGGGACATACTTGTATGCCCTTGTGCCCAGCCATGCCATTCTGTCCTTAACCTGCCTGGCGGTGTTCCTGAGACTGACTCGGGGTTAGATTTTCCTGCTACGATCGGTAACCCCGAGTCAGTCTCGGCTTGCCTCGCTGAATCCACAGGCACTTTTTACTTACCTTGTCCCTGGATCCAGCGATGCCACCGCGCTGTGTGAGCGAGCGGGACCTCGCTCGATTCACATAGTGCCTCCGTGTGACGCCGATCTCCGTTCCCTGCGACGTTATGACGCACGGGGACGGAGAACGGCGCCAAATTCAAAAACGTAAACAAACACCTTACATACAGTATACTGTAATCTTATAGATTACAGTACTGTATGTAAAAAAAAACACACACCCCCTGTCCCTAGTGGTCTGTCCTGTGTCATGCATGTCATTTTATATAATAAAAACGTTTCTTTCTCCCTGCAAACTGTAGATTGTCCATAGCAACCAAAAGTGTCCCTTTATGTCAAAAATAGTTTTAGATCAGCTAAAAAACAGCGATAATAAATTATAATCACTTGCAGAATTGTGCGATAGCGATTTGTGGGGAAATTCGTCATAAAAAAAAAAAAAATAATGACAGCGACAATTCTGCAACTGAGCAAATTTCAGTGATTTTAATTTGATTACATTATTGAATAATTTTTATTATAATTATATTATTATTTGTTATAATTATTTATAATTATTTATTATATTATAATTTATAATTTTGTTTTTAAAAAAATGTCATACCCGGGATGCCTATTAGAATCTTGTTTGGTCAGATTTAAGTGAGTTATTTCTAAAAATTACAGACCTACAATATAAAACGCCAAATTTCCTTGCAAATAATGGTACCGCTTTCAGCATGTTTTTTCTGAAAGAATCATACCGCCAGGGAGGTTAAGTGGTTAAAACCAGTAAGTAATAAACTGATGCAATGTACTCCGTTTATACAAGGACAGTGTGGCATCAGTTGTCTGAGTGTTTTAAGCAATATTTGGACTTCAGCTGCCCATGTGTTATGTTACTTCTCACAGGGAAGAGCTATTCTCCTAACTCACCACGGATCTGAAGGTGGCTGTGTATAAGATCAATGCCAATGTCACTGACGTAGAGGATGTAAAAACCAGCTACCCAGAGTGTTGGGTCTCCTGGAAAAGGCAGAGGATGCATACCCCTCTGTCTTTTCTGAGCATTTGGTGCTAGACACCTTTGCAAAGAAGCACCTTCCCCATTATGTTCGGTGGAACAAGCACACATGGTCCACACTCGCTCCCTCCCTCCAGGTAACCCTCCAAGGCACTTCTCAAACACCAGCTAAATTACAGAGACAAAAATATCCTCCAAAAGGCTGGTGCACTAAAGGATATCA
Organism: Rana temporaria; assembly: GCF_905171775.1. NCBI lineage: Eukaryota > Metazoa > Chordata > Amphibia > Anura > Ranidae > Rana > Rana temporaria. The sequence goes on along the minus strand of NC_053491.1, from coordinate 287,990,057 downwards.
ACTATAGAGGCTCCAAAAATCATGTGCTTTCCTGATTTCTCGCCAGAAGTGCAGAAGCACAGAGCCCATTTTCATAAAGTTAAGAAACAACTACAGCGCCTTGGCCTGCAGTATTTGGGGGGTATTTGTACTTTTCTGGATTTTTTTTTGTATAATGTGAAAGATGAAGTTACACCAAGTAAATAGATACCTAACATGTCACTGTCATTGTAGACGCTTGGGTAATGGCGCCAAACTTTGCTACTTAAATATACCCATAGGTGACGCCTATGGGCCAAAATTATCGCTCTTGCTCTTCTGTTCAAGTATTTTATTGAAAAAAAAAATCACAGAGTACATTAACAAATATCAATGGTTGGAATTATAAAGAGCAACACACGGTACAACTTGAAGGAGGTCAGTACAATCTGAACAACAAGACCATTTAAACATAGACATTGTTCATCATAACGGTACAAAATATGTTGTGATATAAATAAAACAACAACTATAATCGCACTGGTAGGTATTCAGAAGTGCGTACAGAGAGAAAGGAAATAACTCCAACCTACTAACAATGTAAACCATAAACTTATACCCTGCGAGTCAAGGGAAGAGAGATCATAGGAGAAATTTGGGCAATATGCCCAACCATACCCATACCGGATCACATATAAGATATTTTGGTCAATAGAGAAAAAAGAAAAAAAGAAAGAACAAAGAAAGGGAAAAGGAAACAAGAGAAGGAAAAAAAAGGAATTATGAGAAATAGAGAAAAGAGAGAAAAGAAATGTCGGCAGGATCGCACGGAACCCCGGAAGGCGCGGAAGGCCACAATACAGTTCGAGTAGAGTAATATCAAAGTCTGAAGGGAGAAAATTTCCGGCGCAAGGACTCCAAGTTATGCGGCGCTGGGTAATTTGGTCCAAAATTGTAGCCTCAATCTTACTATGAATCATCGCCTGGGTCACTCTGTTCTTAACTTCTATTACATGTAATTTCGGGGTCTTCCAGGCTCTAGCAATCATTTGTTTAGCTTTTGTGTAATCTTTTTGTACATAATTTAAAAGAGCCAGGGAAGGATCAGGAAGAAGAGTGTCATGAAAGTAATGTAGAAGCAATTTGAAAGATTGATGTCCAGAATTGTTGTGCAATAGGACAGGACCACCAAATGTGGACATGTGTACCCCTCTCTCCACAGCCTCGGAAACACACAGAAGGATAAGATGGCAAAAATTTTGAGATCCTCGCGGGGACAAGGTACCACCGCATGAGAAACTTGTAATTAGCCTCCAGAGCAATTACATTTTGTGTGGAGGATTTTGTGCTAGCCCATATATTCAACCAGCCGTCTGCATCCAGACTAACCTGCAAATCCTTGGACCACTGTGCAGCGTAAAGGGGAAGATCAGCTGGTGGGGAAGTGAGATGATTGTATATACGTGAAATGATTCCCAGGGCATGTGGATCTGACTTACAAATATTTTCGTAGAAAGACATACTACCTAGGGAGGAGCAGGCACCTATCACTGTTTGGACAAAATGGACTATTTGGAGATAACAAAAGTATTCATTGGAATGTAATGAGGCTTGAGCCTGGAGAACTGGGAAAGTTTTATAGGTGGTATCATTAACAAGATCGCAAATTTGATGCAACCCAGCCTGAGTCCAAAATCGAAAGGAGTTAGGTTCAGTAAGGGCAGGGTAGAAAAGTGGGTGACCTATAAAGGAAAGTAAAGGAGTATGGGGAGAAACCAATTTAAAGGGACCACGTAAACTATCCCAAAGCTTCAACGAATGACGCGTTACCGAATTGGTCAGAGGGCCTCGAACCGCAGGGGGCAACCACAATAAATTAGATACAATTAGGGGGGAGAGGTCCACTGCTTCCAAACTGACCCATAGTGGGATTTCAACAGACGCATGAAGTAAGGAGATGTGGGCCAGCTGGGCAGCATGATAACGGGAAAAATTAGGGAGCCCCAGGCCTCCACTAAGTTTATTACGAAGGAGGATGGATCTAGACACCCTAGGTTTTATAGGACCCCATATATATTTAAACACCCGAGTCTGGATAATTCTATGGAAATATGAAGGGACAGCAATCGGTAGGACTCTATAGAGATGCAAAAGCTTAGGGAGCAAAGACATTTTAACAGCTGCAACTCGCCCCAACCAAGAAACACATAGTGGTCTCCAGATATCTAGTAAAGAGGACAGATGAGACAACATTGGAAGATAATTGGTTTTGTAAAGAGAACCATATCAAACGCTTTCCAGATATCGAGGGACAGCAGATGCATTGGAATCTTATGAGATCTAGCTACATGCTGAAGCAAAACAACAAAACAACCCGCCAAATGTTATCACTAGCTTGCTGACGTGGTATAAATCCTGCCTGGTCTTTATCCACTAGCCGACCAGCCGCCGTCATTCTACGGCGGCAGGTCGGCTCTCCTGGGCGAGACCACGTCATTCTACGTCGGCTCTTTGAGCCGCCACTAGGGGCGCGCCCCCCGCTCGCCCCCGACTCCGGTGCGTGTGCCTGGCGGGCGCGATTTTTATAGCACTGATCGCTATAAAAATGCCAATGGTCCCAAAAATGTGTCCAAAGTGTCCACCATAACGTCGCAGTACCGAAAAAAAAATCGCTGATCGCCGCCATTACTAGTAAAAAAAAGATATTAATAAAAATGACATAAAAATACCCCCTATTTTGTAAACGCTATAACTTTTGCGCAAACCAATCAATAAACGCTTATTGCGATTTTTTTTTACGAAAAATAGGTAGACGAATACGTATCGGCCTAAACTGAGGAAAAAAAATGTTTTTTGATATATTTTTGGGGGATATTTATTATGGCAAAAAGTAAAAAATATAATTTTTTTTCAAAATGTTCGCTCTATTTTTGTTTATAGCGCAAAAAATAAAAACCGCAGAGGTGATCAAATACCACCAAAAGAAAGCTCTATTTTTGGGAAAAAAAGGACGCCAATTTTGTTTGGGAGCCACGTCGCACGACCGGCGCAATTGTCTGTTAAAGCGACGCAGTCCCGAATCGCAAAAAGTACTCTGGTCTTTGGGCAGCAATATGGTCCGGGGGTTAAGTAGTTATGTACTAACCTACCAATAATGAGATTAGGCATAACGCCATAATCTTGGCTAGGAACTTGATGTCAAAGTTAAGTAAGGATATAGGCCTGAAGTTGGACCAAAGGGAATTATCTGTGTTTTTTTTTTAAATCCACGTTATTTTCCTTTTCTTATTTCATACATAGATATGCCTATTCGGCATCCATTGCATTCAATTAGCATACATTATACAACATTTTTACAATCCTATAGTATTCCAATGTACATCTCTTTATTTGTATATCCCACCCCTCCCCCCCCACCCCCTCCCCCCTGTCCCCTACACTCTACATAGAAAATCTATCCATCACCAGTTTTGGTGGTGCGACACTCACATCTCTCAACCAGGAATGCCAAATCTCCTCAAATTTACCCTCTGCTTTCCTTTGTTTGTAGGCCAGATGTTCTCTACTCAACAGGGTGTTGACATACGCAATCCATTGCTTCCCTGTGGGGACCCCCGAGGCCATCCAATAACGTGCAATGAGTTTTCTTGCCAAATACAGCAATCTTGTTACCACATAATACTTTCCTTTTGTATACTCTCCAGGGTCAATGGCCCCTAACAAGTATACCTGGGGATCTAATGGAACTGGTACCTGTGCTACTCTAGTAATACACTGGGATACTTCCTCCCAGTACCTGTGAAGCTTTGGACATCTCCAAATCAAATGTATGAAGTCCCCTTGCTGAACTTTGCACTTTGGGCACATAGGGGTATCCCTTCTTTCTCATCTATGTAATTGTGGCGCTGTTCTATAAGCCCTGTGTAGGATAAAGAGTTGCGACAATTTGTGAGACGCAATGTAGGGCATGCCGGAGCTGGAGATACTGATAGAAGCCCCGTGGGGCTAATTGATATTCCCTACACAGCTGCTTGTAAGTTTTCAGTACCTCCCTCTCGTACAGCTGTGAAAATAATTATCTGTGTTAGGCTTAGGTATCATGGCTATTATAGCTGTCAACTTATCCCGACCAAAAGAATGTTGTCGGAGTAAAGCATTGAAAGAGTTAGAGAGAAGCAGGGCCAAAATAGTAGCAAATTTCTTGAAGTAAGTAACGGAGAGCCCATCAGGACCAGGTCGCTTATGAGATTTAAGAGTCTTGATGGCTAAAATGACCTCTTCGGTCGTGATGGACTTCTCCAGAGACTCACGATCAGAGTCAGTCAATGTGGGTAGGGGAATATCCCGAAATAACGTCACAGCATTGGAGGGGAAAAAGAGGATCTTGCTTCATATAAGTATCGTTCTTGCTCTAACTCTCGCCGCAATACCTCACGTGTGGTTTGAACACCATTTTCATAAGTGGGCGGGACTTACGTATGTGTCCGCTTCTGCACGCGATCACACAGGAACAGGGGCACTTTATTTATTTTTTATTAATTTTACTTTATTTATTTTAGTTTGACACTTTTTATTCACAAACATAATTTTTTTGATCACTTTTATTCCCATTACAAGGAATGTAAACATCAACAGACGTCCTTGACTTTGTGCAGGGATATCTGAATGATGCCTGCAGCTATAGGCATCATTCAGATACCAGCTTTTTCAGTTGACAAATTCCCTACACCATAAGAATGATCAGAGCGGCTGTTCCACCACTTGATCCACAGCGCGGATCCACAGATCCACAGATGTCCTCAGCGCAGCTCTCAACTGCCGGGTGGACGTCCCTGGACGTCCTTTTATTTGCATTCCCTGCGCGCCCCGATGGGGGCGCTCAGTGGGGAAAAACTGTGCCCGGCGCATCACTGAGATGTCGATGCACGTGCCTGGTGGCCTCGATGTCTGCCAGGTACCCATGATCGGCAGTGACAGCAGGGACGTGGTGCACTGTGTGTAAACACAGAGCTCCACGTCCTGTCAGGGAGAGAGGAGACCGATGCTATGTCCCTTGTACATAGGGACACAGCATCGGTCACCTCCCCCAGTCAGTCCCCCTCCACACACAGTAAGAATCACACCCAGGGAATAAATTTAACCCCTTCCTCACCCCCTAGTGTTAACCCCTTCCCTGCCAGTCACATTTATACAGTAACCAGTGCATTTTTATAGCACTGATCGCTGTATAAATGAATGGTCCCAAAATAGTGTCAAAAGTGTCCGATATGTCCGCCTCAATATCGCAGGCCTGACAAAAAAATCACAGATCGCCGCCATTACTAGTAAAAAATTAAAAAAAAATCATTAAACTATCCCCTATTTTGTAGGCGCTATAACTTTTGCGCAAACCAATCAATATACGCTTATTGTGATTTTGTTTTAACAAAAATATTTAAAAGAATATGTATCAGCCTAAACTGAGGAAAAAACTAAAAAAATTGGATATTATTATAACAAAAAGTAAAAAATATTGTGTTTTTTTTTAATGTTTTGTAATTTTTTGTTTATAGCGCAAAAAAATAAAAATCACAGAGATGATCAAATACCACCAAAAGAAAGCTCTATTTGTGGGAAAAAAATGATAAAAATATAATTTGGGTACAGTGTTGTATGACCGCACAATTGTCATTCAAAATGCGTCAGCGCTGAAAGCTGAAAATTGGTCTGGGCAGGAAGGGGGTTTAAGTGCCCAGTAATGAAGTGGTTAAACCAATAATAACAAAAAAAAAAAACAATGCCCCCCAGTATTTCATGATTCTGCTGCCACTTTTGGGTATGCCAGCCGCTGCCAACTCTGTCCTTCCATCTGGCCACCATTGGGTTTCCTGCTTGGCACAGGAGTCCCAGGGACAGAGCCATTCCTTACATCGGACATTGCAGGGCCAACAGCATCGCAAAGCAGCCCCTTGCTGTGTTTTTTTTTTCACATTCATGTTGATGTAATACAAATTCCATTCATTTTTAAAATGTAACTGTAGCAAACTAGTCTGTCAGACACTGTTTTTTAATTGATGAGATTTCCATTTATTTCCTGTCCTTAAATGACAGTTAGACATGAGAGGGAATTTCTCCAAATTAAGAGGGAACCCGATCTTACATGTAGTGCCCGGTTACTTAAAAAAGTACCGGTGTTAGTTAAATTTAGAGGGGATCAGAGTGTTAACTAACTCTGATCCAATTATTATGTTCAAAGCTGGTCTCTGTCTCAGCTTGGCTGTGCTGTGGGCTGTCTATTGTTACTGGGGTGTAGTTCCTACCCCAGTGCGATGGGTGGCAGCAGTGGAGTCGAGGTTTGGGTGCTCTTCCCCAGTAGCCAATCGGGAGGATTGAGCCTCGCTGTGCATGCTGGGGGAGGGTATTTATGGGGCAGACGCCATTGTTCTGGGTTCTTCTTCGGAGCGCGGCACCCACCTTTAGGGTGACTGCGCATCACGGCGCCCCGGCGTAATGGCCTTCCAGGCCGGGGTGCGCGTGCCATGCAGTGTTCCTGGTTCCAGGACCATGTTGGTCTGGAACATTTGAGCTGTGGCCGGGAGCCCAGTAGTCGACTGGGTTCCCAATCCTGAAGATCCCAAATGAGATAGCTGTTTGGTGGGGAGTCCATCTGAGGAGAGCCAATGAGAGGCTGGCGATCCAATAGGGTCTCGACAAACCACCGGGGATCAAGGTAGCCGGACACTGAGAGGCTGGTCACCTGTCAGTCGGTACCTGGAAACAATCTGAAGGAGTTCCAAACGCAATTTTTTCAAGGAGGATCATCTTCGTAATCACAATCACAGAGAGGGCCTGTGGCAGAGGCTTTTCCTTCAAGTCCGAGCGATACCCGGGCTGCTAGGTCAGTGAGAGTGGGCCTGTCCAGGTATGCTATACCCACTGTGGCTGTAGTGGTGAAGAATACAAAGTATTGTTGGGAACAGGACTGTTTCCCTATTGTTGCGCCTGAGTCTGCTACAGTACTTCCCCTCTCTTCTTCACCACAAGTTTTAATGTTTTTACCTGACTGGGTAATAAAGAGCACAGAAAAAAACACCTGTCATGGACATTCCTTTACTGATATATGCACTATACACCCTAGGATGGCAGAAGAGCCACAAGGTAACATACCACCCAAAACAAACCAGCAGCTCCTTCGGTGGTAGTGCTACATACACATTTATCAGTGGGACCAGTGGAACTTCTTGGGAGATTTCCTCTCTGCTCTTGTTCAGATGAGAACTGGAAAATGTTAGGCTGCCTCTTTATTGTTTAACTAGGTGTCAATGGAAAGTAAGATTTGCACCAATAAAAATGACACACACTATAAAGAGGTTCTAATGATCCTCCACGTTATCCAAAAGTGTAAATACAAAACAATGGTGCGCATCAAATTTAAAGTTTAAATAAATCATCAAAATAATATTTAGCTTTAACACCCAAATATCATTTTAAAAGTTGTTTTCAATCTCAGTTTTATTAACCACTTCAGCCCCGGAGGATTTGGCTGCCCATTTTTTGTGATTCGGCACTGCGTTGCTAAAATTACAATTGGGCGGTCGTGCGGTTGTGCGACGTTGCACCCAAACAAAATTGGCATCCTTTTTTCACACAAATAAAGCTTTCTTTTGGTAGTATTTGATCACCTCTGCTCTATAAACAAAAAAAAAATATTTTGAAAAAATATATATATATTTTTTTTTTACTTTTTGCTATAATAAATATCCCCAAATAATAATATATAATGTCCTCAGTTTAGTTTTAATTGCTGTGATCCACGCTTTTTTATTGTGACTGTGATATTGCGGCGGACACATCAGACACTTTGGACACTATTTTGGGACCATTGTCATTTATACAGCGATCAGTGCTATAAAAATGCACTGATTACTGTGTAAATGACACTGGCACAAAATGGGGTTAACAAGTAGGGGGCAAGGAAGGGGTTAAGGGTGTCCTAGGGAGTGATTCTCACTGTGAGGGGGCTGGGCTACCAGTAACACGACACTGATCACTGCTCCCAATGTCAGGGAACAGTAGATCAGTGTCCGGTCACTAGACATAACAGGGAAATGCCTTGTTTACACAGGCATCCCCCTGTTCTGCAGCTCTATGACATGATCGCAGGTCTCACGGGCATGAAGCTTGCGGCGGGCACGCACGTGTCCCTGCATGGTGGGCTTTTCAAAGCAAAATACAGGTATGTTGCTTTGCCCATATGAGCCATTCTGCCGACATATAAGTTTTGAAGCGGTCGGCAAGTAGTTAAGATTATACCTGGCAATGCTTTCATGAAGGTTCCTGTTCAGATGCTTTGTGTTTTAGATGGACAACTCTCCTTAAGCTTGGTACACATGGGCCTCATATCAGCTCACATGTACACCAGTCTTTCTGATAGAAGCCAGCCAATTGTTTGGCTTCTGTCGAACAGGCATTCTAATAAACCAGCATCCAATCAGCACTGGCAGCTGAGAGGACTGACCAGTGTGTTCTGGTGGGGGCAGTTAGGTAATACAGTGAGCTCCTCCCGAGCTCCTCAGTTTTGTTTTTCATTCAGCCCACTGGGTCGGAAAAAAAAAACAGTGAGGGCCAGATTCTCGTCCAGCGGCGTATATCTGCGGCGGCGTAACATATCCGATTTACGTTTTGCCGCCGCAACTTAGACGGGCAAGTGCTGTATTCTCAAAGCACTTGCTCCGTAAGTTGCGGCGGCGTAGCGTAAATCGGCCTGTGTAAGCCCGCCTAATTCAAATTTGGATCAGGGGGGCGTGTTTTATGTAAATCTTCTGTGACCCAATGTGATTGACGTTTTTCCCGAACTATGCATGCTCCGTCCGTGGAATTTCCCAGTGTGCATTGCTCCAAAGTACGCCGCAAGAACGTCATTGGTTTCGACGTGAACGTAAATGACGTCCAGCCCCATTCACGGACGACTTACGCAAACAACATAACTTTTTCAAATTTCGACGCGGGAACGACGGCCATACTTAACATTGTTACGCCGCACTTACGCCACCATATAGCAGGGGTAACTATACGCCGGGAAAAGCCTAACGTAAACGGCATAACTTTACTGCGTCGGCCGGGCGTATGTTCGGGAATTCGCTTATCTAGCTCATTTACATATTTTAACGCGTAAATCAGCGTACACGCCCCTAGCGGCCAGCATAAAAATGCAGTTACGATCCGATGGCGTAAGAGACTTATGCCTGTCGGATCTAACAGATATCTATACGTAACTGATTCTAAGAATCAGGCGCAAAGATACGACTGGCCGGACGCAGAGATACAACGGCGTATTTGAAGATACGCCGTCGTATCTCCTCTAAGAATCTGGGCCTGAGTTTTTCCAGTCCTAATTTACTATGTCATTATGTTGTCATTATGCAGGAATGGTCAACTGTCAGAAAGATGGTGCTGAGCAAAGATGTGTAGCTAAACTTGGAGCAAATGTAAACAATCTGAGAATATTTGGAGGTGTTTGGCACCACTGAGAGCATAAAACATTAAAAACAGGTTAAAGCGATATTTCATGAAAAAAGAAATCCCAGTTGTATAGAGATACCCAAATAGACATTTATCAAGATATATGTATATATTACCCCTGCACCTAAAATTCTGGGCAGCCAACCAGACAGATTTCCGAAAGTCTAAAACAGCACTGGAGATAATTTCTCTCTAAACAGATACACAATTAAGAAGAGGTCTGAGGCAAGTTTTATTTTAGAAAAGTGCTACTTTACAGAAGCAAAAGGAGGATTATAGTAAGTCTGCATTATAACTGTCCTCTGTGCTCCTGTATAGCACTGTTTCACTCTGCAACATAATTCTTAAATGTCCCTCCACAGGGTTTTTGCAAACCATATCTACCTTAAAGCGGTTTACCACCTTTTTTTTAAGTTTATTAAAAGTCAGCAGCTACAAAAAGTGTAGCTGCTGGCTTCTAATAAACTGACACTTACCTGCTCCATGGCTCCAGCGTCACGCCGGCCGGGGCTCCGCTCCTCGCCCCCCCTCGCCGGCCAGCGTCTTCATTCTTAGTGTGGGCACCCGGCAGTGACAGCTTTCGGCTTCACGGCCGGGCACCCACTGCGCATGCGCGAGCGGCAGTGCGCATGCGAGAGCGGCACGGCGCCGTCCGATTGGACAGGCGCTCGCCTACAGGGAGGGGCTGTGAAAAGGCAATTAAGCTAATCACCTTTCCAGCCCCTTGGCGGAAGGAGGAAGTGGGACAGGAAGTCCCCTTCTCCTGAAGCCCCCACTCCCCCCCCCAAAAAAATTACATGCCAAATGTGGCATGTAAGGGGGCGAGGAGTGGGAAAAGCGGAGGTCCATTTTTAGGTGGAACTCCTCTTTAACTTTAAAATTCATGGTCAGCCTTACATTACACACAGATGCCAAGTTCTAAATAATACATGCTACTCTCTGAGCCCTGGTTCACACTGGGTACGATTTGGAACGATTTGAGATGCGATTTGACATGTCAAATCGCATCTCAAATCGGCGGCAATTGTCGGCAATGGCACTGTCCTAATCAGTGCGACGCCGCATCTGCGATTTCAAAAAGTAGTTCCTGTATTACTTTTTGCGATTTAAAATGCGGCCGAAATCGCGGCAAAATCGCAGCCGCGAAATCGCGGTAAAATCGCGCATTTTACCGCAATTTTGAATTTGCAGCAGTGTGAACCTAGGCTAAACCACAAATCAATTGCTTTTGATTAATATGTTTAAACTTTTTTTTTTTTTAAACTTGCCATTTTTATAAAAATACACATTGTGGTTTATTTACTATAACTGAAGAATGCTAAATCTGGTGCAACTCTGCATAGAAACCAATCAACGTTCAGGTTTTATTGCCAAAGCCTATTTTAACTAGCTGAAGTTGGAAGCTTATTGGCTACCATGCACAGCTGCACCGGATTCTGAGTGCACCACCAGTTTTAGTAAATATCAAACATGATATGGATCTTATGTACAACAGTTTAGGAGGTCAAGGATAAGTTATAAGCATTTTGAACTGTGCAATGTAGGTGTGTTAGTTGTCTAACTCATTGATATTGTCCTATGCATTAGTGCAATCTTTTTTTTTTTTTTTTTTTTTAAGAAAGGTAGTGCCATCACAGAAGAAATTATGGAATAAGTTTGGCTCTGGTAATTCAGTTTTAGCTCATAGAAAAACACACAGATGTATTTTGTTAAATTGCTCTACCAGACTATTTGCAACATGCAAATTATGACAGGTCTCATTAGGGGTTATTATTTCAGAGCCTGATAGTGGAGGTTTGTGACACATCTGTAGTCATCTAGCTTTATTTTCTTTGTGTCTTAGGGTGTTACTAAAGCCACAACAATAAAGTCAGTCTGTATATGCAGTAAAGCATGCTTGTTATACTTACTGTGAAACCTAGGAGTTGATCCTCTTCATTGTGTAAAAAGGCAGTTTGATCCTGTCTTCTCTGATCCTCCCCTTCTTCCACAGTCCTCAAACTATCTCCTGATAGTACAGAGCCTTAGGGGCACTCTGCACATTTTCAGATTGGTGTGTATTGCTAGAGAGTTTTTTTTTTTTTTTTTTTTTGGGAGGGGGCATCATTATTATTCAGACAGAGGGTCAGAGGTCATAGGACAATCAGAAGAGAATGAAAACTCCTCCAACAAGCTTTAACCAGTGCCGAGCACTGAAAGAAGTTACAGGACTGCTATATACTGCTGATGAGATTGTATTTAGCAGTTTATATTTAGCAAATGAATTGCATTTCCATGGTATGTGTACTGTGGGAGACCAGATATAGTGAATACAGGGTCCTAGTAGTAACACTTTAAGTCAGGCTTTGTTCTGTCAAAGATTGACCTTCCATATATGTCTAGAACAGGCATGAGATTTATATCTCAGTTTGTGTTGCTTTTAATTTTGGAAAAGATAAGTGTGGCATAGTGTTCAATGAGACCCCCCTATCACCATATATATGTTGGGGCTTGTTAGACCTCACTATCATCACAATAAGTGTTATACATTAGTTATAATTATAGTAGTACTAATACCATAAATACCATTCATATATTTGGGTGTTCAGGTCCGTTTTAAACAAACACACACATTAATAATTTATTTATGTTTAATCTCTAAATATGCTGGTTTATAATGCACCTATCTTATAATGTACACACATTTTTTATTTTATTTTGTTAGATTCCTTGTGATGTGTTGCTAAAGAAAATGTAACAAAAAATTGCAATGTATACTGGCATAGCTTAAAATATTTAATCTTCTTAGAAAGGCACCAAGTAATACACTCACATAAAAGTGTCAGGAATGCAGAAGGAGTTACTCTATGCTGACTGGCGGTGCTAGGCCTCTTGACCATGGAACCCCAATACCTCTGTCTCTCTAGAACAACAATTTCCTCCATATGTGGACCACAATAGAAAGTACCTGTCAAACAGATCGATGTTAGGAATGCATTTCACAGACACACTGGGATTACACGCTGCAGAAACCTACCTGTAACACTTCCCTGACCTGATAACAACATGCAACAGAAAAGAGGAAACAACATAGAGTACCTAATTTTGCTTACCTGACACATGTAGATTATAGTACAATATAGAGAATATGTTTTTTAACCACTTCATTACTGGGCACTTAACCCCCTTGGCGGTAAACCCGAGCGTGACTCGGGGTTGATTTTTTATGCTAGGATCGGTAACCCCGAGTCACGCTCGGGCTGGACGTGCAGAGTGTGCAGCGGCGCGGCTTACCTTTCGCTGGATCCACAGGCAAGTTACTTACCTTGTCCCTGGATCCAGCGATGCCACCCCGCTGTGTGAGTGAGCGGGACCTCCTCGCTCGATTCACAGTCTCCCCGTGTGCCGCCGATCTCCGTTCCCTGCGACGTTACGACGCACGAGAGCGGAGATCGGCGCCAAATTCAAAAAAGTAAACAAACACTTTACATACAGTATACTGTAATCTTATAGGTTACAGTACTGTATGTAAAAAATACACCCCCCCCCCCTTGTCCCTAGTGGTCTGCCCAGTACCCTACATGTACTTTTATATAATAAAAAAATTTCTTTCTGCCTAAAAACTGTAGATTGTCCAAAAGTGTCCCTTTATGTCAAAAATGGTTTTAGATCAGCTAGAAAACAGCGATAATAAATTACAATCACTTGCAGAAATGTGCGATAGCGATTTGTGGGGAAATTTGTCATAAAAAAAAAAATAATGACAGCGACAATTCTGCAACTGAGCAAAATTCAGTGATTTTGAGTTGATTACATTATTGAATAATTTTTATTATAATTATATTATTATTTGTTATAATTATTTATAATTATTTATTATATTATAATTTATAATTTTGTTTTAAAAAAAAAATCATACCCGGGATGCCTACAAGACTCTTGCTTGGTCAGATTTAAGTGAGTTATTCCTAAGAATTACAGGCCTACAGTATAAAACGCCAAATTTTCTTGCAAAATAATTGTACCGCTTTTGGTACATAATTCCAGACAGAATCATACCGCCAGGGAGGTTAAACCCCCTTCCTGCCCAGACCAATTTTCAGCTTTCAGCGCTGATGCATTTGAATGACAATTGCGCGGTAATGCAATGCTGTACCCAAATTATATTTGTATAATTTTTTTCTCACAAATAGAGCTTTCTTTTGGTGGTATTTGATCACCTCTGTGGTTTTTATTTTTTGCACTATATACAAAAAAAGACAGAAAATTTAGAAAAAAAAAAACACAATTTTTTTCCTCAGTTTAGGCCGATACGTATTCTTCTACATATTTTTTGTAAAAAAAAAATTGCAATAAGTGTATATTGATTGGTTTGCGCAAAAGTTATAGTACCTACAATATAGGGGATAGATTTTTTTTTTTTTTACTTTTTACTAGTAATGGCGGCGATCTGCGTTTTATTTTTGTCAGGCCTGCGATATTGCGGCGGACATATCGGACACTTTTGACACTATATTTGGGACCATTCACATTTACACAGAGAACAGTGCTAAAAAATGCATTGATTACTGTATAAATGTGACTGACAGTAAAGGGGTTAACTCTAGGGGCGAGGAAAGGGTTAAATGTGTACACTGGGAGTGATTCTAACTGTGTGTGGAGGGGGACTGACTGGGGGAGGTGACCGATGCTGTGTCCCTATGTACAAGGGACACAGCATCGGTCTCCTCTCTCCCTGACAGGACGTGGAGCTCTGTGTTTACACACAGAGCTCCACGTCCCTGCTGTCACTGCCAATCGCGGGAACCTGGCGGACTTTGTGGCCACCAGGCACGCGCATTGGCTTCTCAGCGATGCACCGGGCACAGTGTTTCCCCGCTGCACACCCCCAGTGGTACACACGGGGAATGTAAATAGCAGGACGTCCAGGGACATCCATCCGGCACTTGAGAGCCGCGCTGTGGACGTCTTTCGTCTATAGCGTGGATCTCAAGTGGTTAAGTATCAAATGCAAGTCATTAACCCCTTTACCCCCATTTAGGACCAGGCCACTTTTTGTGATTCGACACTGTGTTACTTTACATGTGACTTACGTGCAATGCTATACCTGTATAAAATGTATGTCCTTTTTTTCCCCACAAATAGAGCTTTCTTTTGGTGGTATTTGATCACCTCTGCAGTTTTTATTTTTTGCCCTGTGAACAAAACATTAAACAGAAAATTTACTTTTTTCTATAAAACATATCCAATATTTTTTTTAGAAACTCTAATTTCTGCATCAATTTAGGCCAATATGTATTCTGCTTCATATTTTCGGTAAAAATACCAATAAGCGTATATATTTATATATATATATATATATATATATATATATATATATATATATATATATATATATATATATATATATATATATATATATATATTGGTTTGTGCAAAAGTTATAGCATCTACAAACTATGGGATATTTTTATTAAATTTGTATTTATTTATTTATTTTACTAGTAATGGCGGTGATCTGCGATTTTAGTGGGACTGTGACATAGCAATGGACAAACCGAAAAACCTGACACTTTTGGCAATTTTTGGGGACCAGTGACACTAATCAGTGCTAAATAATATGCACTGTTACTTTACTAACATCAAGGGTGATCAGAGGGTTATGTGTGCTCCTATGGAGTGCTTTCTAACTATGGGGGGAATGCTGTGACTGGAGGAACACAGAGTTTTCCATCTTCCTCTCCTGTGAACGATTGTGGGGTGCCAGGGGCCATTGTACACAGCGGGAGCAATTTATTTTTTTGCATGTAAATTACAGATTTTGATAAATCATAAGCCATTTCTTTTTGACACATCAAATGAATATCTTGACAAAGCCAGGGTGCTATGCGACCCATGTTATGCCAGTGCGATCGTTGAGAAAGAGACGGAAAAACAAAACCTTGAGTCTCTTGTTAAATGTGTGGTGCAACAGTCTATGAAGGAATTAGACACCTCCCACACGAGGAGCCAGTCCACCACCTTGTCTGGCTCCCTGGCTGATGAGGCCCAGGACGATCCCGGCCAATTCCAGCCCTTTGATGCCTCCCATGATTCCTTGCATAGCGAGATGGAGGCAGATGAGCTTACTGTGGGTTTCGACTATGCCTTAGTCTCCCCACTAATCAAAGCGGTCAAGGAGACTCTAAAATTGGAGGATACTGCTGCTCCCCCAGAGAAACAGAGGAAGCCTTTCAAACCCTTTAAAGCTGAGAATGTAAAACATCTAAAAAAATGCCCCCCTTGTGGATGCAGCAGTAATGCGTCAAGCGAAGCATGTCACCCTTCCGCTAGAGGATAAAGAAAATGTGGATTCCGTTCTGAAAGGAGTTTCAGAAGATGTAGCACAAGGTTCGGCAGTGCAAGAACTTAAATTGGCAGTTGCCTTTTTGGGGGAGGCATCGATTGACCTAATTCGCCTGCTGGCTAGATCGATGTTGTCTTCAGTCACGGCCAAACGGGCATTATGGTTGTGTCCCTGGCTTTCTGACCCAGCCTCTAAGCAGGCATTGTGTAAAATTCCCTTTGAGGGATCATCCTTGTTTGGTAACAAACTGGATAACGCTATTTTAAAAGTCACAGGCGGGAAGTCAGGGTTCCTTCCCCAGGACAGGCGCCCGTTTAACCAAAGAAGACCTCAGCGTAGACGCAGTATAGAACGCTCGAGGGAAGCACGCTCCTATAAACCCGGACAGGATTTCAGGAGAAGCTGGAATTGGAATAGAGGACAGTCTTCTTTTCAAAAGTCCGCCAAGAAACAGACACCCGGTGGACGCGAGCCAACTAAATCCTTTTGAGATTGGGTCTGCCCAGGCGTGTCGGGTAGGGGCTCGCTTACATCTTTTCCGGCACCTCTGGGTGGCCTCGATCTCAGATTATTGGACCATCAAAACGGTCTCCACAGGCCACACATGGTCATTCACCAAGATTCCTCCCCACAGACCAATGTCCATGTCACTACCACAATCAAAAGAAAAACGACCTGCTGTCATATGTAAATGCTCTGAAAGATCAATGGGCCCGTACCGAAGAGCAAGGAATTCCAGGGAGTATACTCCCCCCTCTTTCTAGTGCAGAAAAAGAATGGCTCCTGGTGCCCGGTGATAGACCTTACTTTTCTCAACAAGTTCATAAGGCACGAGAAATTCAAGATGAAATCACTTTTGAATATCCAGAAAATAGTTCAACCAGATGACTGGTTAATTTCAATAGATCTAAAGGACGCTTATTTTTATGTTACAGTGGCAGAGGTATTCCACAAATATCTTCAGTTCCAGGTCGAACAAGAGCACTTACAGTTTATATGTCTTCCGTTCGGATTGACGACTTCTCCAAGAGTCTTTTCAAAGGTTCTGTTTTCAGTAGTGTCTCTTATCAGAACAAAAGGGGTATGACTGTACCACTACCTGGACGACCTGTTAGTACTATCTCAAGACAGGCAACAGCTTCTAGATCACAAGGAACAAGTAATTTCCACACTTATGGAGTTCGGATGGCTTCTAAACCGGGAGAAAAGTCAGCTAGAGCCAACCCAGTGCCTAATCTACTTAGGAGCCCAGTTCAACACCATAGAGAACACCGCCTCCCTTCCGAAAGAAAATACCCCAGTCATTCGGGAAATAATCTCCCTAGCCCTAGGCTCCTCACACCTGAGGGCTTCACAATGCCTAAAAATATGTGGAAGCTTCGCCCCTTCCAAGCGGGCTTCCTACAGCAATGGATGTCGGAAGACATCAGTCAGTGGATTTGGGTCACTCAGTTAATGAGGAACAGTCTCCTTTGGTGGCTTCAATGCAAAAATCTGTTGACATGCCACTTTCTTGTTCCCATCCAATGGGTGTCTGTTACTTCCAATGACAGCAATGTGGGCTGGGGGGCCCATTGTGGCCAAGAACTGGCACAAGGCAAGTGGGATGCCCGGCTCCACATTCCAAGTTCAAACGTTCTGGAACTTTGTGCAGCATGGTGTGCCCTTCAATCATTTTCCTATCTCCTGAAAGGGAAATCAGTCCTACTCAAGATGGACAACACCACAGCTGTGGCATATGTGAAGAGACAAGGGGGCACTCGGAGTTCTACCCTTCTCCAACCAAGAGGTCAAGCCCATCATGACCTGGGCTCAAAGGAACCTGCTCAATCTGTCAGCAGTCTTCATTCCAACATTCAATAGAACACGCAAGCAGACTTCCTGCCTCGCAGCAAATTAGACAACAACGAATGGTCACTGCATCCACAGACCTTCAAGTTGGTCCTATCATTGGGAATCGATCCCGAGGTGGATCTGTTTGCATCCCCCCTGCAACCACAAAATCAACAAATACTACCTCGAGTTCATTGCAGTCAAGCTTTCGGAGTAGATGCATTAACGAGTCAGTGGAACTTCAACAAGGCGTATGCCTTCCCTCCACCTCCGATCATTCTAAAATTCCTCCAGAGGCTTCAGTTAGAGACGGTCAAAGTGGTGACAATAGCACCCTACTGGCCGAGCAGACCGTGGTTTCCCCTCCTGAATCAGATGAGCTTCCGGGACCCATTGCTTCTCCCTCTCAGGCCGGACCTTCTTTCTCAGGGGGCGAACCTGCACCCCTGTCCAGCGATACTGAGACTGATGGTCTGGTTCTTGAGAGGGAGAGGCTAGAGTCTCTCGGGTGTGCTTCAAGAGTTATTTTCACCCTTATGAGTTCTAGAAAGTCAAGTACTAACAGAGTCTACAGTAGAATATGGGCCAAGTTTGTTAACTTCTCTACCTCCTGGAGTCCAAGACATCCTCAGTTTTCTCCAGTCAGGCCTGGACCTTCCTTTATCTATTAGTTCCCTTAGGGTGCAAGTTTCAGCTCTGTCAGCATTCTCAGGACATCATGGGCAACTCACCCACTGATACGGCAGTTCTTTTGTGGGGCGTCGAGACTCAGGCCTCAGAGGAAACCTAGATTCCCCAAATGGGATCTTAAACTCGTCCTTGATGCATTGTCAACTCTCAACAAGAAAGATCTTTCAATGAAGCACTTGTCAATAAAACTGGCCTTTCTGGTGGCCATCACTTCGGCCAAAAGAGTGTCAGAGATAAGCTCTATGGGATGTCAGTGATCATTCTTATGGTGTAGGGAATCGCCGGCTTAAAATGCTGATATTTGAATAATGCCTGTAGCTGCATGCATCATTCAGATATAGCCCCACAGAGTCCAGGATGTCATATGACGGCCTCTCTGTGCAAAGTGGTTAATGTTTCCCAAGTCTTTTTCTAATTCTGTCCTCTGTTAGCCACGAGGGTGCTTTCTGTGATGTGTCATGATGACAAACACTGCAGTTTTGGTTACTGATTGCAAGGCTTGATTGCAGTTGTTGCCACCAAGGGTGGCACAACCAGTTATTAGGTTAAGAAGCGCAATTACTTTTTCACATAAAGCCAGGAAGGTTTGGACAGCTTGTTTGCCTTAATAAATGAAACCATAATTTAAAAACTGCATTTTGTATTTATTCAAGTTATCTTTGTGCAATAATAAAAGGTGTTTGATGATCTGAGTCATTTAAGTGTGACAAATATGCAAAAAAAATAATCAGATAGTGAGCAAATACTTTTTCACACAACTGTATGTTTGTATATATATATATATATATATATATATATATATATATATATATATATATATATATATATTGTATGTATTTATAGGAATGTGATTGGTTGGTGGTCATTTTATTTATGATCTAACCCCTAGATGTGTTACATTTATCATGAGAATTTTCTAGGTTCATTGAACACTTATCTGCATATATATTTGTGTGGACAATTACATTCAATATGCTGGCACAGCACTTTAAGTTCTTGAGATAGAGTGATCTGACAAAAAAAAGAATTGTGTCCTAGATTCCTTAAAATTTAGGTCACACTTTTTTTTTTTTTTTTTTTTTTTTTTTTTTATAAAATGCACAGCAAAAGAAATGTGAACACTGATACTGTACATCTTTCATATTTCAGTATGACAGTAGTGTATTTTCCAGTAAAGCTATTTTCTTCAGTTTTTCCTAAACCAAGCCTTTAAATAAATAAATGCAATTTAATAACAGTTATTTTGTGGTTTAATTATATTGTTTAAACTAAAAGCACAAGTACCTAGCTAGAGGTGCCTGGATGTATTCTGGCATACCTAGTGTAGTGCCTTGGGAGCCTTACAATCCAGGAAACGCTAATATGGTATGATAGAAAGTTATGTCTGTCATTTCCTGCATTCTGTGTCTTACTATTAGTCAATAACTATGATAGAATGTTTAATTGACCAGTAGTAGGGTGCAGAGTGTGGTAGGAGCTGGCCCTAGGTATTGCCTGCTTTTTAAACAAATGCTTCTGCTAACAGTAGAGATTATTAGAAATAACTTAGGGACTGGGTGACGAAGCCTAAGGATCTTAAGGGAATTACTTGATCATATCATCAACATTTAAATACAATTTTGCCACCAGAACCTGGAAAATAGCACGTATGAATATGTTCTGTCAGTATGCCCAGCGAAAATGTAATTTTGACTATTTATTTATTTATTGTATTTGCATTTTATGATAGCCAAAACAGCAAGTGAGAGGAAATCCCTCCAAAGTAAGTGAATTAGTGTCCCTATTGGAAGATTCTCCCTTTTTTAGCGTTCTGGTGTATCTCCCCAATGGAGGCACAGACAGCAGTGAAAAAAAAATAGAACATGTTTTAAAGTTTTCCTATGGAAAAAAAAACAATTGTCTGTCTGGAAGTCCATCAGTCAAAAATCCATGCATGCTCAGAATCAAGTCGACGCATTCTCGGAAGCATTGAACTTAATTTTTCTCACCATGTCGTAGTGTTTTTTTTTTTCCACAAAAAGATTTTATTGAGGCAAAATCAATATTACATGTACAGACGTTTGTCAAGTTAAACATATTCAGAACAAAAATATGATGGGCTTCAATGACAAACCTAGAACAGTTGGTGCAATCAGGTAGAACATTACATTAAAAATGTCAACAACTAAGATAGGTGGGGAATAGTACATACATAGAGCTCGGTACATAGTATGGGATAAAAAAGAAAAGGACATGCGACATATCATTTTTTTTTTTTTAGGTAAGGTCATCTCTTACATCATAAAGGTTATCTCGCTTAAGGGGATACAGGGCAGGTCTTACACTACAGACCTGGGTATGATAGGGAAAATGGGTAGAAAAACAAGACGTATATTGAAGATCTGAGGGGACAGGTGATTGAGTTGGGATGACCAGTTGGGAGCGAGGAGACTGTTGGTGTGTGGAAAACTTCCAGGGAAGGGGTAGAGGGTTAGGACGTTCGGAAATACAGAAATGAAAAGAGGGAGAAGAAGTAGGAAGGGGGGGCGAGATAGTGGGGGGGGCACTCCTCCGTCACAACATCCCAGGTTGGGGTGAGAAGGGGAAATGCAGTAAATAGCTTAGGAGTCTCATGGGTTATCAAGCTTTAAGAGGGGAAATAGGATTTATAACAATCAGAGAATTTAAAATGAGTCCAGCATGCCCAGGTTTGTGTGAACTTCTGCAAACGTTCCTGAGAAGTGTGAATCAGCTCCTCCATTTCTGCAATCTTGGCTACTCTAGATAGCCATTCTCTAATGGTGGGTGTGTCCGATGAGCGCCAATGAATTGGTATGCAGAGTCTTGCCGCGTTAGCCATGTGCATGGCTAGGGATTTGTGGTAATCGCGTTTAGGAAGAGTTGTGTGATGTAGGAGGTACTGAGCCGGGCTGTAGTCCAGCTCATATGTGGTGACATTTTTAATGATGGAGTGTACCTCCGCCCAGAAAGGCTGGATGGACCCACACTCCCACCATATGTGGATCATAGATCCCACATCAGTTTTGCATCTCCAGCATGTGTTTGGGGTTGCAGGCAAAAATTGATGTAAGGGGTCCTGTACCATTTGGTTATGATTTTGTATCCATTTTCTTGAATCGCAACGTTCAATGATCCCTCATGTGCGATTGTATAAATGTTTTCCCAATCCTCTCCATTAAGAGTTAGTTTCAAGTCCTTTTCCCAAGACTCATGTAAGTGTTTATCCATTGGGGGGGGGGAGTCATCCTGGAGGTATGCGTAAATGGAGGATATAAGATGTCTCTGTGGGGGGGGGGCATAAGCATAGAGATTCGAAAGGGGTAAGTTGCCTGGACCATGTTGTACTTGTGGTCTTGGACGTGAGGTAATGTCTCATTTGCCTGTAGGGCCAGAATGGAAATGTCAGTGTGCATGAATCGGCTACTAACTCGTCATAAAATCGAAGATTATGTCCCTGGAACAGGTGTTTTGCAAGGATATCTGTGTGTGGCCATTCCTTCTGAAGGAAAGTAGAGCCCCCGGGGGGAAAGTCTGGATTCCCTCTCAAAGGTGTCAGCGGACCTAGGTGTGAGGAGAGCTTATGATGAGACACTGCTCTATTAAAGGCTGCTGGGGAAGGGTATATCAATGGGTGTGATTTGAGTGATTGGGGCCATAGGTGAGTAGGAAGCCATGGGAGTATGTGCGTAGGTGTATGAGTAAAGTGTCTTTCTAAAGAGACCCAGGCTTTCATCAAGTAGTGTATCTTCCAGTCTGCCACCCTGGTCAGGTGGCAGGCAAGGTAATATTTGTGGAGGTCTGGTAGACCAATGCCACCCAGATTCTTGGGAAGAGTAAGGCGTGTATATTTTATGCAAGGAGGTTTGTTTTTCCATAAAAAGATTGTGCAAGCTTTCCTGTAAGCCGCAAAGAAGGAGGGGGAGATGGATTGGAATCGACTGCATCAGATATAACAGGCAAGGAAGAACTACCATCTTGATCAAGGCTGCACGGCCGAACCAGGATGTGTTCAGATTGGCCCAGTCTTTCAGGTCACTTTGAACTTTTGAGAGAGCTTTTAAAAAGTTCAGATTGTAGAGGTCTGTTGTTTTCCTAGTAATCTGAATGCCAAGGTAGGTGATAGCCACCTCCTTCCACTGAAACGGGAAGGACTCCGGGCAGTGTGCCACTTCCTGGGGGGGTAAAGAAATGTTCAAAGCGTGTGACTTTGAGTAGTTAATCTTTAGGTTAGAAATTTCTCCAAACTGGCTAATGTCTTTTAATAAATTGGGTAGGGAGATTCTAGGAATTTGTAAAGAGAGCAGGATGTCATCCGCGAAAGCGGCGACTTTGAATTTTCTTCCTGTGATGGTGACCCCTTTAATGTCAGGATTGCTACGTAGTTTGTTTAATAGGGGTTCCAGTGTCAAAACAAAAATCAAAGGGGATAGAGGGCATCCCTGGCGTGTTCCATTGCTAATAGAGAAGGCATTTGACAGGAGTACGTTGGTCTTCACCCTAGCTGATGGGTTAGAATAGAGGGCGTTAATGTATGTAGCCATGCGGGGCATGAGGCCAATTCCTTTTAGGACCTCTCGGATATAATCCCATGCCACCCTGTCAAACGCCTTCTCAGCGTCAAGGGATAAGAAAAAACCTTTAGAACCCGATGTTTGCAACCAATGTTGTATGTTCAGGGCGTGTATGGAGTTATCCCTAGCCTCTCTGCCTGGAACAAAACCTACTTGATCCAATGATACCAGACCAGGGATAAGGGGGAGTAGCCTGTTGGCCAGAATTTTGGTGTAAAGTTTGATATCTACGTTGAGTAGAGAGATGGGCCTGTAGTTTGAAGCCAATAAGGGATCTTTTCCCTCCTTGGGTAAAACAGTTATATGTGCTTCTAGGAGTCTGCCTGGATGGGTGTGTGGATCCGATAGGGAGTTGAACATCTTAAGCATTTTGTGGCTTAGAGTATCCTGGAAGGATTTGTAGTATATTAATGGGAGACCGTCTGGGCCTGGGCTCTTCCCAACCTTCATTTGCTTTATGGCTAGGTGCAGTTCCTCTTTGGAGAGGGGGGTTTCCAGGGCCTCAGCTTGTTGGGAGGAAATGGGTTTGGGGCAATACTCGGCTAAAAATGCTCGTATTTGGGAGGCACGCATGGAGGCAGTAGTGCCCTCTTGGCTGGTTTGAGGTAAATTGTAAAGATCAGAGTAAAAACTCTCAAAGTGACCTGCTGTTTCCTCGTTTTTGGAGAGGAGAGTGCCTTGTTTATCTCAGATTTGGTGAATCCTAGAAGTAAGTCTAGCTGCCTGAACCGTGCACGCCAGCATTCTGCCGCTTTTGTTGCCGTGTTAATAGAACACCTTTTGCTGGAGAACATAGCATCTTCTCGTGCATTTCCCTAGTTCATCTAGGAGTGCAGATCTGGCATGCAATAACTCTTGCAGCACCGCTTGCGAGGTTGATTGTTTGTGTGCTGCTTCTAGCCTATTAATGGTTCTAATAAGCATCCTGATATTTTCCTGATTCTGTTTTTTGGCGGCCGTTGCTAAAGCGTTGAGTTTCCTCCTTAAGACACATTTGTGCGCCTCCCAGAGCATGACAGGCGTGATCTCTGGGCTAGAATTTTCCTGGAAGTAGAGTTGGATATGGGACTTGATCTGGTCAACTGCTACTGGGTCTTTCAGCAGGGAAGGGTTCAGACGCCATGTTTTAGTGGAGTTATTCACTTCAGGGAAGGAGAGTGTCACAGTGACAGGGTGGTGATCGAATAGGAACATTGGCTCTATAGTGGCTTGAAATAAGAATAACAGATCAGATTGAGAGAGAAAGAAAACGTCGATTCTCGAGTACTTTTGGTGTGGGGGGAAAAGAAGGTGTAGTCTTTGACGTTTAGGAATAAGGTACGCCAGGTATCGTGGAGTGTCAGGTTCTGAAGTTGTAGTTTGATCTGGCGGATAGCTCGGTAAGGGAGTGTGGTGGCGCCAGAAGAGGTGTCTAGTGTAGGATTCAATGGGATATTGAAGTCTCCGCCCATGAGTAGCATCCCTTCTTGAAAGGTGGAAAGGAGATTAACCACTTTCCTGAAAAATGTGACTTGGTGTTCATTTGGGCTATAAATATTGGCCAAAGTAATTGGTTTGGATGCAAGTGTAACTTTAAGGAAGATATACTTGCCTTCAGGGTCAATCAGTGTGTCAGCTAGTTGAAAATCAGCATGTTTGGAAATAAGAATAGAAACCCCTTTGGACCTGGAGTCTGGGTTCGTAGAGTGTAGTGCTTGTTTTTAGATATGATTTGCCAATCTAGGAATGGCATCTGACCTAAAGTGGGTCTCTTGTAGCAGCAAGAAATGCACCTTGGGCCAAATTCTCAAAAAGCTGTGCAAATTTAGTATTACCTAACTTATGTCATTTAAGTTACGGCGCCCTAAGTTGGTTACGTAAGTGCCGTATCCTCAGCGCATTTGCGCACAAAATTGCGCCATCCTTAACCTAAGTTCGAAGGCGTAAGGCGTGGTTATGGCAAGTGGGAATGAAGTGGGCGTGCTTCATTGTAATGAGCCGTGACCCCATGCAAATGAAGGGCCGGCCGTACTGCGCATGCGCGCACGAATCTGGACCTCACTGGGCATGTGCAGAACTTTGCCCATCGCAATCAGTGAGATAGGTAAAAGGCCAAGCGTACTTAGTTTGAGGATCGCCCTGTGTCTAAATAGCCCCAGTCAAACACACTTCCCTTGCAAAAGTATTTCCCTGTGTTCCCTTCCTAAAGCAAGTTGCTTCTGCTTTGAACGTTTGTCAGTGCTTGTTGGTAAGATTTGTTTGTGAGAAAAGTTGTTGAGGAGTTGTAGAGTATAGTTGGTGTTTGTTTTTGATAATTTGTTATTTGTTTTGATTGTTTGCCTGTTTGTTTTTGATAAGTGTTTCTTTTTTGGTGTGTGATTGTTTTTTGTTTCCCTTTTTTGCCTGTTTGTTTTTGATAAGTGTTTCTTTTTTGGTGTGTGATTGTTTTTTGTTTCCC
Organism: Rana temporaria; assembly: GCF_905171775.1. Lineage (NCBI taxonomy): Eukaryota > Metazoa > Chordata > Amphibia > Anura > Ranidae > Rana > Rana temporaria. The sequence continues at coordinate 287,964,742 of NC_053491.1, read as the reverse complement.
TTTTTTGCCTGTTTGTTTTTGATAAGTGTTTCTTTTTTGGTGTGTGATTGTTTTTTTGTTTCCCTTTTTTGCCTGTTTGTTTTTGATAAGTGTTTCTTTTTTGGTGTGTGATTGTTTTTTGTTTCCCTTTTTTGCCTGTTTGTTTTTGAATTTATAGTAGCTGTCTGTTTGTGTTTATTTTTTTTGGCTTGTTTTTTTTTTCTTGGTTGTGTGTGTATTGTTGATTGTTTTTTGGGTGAGTTTCCTGTTGTTGGGTGTTGTCTGTGATGGCCACCAAGCGCAGGAAGCTAAATTTTACAGTGGCAGAGAAGCATATTCTTGCTCAGGGCGTCATAAAATATGGGCGTTTTCTCCATGGCCCTGAGAGCCACAACACCACCCCGGCCAGGAGGAAGAAGATCCTTAAAAAGATCACCGATCGGATCAATGTGGCGGGGGGGGGGAGACCAGGACCATCGCTGGAGTTCAAAAAAAAATAAACGATTTGAAGAGCGTGTCCCGGAACAAGCTGGCAACGCTGCATGCCCATACCAGGGGCACTGGAGGAGGGGGACCCTGCCCAGTCAGGATGAGTGAGGAGGAATGGGCAGTGGCCCAGTGTTTCCACCCACAGCAGGTGGTGGGCCTGCCTGGCTTTGACTCTGATCCTCTTATGAGGACAGGTAATTTTTAAAAAATTTCTATCTGGTGATTAGCATGTGTGGGTGGGGGAAGGGAAGATGTACCAAGTGTGTGGATCCACCAACCTGTGATTGTTTTGTGTCCTCCCCAGATGGCCAGGAGGTTGCAGCCCCATCAGCCCAGGAGGTTGCTGGGTCATCAGCCCAGGAGGTGGCAGCCCCATCAGCCCAGGAGGTGGCAGCCCCATCAGCCCAGGAGGTTGCTGGCCCATCAGCCCAGGAGGTGGCAGCCCCATCAGCCCAGGAGGTGGCAGCCCCATCAGCCCAGGAGGTGGCAGCCCCATCAGCCCAGGAGGTGGCAGCCCCATCACGGCAGGAGGTTGCTGGCCCATCAGGGCAGGCTGCTGCACCACCCCCAAGACAGGCTGATGCAGAGTCCCAAGAAGGGCAGGATTCGCCATGGGAGGGGAGTGCCCACAACTCCCCTAATTTGGATGTTGAGTGGGAGGAGGATGAGGGGGAGGAAGATGAGAATCTTGATATTGGCCAACAAATCCTGATGGGCCAAGATATGACCTTTGAGTCATCCCCTGAGGGTACCCCAGAGGCGCCCAGCAGTCAGGCCACCATCATGGGTGGCCCCTCCCAACCCTCCTCCAACATGCAGCAGCACCCATGGGTCACTCCAACCCCTCCTCCAAGGCCACAAGCCTCAGGGGCAAGTAGGAGGCCGACCCCGGAAACCAGGGGGGGGTTTGTGCGTCTGCTGGTCAGTCTGTTGAGGGACAATGCCCGGAAGACCCGCAGTCTGGGTGAAATTAAAAAATCAATGAGCAAGGTGGAGCACAGCCTGGGTTTAATGAGGGAGTCACTGGGTGACGTGGCCACCAACTCAGTGGGGGTCATCACGTGTTTGTGGGACCTGAAGAACGCCACAACAGGCGTGGCCCAGGAGGTGACTGCCCTCACCCAGGCTGTGCAGGCCAATACCCGGGCTGTGCAGGCCAATACCCGGGCTGGCCAGGCTAATACGGCTGACATGACTGCCTGTCTGACAAGGATAGCCGTGGCCTTGGAGGGCAGGCCAGCAGGAGGACAGACACCAGGGGAGGCTCCTTCTTCCCCTGCACAGACCCCCCCCCGTGAAGATACTCCCTCCCCTGCACAGACCCCCCCGTGAAGATACTCCCTCCCCTGCACAGACCCCCCCGTGTTGATACTCCCTCCCATGCACAGACCCCCCCCCCCGTGGAGATCCCCCAGTCGGCCGTGGCCGTGCCTGTGCCCGTGCCCGTGGTCAGCCCAGAAGGAGCACTCGGCAACATCAGTAAGTTGCAGGGGTACTTTTGATTATTTATTTATTTTTATACTGTACTTATGATTTGGTTTATGTGTGTAAATGATGTGTGAATGTGGGGGGGTGGCATTCCTGATAACATAAGGGTGTCACCCTCAGTTTTGGTGGAGTAGGGATCCCCAGGACCAGGGAGAAGTCATCCCAGGTTCCTGAATGGTGTATGAATGCACAGTGACATAATTGGAGCCGTGGCGGGGCGTTACTGCTCCCAAGTACCAAAGGGGGGGGTTACTTGGATCTAATCCAATTCGATGTGCATGTGATGTGTCTGTGCTAGGGACCACAGTGGCGTGCATTCATGCATTCTCATTGTGAGATAATTAATGTGCGTTTTGTAGCAAAAAAAACACTCTCATTGTCATATAAGTAATGTGCATTTTATGTGCAAAGTAAATGTTTAAAGGTCACATAATCTCTGTGATTTTTTGTTGGCAAAGCAAAAAAATAAAGATAATTAAGGTCCATTTACTGGGCAAAGATGCCTTCAGCCAGTTGTCTCCTTATTGCCTGGCCCTCAGCAGACCGGGTAGAGGTGGTTGGGGGGGGATTGCCTGGGTGGGGGGTTAGGTCAGGACATATCTCAACATGCAGGCCCCTTCTCAGAGCAAAATTATGGAGGATGCAACATGCCCCAATAATTTGACAGACAAAGTCTGGGGAATACAAGAGTGTACCCCCAGTCTTGTCAAGGCATCTGAATCTGGACTTGAGAAGGCCAAATGTCCGCTCTACCATTGACCGGGTCTGGATGTGCACCTCGTTGAATTTCCGTTCTCCGGGTGTTTGGGGGTTCCTAAAAGGGGTCATGAGATGGGGTCCCAAAGCATATCCAGAGTCACCTGTAAGGGAAAAGACAGGAGGATATTAGTCATGCATGTGCCCCTTGTGATGTCTGCATCATGGGGGGGGGCATACCTGACACCAATGTCACTCACCAATCAGCCAGCTGTCTCCATAAACGTTCATCTCCAAGTCTTGGTAGATCTTGGTCTGCCGGAGAATGAAACTGTCGTGGCACGACCCTGGAAACTTGGCACAAACGTGCCAGATGAGGCCATGGGCATCTACAATCATCTGGACGTTGATCGAATGCCAGCCTTTTCTGTTCATGAACAGGTGCTCAGTTTCATGGGGGGGCTGTAGTGCCACATGGGTGCAGTCTATCGCCCCGATGGTCCTTGGGAAGCCAGCAATGCTGTAAAAGTCTGTCATGGCTTGCAGACGCTGCTCCTCCTGGGTGGGATTGACAAACTGGTTGGTCATGCGCCGCAGTATGGCAGGGACCACCTGATGGACACATCGGCTCATTGTCGACTGCACCATCCCAGCCAGACCTCCAGATGCACGCTGGAATGAGCCTGTGGATAAAAAATGGAGGGTTGCCATCACTTTATGTAGAGGTGTCAGGGCATGGGAGCGTCTGGTTGGGGTGATAAGATCCTCCTGAAGTAGTTGGGTGATCTCCAGGATGGCTTCCCTATCAAACCTGTAGTTGCCATACACCTCATAATCTGGAATTTGAAAAAGATCACGCCGTGGCCGATAAACTCTCTCCTGTGCCCTCATCCTCCTCCTCTGTGCCCTCCCCCTTCTTTGTGCCTGTAAGGTGGCAAGTGCAGTCAAAATCATTGATGCCCCAGGCATTTTTCAAGACAGATCCTTCACAACTATAGCTCTAGTCACTACCTTCAGCAAACCCTTCCACGGCATGTGTAAAATTAGGGCTGCTTTTATAATGTGGAAATTTAGACAGGGAAACTAACAGGTGCGCACAGGGCGGAAAATACGCCGCATACACTTAATTTTGAGAATCGCCCTAACTCCCTCATTTGCATCTTTGCCTATCAAAAACAGCGGCGAGACTAGCGTAATTTGCGCCCGGGGATGCGCAGGTGTAACTATTTTAGGTAAGACTGAAAATCCGGAAATCATGGCTTAACTCGTTTTGAAGATCGGGCGCAAAGATACGCGCCGTGTAAATTTAGAAAACTTTAGTTAAGTCCGCGTATCTCTTTTGAGAATTTGGCCCCTTGTGTTTAGAGAGGGCGGATAAAACTTGAGATCTTTTCTCTGGGGCGTTTAAGCCCTTCACGTTTAGCGAAAGGCATTTGAGAGTTAAGTGTTTTGACCTGTCCATCTAGTTGGTTCACAGTCCCAAACACTCAGCTCAAGATGCTTCAACCCACGTGTGTGGTGTGTGTTGCTATGGGATCTAGGGGTCAATCAAAAGGTGACCTAGGGGTGAGGAGAAGTGGTCCCCAGGTGAGGAGAAAGAGCAAGCAGGCGAGAAGTAGTGGGGGACTAGGGGGAGGGTCGGGGGGTGGTAAAAGAAGAATATGGAGGAAAGAGGTAGTGAGTAGGTCAGGAGCAGGTTCAGGGGTGTAGACGTTGGGATATAAGGAAGTTTAGAGGAGGTATGGGATGGGGAAGGGAAGAATATCGGGGGTTAGACCGCTGTGGGGGGATCTACGTGTCTATTGAAAAGGAACAAGAGATTCCGGAGGTTACTATGCGGAGAACCGAGTCACCTAAAAAAAACAGGGGAAGGTAGGGGGAGGGGGTGAAAAAAAAATGGGGGGGAAGAGTCTGGATTGTCAGCTATAGTCCTACTGGACAGCTGTGTGGGGGTCGTAAACCTGAAAGCAAACTCGCGAATCGGCACTACAGAGGACAAAACGAGATTGTACAGTTGCATCATTTAAACACTTCAATATTGATCAGCAAACACATGTAGCACGGATGCAGTGGGGGGTCAACAGCATTAAGTGGTGGGCAATAAGGGCAAAATAGACAGGTTACCCTTAAGGCCTCGTACACACCACCCAACATGTCCGATGGGATCATTTGGTCTGATGTGTGTACACACCATCAGACCAAATTCCCTGCGGACAGAATACACGGTGACGGCGACGGCAGCGACGTGGCGGCGACGATGATGCCGCGACGTGCTCGCACCAGGAAGTTCAATGCTTCCACGCATGCATCAAATCACTTTGACGCATGCGTGGGATTTCGGGCCAGCGGACATGTCCGATGAGTCGTACTGACCATCGGACATGTCCGATGGACAGGCTTCCAGTGGACAAGTTTCTTAGCATGCTAAGAAACTTTTGTCCGCTGGAAACCTGTCCGGTCGGCCGGGAAACTGTCCGGTCGGCCCTACACACGACCAAACATGTCCGCGGAAACTGGTCCGACGGACGGTCGGGTGTACAAGGCCTAAGAGGTGGAGGTTGAGGACGTCGTAGTGTTTTATGTCACCGCGTTTGGACACGGACGGATTTTTGACCGATGGTGTGTAGGCAAGACTGATGAAAGTCAGCTTCATCGGATATCCGACGAAAAAATCCATCAGATTAGAATACATCAGATGTCCGATCGTGTGTACAGGGCTTGCACGTTTGAAAAAAAAAAAAAAAAACTTAAGAGTGCACAAAACCCCCAAAACATTATATATTTTCTGAAAGCAGACACCCTAGAGAACAAAATAATGGTAATTCATTACTTTATTAAGCCAAACTTTCAGTAAAAATACCACTAAAGTTAATTTTGGGGCAGACAAACACAAAAATTATTGATTTATGTATTAATATAACAAAAAAAGAGTAAATAGATACCCAATATGTAAAACCTTAAATTTTCGAGTGCACAAGAAATGTCAACAAACTTCAATACCCTATATTTTTCATAGGGGACATGTTAAAAGCCCCCATAGGTCATCAGTTTAGTGTTACAAAAATATTGCTTTCACTCCGGCTTGAGTGCTGCCGTTATGTAACATGTTTATCGCAATTGATGTTTTCATGCATTTTTTACTTAACTTATTTTTCCATCACATGGGGGACAAAAAGTCACATATTTTATATTTTTGTGTGACAGGTTCTCTTTATGGAGTCATCCAGGCTCTAAAAGACCCTGCATGTTTCCCTTGTGCAATGTATTAGGTCCTTTCCTGGCCATGCTGGCCAATGACACTGACAGGAAGTGACGTTTTACAAGTAGCTTCAGGGTCAGCAACAAGAAGGGGAGTATAGTGGATGGGGGTGGATGTAACTGTGAGTGTGTGCAAGTAACTGGGTGCCTGAAGAGGCATCAGACTGCTTCCATCTGACAGCCAGAAGTCAACTTTCCAGATCCGTACAACTGTCTGGTTAGGGTTGACACCTTTTCTTCAAGCCAAACCTGAACACTTTGGCCGCACATGGCAACATTTTATTTTTAAGGGGGTATGCTGTGGTGTAAAAGGGAAGTCTGATGTAAAGGGGTTTCGGCTCACCAAATGTCCCACTTACATTAGAGTCCATAGGACACTTCTTACATCTGAGTCCCCCTAACCTTAGCATACTCACTTGTTCAGGGCAGGAGAGAGAAAGAGAGAGGGGGTAGACTTCAGTCACAGGCAGTGGATGGTGAGCTCACTCACCAAAGGATGGAGGCTCAGACATCAACAATTTTCATCCATGATGTATCTGCTAGTTGCTGAGCTTCAAACTTCCAGCCTCCCTTTCCTAAGGCACAGAACGCCAGAGATTTGAGTGTGGGTGGGCAGAGAGAGAGGTAGGAGAGGAGGAGGAGGAGCAGATTAAGCCCACTTCCTTTCCTGCCCATGTATGGCGATGTGCACAGCTTGGCAATGTATAAACACACAGTGCTTGTACATACAATTATTTAGGTTCCCTGAAGTGTATAATGGATGATGTATGTTGTGTCAAGTGGGATCCATCCAGCTAAGAAGTGAACTCTGTATCCTGGGGTTAATCTCCTTTGGCCTCACAGAGCACTTTGATTGCAGCCCCTGCCATTCTATAGATAAGAGACCAAGGGTGGATCCAGAGTCTAGTCTCGGGAGGGGCACTGCCAGAAAATAAGGTGTTGCTTACAGAACTCAATTAGGTGTCCGGTGTGTCCGCTGCAATGTTGCAGTACCGCTAAAAAATCAATGATTGCCGCCATTACTAGTAAAAAATATTTAAATGCCATAAATCTATCCCATAGTTTGTAGACGATTGTCATAGACTGCAGACGTGGCACAAGAGATGGTCAGAGACTGTAGACATGGTACAAGAGATAGTCAGAGACTGTAGACATGGTACAAGAGATGGTCAGAGACTGCAGACATGGTACAAGAGATGGTCAGAGACTGCAGACATGGTACAAGAGATGGTCAGAGACTGCAGACATGGTACAAGGGATGGTCAGAGACTGCGGACATGGTACAAGAGATGGTCAGAGACTGCAGACATGGTACAAGGGATGGTCAGAGACTGCAGACGTGGTACAAGGGAAGGTCATGGTACAAGGGATGGTCATCAGTGCCCATCATTGCAGCCTCACTGTACGTATGAATTCAGCCCCACTGTATATATGAACGCAGCCCCACTTTTGTATATGAATGCAGTCCCACTTTTGTATATAAATGCAGCCCCACTTTTGTATATGAATGCAGCCCCACTTTTGTATATGAATGCAGCCCCACTTTTGTATATTAATGCAGCCCCACTTTTGTATATAAATTCAGTCCCACTTTTGTATATAAATGCAGTCCCACTTTTGTATATAAATGCAGCCCCAATGTATATATAAATACAGCCCCACTTTTGTATATGAATGCAGTCCCACTTTTGTATATGAATGCAGTCCCACTTTTGTATATAAATGCAGCCCCACTTTTGTATATGAATGCAGCCCCACTGTATATATAAATGCAGCCCCACTTTTGTATATAAATGCAGTCCCACTTTTGTATATAAATGCAGCCCCACTTTTGTATCTAAATGCAGCCCCACTTTTGTATATTAATGCAGTCCCACTTTTGTATATAAATGCAGTCCCACTTTTGTATATAAATGCAGCCCCACTTTTGTCTATGAATGCAGTCCCACTTTGTATATTAATGCAGCCCCACTTTGTATATGAATGCAGCCCCACTTTGTATATGAATGCAGCCCCACTTGTATATAAATGCAGCCCCACTTTTGTATATTAATGCAGCCCCATGTTTGTATATTAATGCAGCCCCATGTTTGTATATTAATGCAGCCCCACGTTTGTATATTAATGCAGCCCCACTTTTGTATATGAATGCAGCCCCACTTGTGTATATGAATGCAGTCCCACTTTTGAATATAAATGCAGTCCCACTTTTGTATATGAATTCAGTCCCAATTTTGTATATTAATTCAGTCCCACTTTTGTATATAAATGCAGCCCCGCTGTATATATAAATGCAGCCCTGCTGTATATATATATAAATTCAGCCCCACTTTTGTATATGAATGCAGTCCCACTTTTGTATATGAATGCAGTCCCACTTTTGTATATAAATGCAGTCCCACTTTTGTATATAAATGCAGTCCCACTTTTGTATATAAATGCAGTCCCACTTTTGTATATAAATGCAGCCCCACTTTTGTATATAAATGCATCCCCACTTTTGTATATTAATGCAGCCCCACTTTTGTATATGAATGCAGCCCCACTTTTGTATATGAATGCAGTCCCACTTGTGTCTATGAATGCAGCCCCACTTATGTCTATGAATGCAGCCCAACTTTGTATATAAATGCAGCCCCACTTTGTATATGAATGCAACCCCACTTTGTATATAAATGCAGCCCCACTTTGTATATGAATGCAGCCCCACTTTGTATATGAATGCAGCCCCATTTGTATATAAATGCAGCCCCACTTTGTATATGAAGGCAGCCCCACTTTTGTATATGAATGAAGCCCCACTGTGCCAGGCACTCACCATGGCATTGCCTCGATCACACACAGCAGGTATCTCCTCTCCCGATGTGTGTCATGGAACAAACAGGAGCTGTAGGTCTGTGTTCGCAGGGCAGTGTGCTCTAGCAAGGTCCACCCCTAGACGGGTTTGTGTGATAGACAAAACACTGATTCAATCAGTGTTCCATCTCCATCTACTATCACACAAGCAGGTCTAGCACAGGCAGCACAGCCAAACACAGACCCAGCTCTCACACACAGCGAGAGATGCCCGGTGTCATACACACAGGAGAGAGGGGGAGCGCTGCAGTCAGCTACAGCTTAAAGCAGCCTCAGGACAGGCAGCCTACCGGGCTGGGCCAGTCCGGCCCTGGCGATGAGAGGTGAGAGAGTGAGAGACTCGGCAGCGGCAGCTGCAGGCACCGCAAAGCAGTTTTTAAATAAAAATGATAAAAATATATATATATATATATATATTTTTAAAAGCCAATGTGACATGATTGTCTCAGGGGGGGGGGGGCAATTGCCCTGTTGCCCCCCCCCCCTGGATCCGCCGGTATAAGAGACAGCCTAATATGTTTTTTCTTTTTGAATATTGGATAAGGTACCTCTAATTTATGGATTGCGACTTCAGATATGTGAGCCCTGGCACTGCTTTATCATCGCTGGTGACAAAGTTAAAATGTATTTAATTTAATGTACAAATAGTGTATAAAAAAGTTTTATTTCATCACAAAATATATGCATAGTGTATAAAAAAAAACGCTGTACACCGCTAAAGTGTTAGATTTTGGCTTGAAGAAGAGGTGGCAACCCTACTTTGGCTCCTGACAATTGACGGAGTGACAAGGGAGAGTAATTAATTTGGGTATATGCTGGAGAGGACTGGAAAATTTAAGATTTGCCCTGAATTAGCATAGCAAAATATTAATTTAAAGAACTTTTCATTGGGGAATTGTTTAGGCTGCCTGAAATAAAAACTTGAAAGACTTTAGTGTTTCTGCTGTGAGATTTTAGAGTGAATTTATTCACAGTGCCTGCAGCTATAATAGTCAGTGATGGCTTCGTTTAAAGCTAATTTGCTGTTTATTAAAAATTTGTAAAAACCTGAATGCCCACGATTGCTTGTTTTATTTATTTTTTAATGAATAGCAAATTAATAATACAAAGAAATAACTTTTAGTAAAACATAATTCATTGTAATTATATAATAATGCAGATAAAAGGTTATTGTAAGCAGTCAGTTTTATTATATCTCATTTTAAATTAGAAGTGGAAAGGCATGCATTATAGAGAGGTCCTAGAAAATATCTTTTAAGTAATGCCAAATAAGTATGGTCAAAATAAAAATGGAGTAGATAAGAGACCAGGCAGCACTTTACCTTTGTTTAAGAAGCTGTTGTTTTTTGAACCACATAATTATCTTGATTATAAACAGATTTGCTTTCTCCTTGAGAAAAAAAAAATATGTTGGCAAATCATTCATACAGTAGGTGTTTGTGATATTGTGCTTTTAGCACGACAGCGTCGCGCTGATACTCGGCGACAGGGTGCCGAGATCTCGCCGACATCTCACACTCACTGGAATAGTGACAGCACATCCCAGCAAGCGCGTCATAGAAGCGACGGGAGATCCGACTTGGATTCCCGCCAATTCTACACGTGTGCGGCGTTTATTATGAATCCTGAGGGGGAAGTCCCCGCCGGATTTTAAATAAAAATCCGGCATGGGTCCCCCCCTCAGGAGCATACCGGGCCCTTAGGTCTGTTATGGGTTGTAAGGAGAGCCCCCCTACGCCGAAAAAAACGGCGTAGGGGGTCCCCCTACAATCCATACCAGACCCGTATCCAAAGCACGCTACCCGGCCAGCCAGGAAGGGAGTGGGGACGAGCGAGCGCCCCCCCCCCCTCCTGAGCCGTACCAGGCTGCATGCCCTCAACATGGGGGGGTTGGGTGCTCTGGGGCAGGGGGGCGCACTGCGGCCCCCCCCACCTCAGAGCACCCTGTCCCCATGTTGATGAGGACAGGGCCCCTTCCCGACAACCCTGGCCGTTGGTTGTCGGGGTATGCGGGCGGGAGGCTTATCGGAATCTGGGAGCCCCCTTTAATAAGGGGGCCCCCAGATACCGGCCCCCCACCCTAAGTGAATGAGTATGGGGTACATCGTACCCCTACCCATTCACCTGCAAGAAAAGTGGTAAAAACACAAATAAACCACACAGTGTATTAAAATAATTTATTAGTCTGCTCCGGAGGCCCCCCCTGTCTTCTTTATTAGCTCTTTTACCAGGGGGAGCTTCTTCTTTGACGTCTTCGGGTTGGTGGGGGCCGCCGTCTGGTTCTCTTCCACCGCCGGGGGGGGTGGCTTTTAAAAAAGCCCCCACCCCCCCGGCGGGTTTCCTCCGGCGTCTTCGGCGGGGCTCTTCTTCTTCCGCTATCCCGACGGGTCTTCTCAACTCTCCGGGGTTCTCCTTCTGTCTTCGCCGCTCTCCGTTGTTGACTCGGCGCACCCCGGTTCTTCGTCTCGCTGTCCGGTGTCTTCTTCCGTGCTGTACGTCTTCTCCTTCCGTGCTGTGATGAGTTCTTCTTCCGTGCTGTGACGTCATGTTCTTCACTTCTCTCCTTCTCCCGATGTTGCCACGCCGGTCCTCCTCGCTGAAATGACGGATGCGCGCCTTGCATCGGACCTATATAGGCCTCACAGTCCCATCATGCTCTGTACCTACCCATGTGATACCTACCCACGTGGTAGGTATCACATGGGTAGGTACAGAGCATGATGGGACTGTGAGGCCTATATAGGTCCGATGCAAGGCGCGCATCCGTCATTTCAGCGAGGAGGACCGGCGTGGCAACATCGGGAGAAGGGAAGAAGTGAAGAACATGACGTCACAGCACGGAAGAAGAACTCATCACAGCACGGAAGGAGAAGACGTACATCACGGAAGAAGACACCGGACAGCGAGACGAAGAACCGGGGGTGCGCCGAGTCAACAACGGAGAGCGGCGAAGACAGAAGGAGAACCCCGGAGAGTTGAGAAGACCCGTCGGGATAGCGGAAGAAGAAGAGCCCCGCCGAAGACGCCGGAGGAAACCCGCCGGGGGGGTGGGGGCTTTTTTAAAAGCCACCCCCCCCCGGCGGTGGAAGAGAACCAGACGGCGGCCCCCACCCACCCGAAGACGTCAAAGAAGAAGCCCCCCCTGGTAAAAGAGCTAATAAAGAAGACAGGGGGCGGCCTCCGGAGCAGAAAAATAAAATATTTTAATACACTGTGTGGTTTATTTGTGTTTTTACCACTTTTCTTGCAGGTGAATGGGTAGGGGTACGATGTACCCCATACTCATTCACTTAGGGTGGGGGGCCGGTATCTGGGGGCCCCCTTATTAAAGGGGGCTCCCAGATTCCGATAAGCCTCCCGCCCGCATACCCCGACAACCAACGGCCAGGGTTGTCGGGAAGGGGCCCTGTCCTCATCAACATGGGGACAGGGTGCTCTGAGGTGGGGGGGCCGCAGTGCGCCCCCCCTGCCCCAGAGCACCCAACCCCCCCATGTTGAGGGCATGCAGCCTGGTACGGCTCAGGAGGGGGGGGGCGCTCGCTCGTCCCCACTCCCTTCCTGGCTGGCCGGGTAGCGTGCTTTGGATACGGGTCTGGTATGGATTGTAGGGGGACCCCCTACGCCGTTTTTTCCGGCGTAGGGGGGCTCTCCTTACAACCCATAACAGACCTAAGGGCCCGGTATGCTCCTGAGGGGGGACCCATGCCGGATTTTTATTTAAAATCCGGCGGGGACTTCCCCTTCAGGATTCATAACAAACGCCGCACACGTGTAGAATTGGCGGGAATCCAAGTCGGATCTCCCGTCGCTTCTATGACGGCTCTGTATCCATCGCGGCAAGCCAGCTCGGCGCTGGCTCCCGCGATGGGGCTCGTAGGTGCTCAATCTCGCTGAGAAAGAGAGCGAGATTGACACAAAATCGGGTTCACCTACTGTAGTAACCATCAAGTCTAACATTTGTTCATCTCCTCTTCTAAAGCCATGTGTATTTCCATATCAAAGAGAATATTTTTTTTTCTGCCTGCTGTCCACTTTAATTCATAAATGTTTCACAATCTAATAAGACAAGTTTTACCTTTATTAGTGGTAAAATATGAGTCATCAAATTAACTTTTTTCATGTTTTTTAACATGAAAGGAAAGACTTTGTTAAGCAGTTTAAAATTCCAATTGTATTCAGTAACTGAAAATAGCTGCCTATTCCTAGTTTATTTTCTATGGATTATAGGTTGATTCCCCGTAGTAAATATGATGGCTTTTCATTTGTGCTGGCTTGGCTAACACACTTGAGCGATTTCTCATGAATGTTTAGGTGCAATCTTGTGCTACCCAATATTAACCTTCATAATGTATGTAATCATTTTATGACATTTGTGTTACATTTGCTAACATTTCAAAAAAGAATCCAACTATACTCCTGTCAGCGAGCATTGTTTAAAGCTTGGACATTAAATAGTATAATTTATTCTTATGAACTGGATACATCAGAGGACCTCTGGGGCTATTTCAATGCTTAGTGACAGGAAGCATCTGTAAGTAATTCATTTTTCACATTTGAAAAAAAAAATGCTTTGCTCTGCTAGTTAAGGCCATGTACTTATGGGAAATGGTGATAGCAGACTGAGTAGAACCAACTATCACTTTTTTTTTCTCTGTGGATTTCTCCATTCTCAAAGTATAAAACATTGTAAACTGATAAAACTTTATATTTATTTTTGAATTTTGGTTTCATTTAACAGAAAATATGTCTTGTCAAATCCCTCAGCAGTAAAAGAAAAAAAAATCTTCAACTTATGTTTTAGAGGAGTTTTCATTAAATTAAAAATCCACTTTTGTCGATAAAAAAAAAAAACTTTTGTCCAAGTTAGTTGTATGCATTGCTAGTCATTTTCATTGTAGATTCGTACTTTAGTTCAGCTGATACATAGACAGACCTTTGCAATATATTCCTTAAGAATACTCGTCTAAACACAAGGGTCTGCATGATATAGTGGCATGATAAGTTCCATTGCTGTAATAAGGAAAACAAATCTCACATTGTACCCATATGTGCCATATTTACAAGTGACACTTATTATTTTTTGCCACTTTTAGAAATTAGTAGACTCCGAGAACTAGGAACACTGCTCTGAAAAAGTCTGGCTCTCACAGCTCCAGGTGCCGGCTCCAGGCCAAAGAGCTCAACCCTGCTTAAAATATTGTAGTAAAGAAACATGGCCCCTGCACACTGATCTTAGCTCAATATTCCTTTTATTGGAATGCATTTGAGTACATTTCCATGACCCTAACATAATTTACCATATATTGGGCTTAGTCATAGAGATACCATCTGTTATTTCTATGATTAGGCACTATGCAGGGTAAGAAATTCCTTTAGAATATAGTAGTTGCTCAATGATTGACATGTAACAGTTATTTCAAAAGTAAATCACCTAAAGTGACTGCATACAATACAAAGTGCAAATAAAAGCTGTCCCAGCAAAGAAGGGTAGATCAGTGGGAGGAACCACTGAGTGCAGCTGAATACCTTTAAATCAACACTCCTAAAAGTGTTTGAGATATTAGAAAATTATTTATTTCTATGAGAACAGCATTGGTATCATGCACAGTGTGCAATAGTACACAGTTGGGGTTATTTACGAAAGGCAAATCCACTTTGCACTACAAGTGCAAACTACAAGTGCAAAGTGCACTTGGAAGTGCAGTCGCTGTAGATCCGAGGGGCACATGCAAGGAAAATAAAAAACAACATTTTAGCTTACACATGATTGGATGATAAAATCAGCAGAGCTTCCCCTCGTTTCAGATCTACCCCTCAGATTTACAGCGACTGCAATTCCAAGTGCACTTTCATTGCAATTTCAAGTGCACTTGTAGTGCAAAGTGGATTTGCCTTTCATAAATAGCCCCCCAGTGTATAATGCACTCAATAGACATGTGCACACTGAAATATTTTGTTTCGAAATTTCCATTTCGTCTGAAAAATACATTTATTTCATTATTCCCAAAATTTGTTTTTATTTATTTTGCTTTGTTAAAAAATTAATTCGTCTGAAAATACCGAATTAAGGTTGAATCTGTCAATTTAATTTTTTTGGTGTCTGGCGAATGTTATAAGAAGATTCGACAAAGCAGCTAAAATGTACGACACCACAATCGTACATTTCCGATCGAATTTTCTGCCCAAAAGCTATAGTAGAATTCTAATGTTGTATGACTAGTAATAATTATATTTATTAATTATTATTACTAGTCAACCAACATTAGAATTCTTCTATAGTCTATGGGCAGAGCGTTTGACCGGAAATGTCCGCTTGCGGCAATCATATGTTTTTAGCTGCTTCATTGAATCTTCATGTCTCTATAATGTTGAATCTCTAAAGGTGATGAGGTGGGCTAACCAGCCCAAAACGTGGAGATGACCTCCCCACTGCAAACAATAGTGACACTGTACAATTAGAGTCTATAGATGGATAATCAAATGGATGATCATATGGAGCAGGTGGAATGGATGGATCTTCTAGACATGGTAAATGAATCCGATAACTTATCTCCTATTGCCCTTACCTTCATCCGGTGGTATATGCACATAAGGGCAAGGGGTTCCTCCTTCTGTTGGATCAGCACCGCCACTCCTAGATGAATTCCAATGGTGTCCTGGGATGTTGGAGGTCCTGGGATCCGTGTGTTTTAAGGATTTGGAGCCAAAGGATGGGGTAAAAGAAATGATGCCACAATAGTGAAGGACGTTTGGTGTACAGTAGTAGAATTTAATAAAATCTTCATAGAATAAAGTTTAAAAGCAGGCAAATCGCGCTACAGCACAGGACGCGGCGTGATGACAAGCCGGCTTACTTCTGTTGGCCAACAGAAGTAAGCCGTGGCGGTGGCGGTGCTGATCCAACAGAAGGAGGAACCCATTGCCCTTATGCGCATATACCACCGGATGAAGGTAAGGGCAATAGGAGATAAGTTATCGGATTCATTTACCATGTCTAGAAGATCCATCCATTCCACCTGCTCCATATGATCATCCATTTGATTATCCATCTATAGACTCTAATTGTACAGTGTCACTATTGTTTGCAGTGGGGAGGTCATCTTCACGTTTTGGGCTGGTTAGCCCACCTCATCACCTTTAGTGTATAGTGTGTTGGCTATTCTGCCCTGATGTTCATTGCACCATCACTTTAGCGCTTATCAATTTTTTTATATTTTCATTTCAGCGGTTTTATGCACCTTTAGATACAGCAGCTTTAGTGTATATTTATATAATTAATTTTATATAATTTATATATTTTATAATATTTGTTTACCACATTTAATATTTATTTCACTTGGTTCACATTTCACTACTCGCAGTAGCGCAATAGACCACCCATTTCAATTTTACACCTGCAGAGGTGCCCCCATAGCACAGGAGAGAGCATTGATGTGGGACTGTCAAAGAAGAGGTAAAATATGTGCTTCCTCTGCCTGCTTCAACGTTGTGCACTATACCATAGACACACATTTGTGGATGTTTCTTGTCACTGATGAGACCAATTAATCCTGGACTACTTGACTACCAAGCTATAAATGCACAGCATATCTCATAAGGGGAATGCCTATCCTGCTAAAGCCATTCTGAGAGTGTCTAGATGCTGAAAAAAAAAAGTCTACTACTGGCAGGTTAAAAACATAGGGCCTAATCCTCAAAAAACTGGCGCAACGTAACTTTTTCCATTTAAGTTACACCGCCGCAAAATCTCTAACTAAGTGCCCGATCCACAAAGCACTTACCTAGAAATTTTGAGCGGTGTAACTTAAATCGGGCCGGCGCAAGGCGTTTCTCTTCTCCAGGGGGCGATTACCATTTAAATGAGGCATGCTCCCGCGCCGGCCGTACTGCGCATGCTCGTGACGTCATTTTCCCGACGTGCATAGCGCGAAATTACGTTACGTCGGGCTTTGTGGATTGCGACGGCACAATAAAGTTGCGTCGGGTAAAAAAAAAGATACGGCGCCAAAAAAAAATATTTAAATTTAAAAAAAATCGCGTCGCGAGCAAGAAAGGTCTGTTTTTACAAGGTGTAAACAGTTTACACCTTGTAAAAGCAGCCCTAATTTTGCGTTTGCAAAATATAACTTACGGAGAAAAAACTAAGCTGGAAAGCTTCCTGGATCTCCGTAAGTCCTAATTTGCATACCCGAGGCGGCATTTCGACGCGAAATGCCCCCAGCGGGAATGCGGTACTGCATCCTAAGATCCGACAGTGTAATTCAATTACACATGTCGGATCTTCGTCCTAACTATGGGAAACTGATTCTGTGGATCAGTTCCATAGTTAGGACCAGGGATACGACGGAGTAACAGCAGTTACTCCGTCGTATCTATTTTGAGGATTTGGCCCATAGAACATAGAAGCAATGACAAGAACATATTGAAAATAACATATATGTCTTATTGCTTTAACATGTTTAGGTTATATACTGTACACTTTAATGAAGAAGAGCCAGTGTGGGTCAATGAAGAAAACAGTTTACTATTAATTGTATCACTTTGCATAAACATGTTATAGGTATACTAATAGTTTAAGTGTCTGTATCAGTTTGAGAGAAATATTTGGTTAAAGCAAAAATAAAAAATACAAATAAATATCAGCTGATTAGTGGATGGGTCTGAAATGTGTTGTGAAAAAAAAACATAAGCTGTGAATTGTCCTAAACTGGTTTAAATGTTAAACATGGTGGATCAGTTAGCTCATGCCTAATTACAACACAAATTTCCTTATTCTACTAATGTGTGAGTGACACTTTCATTTTTTAAGGCCATGATCTCCAGTCTTGTATTGATATGTGTACTTTTCAGACATCTGTTCCAAAAAGTGACACTAAATAAAGTACTTATAGGTGATTTAAATCTCTGGGAACATTTTGAATAAAAAAAGTTTACTTAGTGTGATGGTTTCTGTGTTTATAACACCTGCTACAGTTTTATAATACATTCACTCTGTAGTGTTAGCATTTTTAATGCAGCATTAACATGCAGTTTGATAGCACACAGCTTAAATAATGGAGCATTCATCAAAGTAAATTATGCACAGTTAATCAGTTTTCATCTTGCAAATTAGTGAGTGCTAGTTTTAATTTTCTGTATTTAAAAAGGGATGTGGGTTATTCTTGACTTAACAGTTCATCTTTCAGTCTTTGATGATGGATAGAAAGTATTTCAAACCTTGGTTCTTGGTTATATATATATATATATATATATATATATATATATATATATATATATATATATACACTAATTTACTATTCCTACTTTCCCCTTCCTATTTCCCATTTCTAATTTACCTTTCATAGTCCCTTTCTCTTTGCCTTGTTTCTCCACCCTTTTATAATGGCATATTTGACTTTGCAAATGTTTGTACACCATCACAATGGTCCCTGTGGCTAACATACAAGTTGTGCTCGCAAGTTTAAATACCCTGGCCGAATTTATGATTTCTTGTCCATTTTTCAGAGAACATGAATGATAACACAAAAACGTTTCTTTCACTCATGGTTAGTGTTTGGCTGAAGCCATGTATTATCAATCAACCGTGTTTACTCTTTTTAAAACATAATGACAACAGAAACTACCCAAAGGACCCTGATCAAAAGTTTACATACCCTGTTGATTTAGGCCTGATAACATGCACACAAGTTGACACAAAGGGGTTTGAATGGCTAGTAAAGGTAACCATCCCCCCTGTGATCTGTTTGTTTGTAATTAGTGTGTGTGTATAAAAGGTCATTGGGTTTCTGGACTCCTGACAGACCCTTGCATCTTTCATCCAGTACTGCACTGACGTTTCTGGATTCTGAGTCATAGGGAAAGCAAAATAATTGTCAAAGGTTCTGGGGAAAAGGTAGTTGAACTGTATAAAACAGGAAAGGGATATAAAAATATATCCAAGAAATTGAGACTGCCAATCAGCAGTGTTCAAACTTTAATCAAGAAGTGAAAAATGAGGGGTTCTGTTGAAACTAGGGTTGTCCCGATACTGATACTAGTATCGGTATCGGGACCGATACCAAGCATTTGCCCGAGCACTCGGGCAAATGCTCCCGATGCTTCACCCGATACTTGTACTGTAGGCGGTGATCAGTGCGGTGGGGAAGTTACAAGCACCAATCACTGCTGTATAGATTTAAAATTAATTTCTCCGCTTCTCTCTACACCCCTCCCCCCGCGCGGCTTTTCAGCTGCTTTAAAATCAACGATCACCGCTGACTGTCCCGTGTCCTCCTCCAGCCCCCCTCTGTTTTGCTGCAGTCTGTCTCCCCCTCCATGTATCCTACCATGTATCATGTGTATCCCGCCGTGTGTCCCGTGTATGCCACCGTGTATCCTGTGTATCCCGCTGTGTATGCCGCCGTGTATCCCGTGTATGCTGTTGTGTATCCCGTGTATGCCGCCGTGTATGCTGTGTATCCGGCCGTGTTTCTCTCCCCTTCCCTGCTCCTCCTCCACCCCCTGGAAATGTCAGGATGGAGAGCGGGGTAGAAGACTCTGTCTTCTCTCCTTTCATTTTCAGCGCAGCTGATGCTGCTGAGAAAGGGACAGGGAAACATGTGTCCCTAGTCCCTTTCTCTGTCTCAGAGGGGAGATGTCAGAGGTCTGTTAAGACCCCTGGTATCTCACCAAAGCCCCCCAAACAAGGCTGAAAAAAAAATAAGAAAATAAAGAATAAAAAAACAAAAGAATAAAAAAAAAAAAGAATAAAAAAAATTATTGTAGAAAAAAAAAATAAGAAAAAACACACTGACACCCCCTTAAAAAAAGAAAGCATTATAAATAAAAAAAATTGTAAAAAAAAAGTGTAAAACAATAAAAACAATTTGTTAAAGATAAAACAAAATACTGACACATGTGCCACTGTCACATGAGATTAAAAAAAAGTATCGTATTCGGTATCGGCGAGTACTTGAAAAAAGGTATTGATACTTGTACTTGGTCTTAAAAAAGTGGTATCGGGACAACCCTAGTTGAAACCAAACCACGGTCAGGTAGACCAACTGAAATTTCAGCCACAACTGCCAGGAAAATTGTTTGGGATGCAAAAATAAAAACTACAAATAACTTTGGGTGAAATACAGGACTCTCTCTGAAAACATTAGGTGTGGCTGTTTTAAGATGCACAATAAGGATGCCCTTTAAAAAAGATGGACTGCATGGTTGCGTCACCAGAAGAAAGCCATTACTGCGTAAATGCCACAAAGTATCCTACTTAATATATGTCAAACAGCACAGAGACAAGCCTCAAACTTTCTGGCACAAAGTCATTTGTAGTGATGAGACCAAAATGTAGCTTTTTGGCCACAACCATAAACGCTACATTTGGAGAGGAGTCAACAAGGCCTATGATGAAAGGTGAATCATTCCTACTGTGAAACATGGAATTGATGTTTTGGGGATGTGTGAGCTACAAAGGCACAGGAAATGTGGTCAGAATTGATGGCAAGACAAATGCAGTATGTTCTGAAAAAATACTTGAGGAACATTCATCAGCCAGGGACGTACTTAGGCATTCCAACATGACAATGTTTGGCTACAGTAGAATAAAGTGAAGGTTCTGGAGTGGCCATCTCAGTCTCCTTACCTCAATATCATTGAGCCACTCTGGGGATATCTCAAACGTGCAGTTCATGCAAGACAGCCCAATAATTTACAGGAACTGGAGGTTTTTTGACAAGAGAAATGGACAGTTTTACCATCTGGGAGGATAAAGAGCCTCATCCACGCATACCACAATAGACTTCAAGCTGTCACTGATGTTAAAGGGAGCAATACACGGTATTAAGAACTGGGGTATGTTAACTTTTGATCAGGGTCATTTGGGTAGTTTATGTTGTCATTATGATTTAAAAAGAGTAAACACAGTTGATTGATAATAAATGGCTTTGGCCAAGAACTAACCATGAGGGAAAGAAAAGTTTTTGTGGTAACATTCAAATTGTCTGAAAATGGCCAAGAATTTAAAAAATTCTGTAAACTTATGAGCACAACTGTAATTGGTACATTCTATTTTAGAGAAAAAATGCTTCTGCTTTTGAATCTAGTGAAAGACTCCACAGTGTGATCTCTCAATATCAAAGTCTGTTAGAGAAAGACCCAAAGGCTTCCAATGTAGTATAGTGTCCAAAAGATGGATGTATAACCCCACAGAAGTGCTTCTTAGAATATAGTGCAGCAGTGTGAATCCTGCATCACTCTCACTAAATCAAACTCACCAAAAAGGCTGGTCAAATTATAAACCCAATAACTCCACATAACTCCACATAAGGTCACTGATTCCACTTTGCTCCTGGTTCAATTCCGCTCAGTACCATCTCTCCAATGCATGAACACCCAACATAGAGAATAGAAAGAAGGAAGCACCCATTGTGTACAATCATCAACACAGACTTTTTTTTTTTAAATCCCCACTCACATGTAGCTAGTGTCCTCCCAACACTAGGGTAAAAAGCTCAAACATCGTCACCATTCATCTCCGGTCGGAAACCGAGCCCACGAGTATGATCTGGCATGCACGGTTACGTCAGCGTCCTTGTCCTGCTCTCTGCATTTTGTCATGCAATGTCCTCATGGAATGGCAGCATAAGGACGTCACATGATGAAACGTGTAGGGTGGGGGCAAGGACACGGACGTCACTGTGCATGCGGTGGGATCCGTGATCTTATGTGAAGTTATTGGGTGCTCTTGCAGGTTTATAATCTGACCAGCCCTTATTTCTGGTGAGTTTGTTTCAGTGAGAGTGGTGAAGGATTCACACCGGGTGTTGCACTATATTCTAAAAGCACTTCTGTGGAGATATACATACATCTTTTGGACACTATACTGAATTGGAAGCCTTTGGGACTTGGGCCTTTGATATTGAGAGATCACACTGCAGAGTCTATATGGGTTATTTGTCATTGCACTATGGCATTTTATATGTAAAGGATTATTTTTCTGCACAGTAGGAGTTCCTTGCACTGATTTTTTGCACCAACACACTTGATTAAATTATTTACACCTTGCTCATGTTATGAGAGTTTTTTTATACATTTTTGACATATATTGTTATGATTGTAATTTGCAAGTAAAAATAGGTAACTTTTTAGGGATGTAGTCCAGCACTACTCAAATTTTATCACTCGTGATATTTTGATACTTCATCAACAATTTTGGCAGCAGCGGTCTATTACACCATTTTAGGTTTACTATCTGTGGAGCTGTCATTTTCATAGATTTCAGCTTACAGCTAGCCTAACGGCTTATTTTTATTTATTTTTTTCAAAGTATAACTAAAGGCACAGCTGGAGGGGCAGGCAAAGAGTTATAACCACTGTAGATGTTTGGAAGATGTATGCTTTCTTATTGTCCTGATCACCCGTGTCTCTGGTAATGAAAGTGAGGGCAAATCCAACAAAACAGGAATACAGGAGAAATCTTCCAATGGGGACATTTCTTCCTGTGACAGCTCTCTAAGAAAGGATATTTCTTACATTGGAACCATATCCTCTCACATCATGCTGGGTCTACAGGACAGGAGATGAAGGAAAATATTCCTAACACCAATTTTTAACTCCCTTGTATATACCTGTACAAATAAAATATACAGTTTGTTTTGTAACGTGATCCAGTTAACCATGGACTTAACCTTGATATTTAGTTATTCCAGTAGGCACCCCTTCCCTCTGCTCTAAACATGTATTACAAAGTGAAGCACTGCAGCCAGCCAGTAAGTCACGTCTCCATGTATTACTATGAAGAGTCCAAAAAGGGGAGTGTAACAGTGCAACTTAATGTGCATTTATCAGCTCAGTGTAGTCTAAAAGTGTTATAATTATAACTTAGATGTGGTAAGGTCAAAAACATAGTCGCAGAACACCAATTAATTATTATTGTTTTATTGTCATCATTATTATTTGTTGATATACTTTAAGGGGTTTTGTTGTTCTGTGTAAAAGTTGGTTGTACAATATGCAACATTCAGTATCTGAATGATATATAGCATTGAATAAAACCTTCACACAAAAAAATGCCTGTTTTCTTCTAAAGGGAAATTGACTGATCTGTTCTAACATTTTGAAATTAAATGAAACAATTATTTTCCCCTTCTGTTCACTAAAAATTCAGCCCTGAAAATGGTTCTATTATCTTCTGCAATGCCTTTTGTTTTGACCGTAATGGGCACTTTCAGTCATTCTTGGAGCAATCAGTGTCTTTAAACATCACTGAATAAACCTTTAATTAACATGTCTATTATATGGTCAACTTTGAAAGCACACCGCAGACCTTAATTATTTCACGTTAAAAATGTATCATTGTCATGTCTTAAGGGTTTCACTTTAGCTTGTCATTCATTCTACCATCACATAATGAGTGTCAAGTCTAGGTCACGTTGACCTGGTTAGAAATAATGTGTTTGTATTGACCAAATGACTTTATGTCAGCAGAGTCATTACGGTTCTAGCTTACTGTATCCAGCACATGATTTATGAAGATGAGCATTTTATGTCAAAATGTTTTGCTTTCCCTTTAATATTGAATAATTGATACTTTCAATTATACACATAAGTCCTTTTTTTTTGCAGTAATTAAAATGACTGTCATTATTTTTCTAGGATTACAACAACAGCAGCATGCATGATGGATCTAAGAAGATATCCACTAGATGAACAGAACTGTACATTAGAGATCGAAAGTTGTGAGTAACATTTATGCATACTGAACATTTTACACAGTGTTTTAATGACTGTTAAGGATAATTATTTTAGTATGGCAACAGTAGTTCTATTTATTGGTAATGCAATATATACAGAATTGCCATGATTGTTTGTGAATTTCTTCAAAGTTATCTAGTTCCTGTCCACTATAAATAAACATACTTATAAGTTAATTTGATTCTAGACATTTTGGGCTTTGTCTAAACTTTGCTTGAAAAAATGTCATTACAATCAATTTTAACATCTGTATGATGGAAAAACACAACATAACTACCCAAAAGATGATCACTAGTTGACATCAACTCAACAGAACTTGATATAAACAAATCTTCTGGCCCTGTGGCTTATACCATTATAATATATGAGTGTTTTTACAAGGCCTTGACACTTTATATTTCTTCCAACGTTAGTTGAAGCTACCATAGCAGTTTCATGTCTTCACACCACAAACGTTCAAGTTTCAGAAAGCTGTGTTAGGTCACAGCTCTGTTTTCAGCGTTTTCGTTTTTAGGCTTCTCTGTTTCAGATCGTTGCTGGAGATGCCAGAAGGAACAGGGGACTATTTTCCATATATTTTGGTCGTGTACAAACCTTACTCTCTCCTGGCATGGGATGAAAATTAGGGTGCAGAAATTCACTGATTTTCCCCTCCCAGATGATCCTACAATGTTGCTTTTACATCATTCTTAGATCCTGATGAAAACTTATAACAAACCTGTCCTGAGCAACCTCTTTAATGCTGTGGATTCAGAGAATAAAGGCATTGTGGAAAATTAAGGATCTTGTTCTCCCCTTACAACATTAACATGATCTGTACTTTAAGACCTGGTTCTATAGGAATTTGTTTCTTTACTCATCTGAAGACAAATCCTTCTAGCAGAATCTTTGCTGCCCTGCATGCCCAGAAAGAATCCCTATTTTATTTCATTTTATATATACAGTATTTATCTTTTTTTATTCATTTTACATTTTTTTTTGTAGTTTTCTTCACCATTCCTCTTTCTGCCCCTTTTCATCTCATATCCCTCTTTCTGTAAATGTTTCTTTCTTCTTCTGAATGTCCAGATGCATCCTAATAACTAAAACTAGATTCAACATCTTGCAAATAAATGTATTGTAAGACTTACAGTACCTCATATTGCTATTATACAATTTTTTTTGTATCATACTCTTTGTTTCAAACTTGCATTTTTCACATAATGCTGATGATTGGGATTGGTATTCTAGATATGATTACTTTCTGTACATAGGAGGTTATATTCTCTTCATTGTGTACTCTGTATGGGAGAGTTTGAACTTACAAATAAAGAATAATAAAAAAAAAAACACATCCACATCAACACAAAATAGGAAAATGGTGAAGAGAGCATGGCATTTGCTTATTTGACCACAAATGCAACAAGGATGAGAGAGGGGTTTGAATGTGTGTTAAAAAAAAAAAAAGAGAGTGACTGCCATGTGTGAGAATGGGATGGAAGGAAGTTGAGTGAAGTTGCATAGGGACACCACCTTGCCAATTGTGAGAAAATAATGCCACAAGTTGGGTAGACCTAAGCCACCTTGCAATTGGGGTCTATATAACAACTGTCTTCCAATTCTAAGTTTCTTAACCAACCAGATGTTGAGTTTTTTTTGCACACCATAAATGGCTGGTTTAGAAACGTAGATTGCCAATACTCTGAAAACAAATTGGGGGTAATATAGATATTTTGATTGTCATGACTACCAAGCAACGAGATAAATTCTTGATTCAGGTGAACACTGTCGGGTAGTTAGAAAAGTAGAATAAGTGTGATACTGCAGTTAGCAGAATACCCAGGTAAAAGCGGATTCGCTTGCACCAAAGAAAATTTAAATGAGTGTGAACAAATTTAGTAGTGGATTTTGTTAAATTAATCGTCATAGCTACAAACTTAAGTAAATTGACACTTAGGGCCAGATTTACAAAGACTTACGCCGACATATCTACTGATACGCCGTCGTAAGTCCAAATGTGCGCCGTCGTATCTATGCGCTGATTCTCTAAATCAGATACGCCTGAATTGTGGCAAGATACGACCGACGTAAGTCTCCTACGCCGTCGTATCTTGGGTGCATATTTACGCTGGCCGCAAGGAGCACTTCCGTTGATTTACGCGTCGAATATGTAAATGACCTAGATACGCCGATTCACAAACGTACTTGCGCCCGTCGCAGTAAGCTACGCCGTTTACGTAAAGCGTACGTCCGGCGTAAAGATAAAACACCTCTATAGGTGGTGCAACCCATGCAAGGTATTGACGATGGAACAGCCGTCGTATTTTACGTCGTTTACGTAAGTCGTATGTGAATGGGGCTGGGCATAGGTTACGTTCGCGTCGTTGCCATTGAGCCGTCGTATCTTAGGGTGTAAATTCAACGTAATTCTGAGCATGCGCTCGCACGCGCCGTTCGTTCGGGAAGTCATTTACATGGGGTCACGGCTAATTTTAATACAACACGCCCACTACCTTCCTAATTTGAATTAGGCGGGCTTACGTCGGCCCATTTACGCTATGCCGACATAACTTAGTGAGCAAGTGCTTTGTGAATACTGGCCTTGCCTCTCTATTTTACGTCGGCGTAGCACAAATGAGCTGCGCTACGCCCACTCAAATGTATGCCGCTCTACCTGAATCTGGCCCTTAGGGGGGGTAAATGTCCTGGAAAGTCTTTAGGCTAGAGATAAGATTAGAAAGAGAGACCACGGCTGGAAGATGGCCACTTGAGTCTGGAGCTCCTGCCGCTACAGGTCCTCTCTGCTTGTTAGGAAGCCATCTCAGCTCTGACAGCCTCTATGGGGACAGCTTCGCAGAACTCCTCCGCCTCATGATTCTGCTCTCCCTGCAGACAAACGAGTGGTCTGAACCATACTATTCCAGAATTGTTCCGGAATCAGAGGCACAACATGGCGGCTTCCCACCAAGGCTTCTCACAGGCTTTGGTCCCACCACTGACTGGAACTTTACCTGTTCTCTCTACACTGGAGCTGGGGGAACACTCCGCTTAAGATAATAGGCAGGTTGGTTATTTGTTTCTATGTGAACGTATAAGGTTTTCATGTTTTAGAGTTCCACCAGTTGTTGTTCAAGATGTTCTAAAAGTTATTGTTGATGACTAGACTTCAGTTCTAGTCTGTACCTAGTCATTTATATATGTAATGCAAGCTAAGCCAAGCTTCCAGATTGCAGGCTTTCAGCACTGTTGATACTCCTCCCCTATTCCACTACAGAGATCACTGTCAAAAGGCTTATACTGCTGAACCTTACTTGCACCATACTTGGTTCATATTCCTGCCCTACTTATACTCCAAGCTTAGCATGCTCTCCTTATACTTTCTCTTATGCACTGTTGTTATCTGTAGTGGCGGGTTGACATGACACCCACACACATCTATCCCGTTTATTGGTGGCAAAGTATAGTGTTTGCTTCTTTTGGGTCGCCATTTACTAGCCTTCCACTGTACCCTACCGTCTTCAATAAATTTTAAAGGGGCAGGTCCTATTTATTCTCGGTTCGTTGTTTAGGAGTGCATATCTCCTACTCCTCCCCCCTGCCTCTACTCCCCCACCCCTGTATCTCTCTGTACCCCATTACCTCTGTGTTTGGACATACCCCTGTACAATGTCCCATGTAGGGACCATTCAACCTCCCACCCCAGGTCAAGCTATACTCCCTAAACATTCGGAGACTAAATATTCCAGAAAAAGGTCTCAGGTATGTCTACTCTTGCGGAAAGCCAGGGCAGACATGGTGTTCCATATTGAAATAAAAGACAGACATTACAAACTAGCGGCATAAGCGGATGACATCCTGATATTCCTCACTGATCCCATCAATACAATTCCCAACCTAAAAAAGAAAAAGGGGGGTGGGTGAAATTGTTTCCCAAACCAATTGGCAGTAACTCACAATCCTATCAGAAGAAACAAATAAAAACAGGAAACATATATGGTAGAGGGAAACCCTCTTCCAAATGTCGGGATTGTTGATGTGAGATGTCAATTGTAGTAATAAGGTAAGTACACCAAACACAGAGGTTTACGAATTTATCAAAAAGTTTGATATAAATATAAAAGGTTCATAAAAACAAGTATTGCATGAATTGGACCACAATAGTTACAAAAAGCGAAGATAAGGTATAGTATGCAGATTGCCAACTAGTTTCACACATTAGTGCTTCGTCAGGGCCTTGCAACTTAATCTTTTTGGATTTAGTGGTCTGTGTATGACACAAGAATATGCCGTTAGTACACAAATAATTAATACATTGTGATACATTATACACTTTGATATCAGAAAGAACATAGTACTGTGAACTGTGTGCTCACCAATTCTGTCAACGACTGAACAATTCCCAACCTACTAAAAGATTTTGCTTCCTTTAGTTTAATATCCAACCTCCAAATAAATTTAGCAAAATCCAGGGCTCTGAACATATCTCTGCCCACCAATATGGTATCACTTTGCCAAAACAACTTCCCCTTTGGGTGGGACACGCACGCTCTCAACTACCTTGGAATCCAGCTACCATTGAAACAAAATGACCTATAATCCAGGAACTTCCTTCCTATTCTCAAAACAATACAAAATGATCTCCAAAACTGGAACAAAGGTTCCTTCTCATGATTCGGGAGAGCGGCAATTGTGAAAATGAATATTCTCCCCAGAATACGATACCTCTTACAGACTACACTGATCAAACTACCTCCGTCATTCTTCGCCTCTCTGACATTCATAAATATTACTGGGCATGTCAGATGACTCGAATAGTTGACTGGCACCTTAATGTTAAAACTAAAGCTTGGATCAAACTCGAGGAAGCGGTCTCCCAACTACCGTTGCATCATCTATCGTAGATCAGTCCTCACAGGCTACCAAGGGAAAATAAGGCTTACTGGCCCTACTTTACAGACCTTTCAAACACTATGCAAACAATTTGTCAGGGTTGAGTCCACCTGCTGGTGGCACTGGGGTTCACTTTTCAGATGGCTGCAGTTCCAGTGTCCACCAGTAGGTGTCTCCCAGAAGCCAGCAGGTTCTGATCAGCCACACCTGGCTCCAGTTGCCAGGTGGATATTTAAGGCTGCTCCTCCCTTCCCCCAGGGTGACACTATGCTGTCTGATTGCCTCCTTGCTGCCAGATCCTGTCTGATAACCTTCCCTTGTCCTGATCCATCCTGCACCCTTCTGCCTTGTTCCATGCTCTTGTTCCATACTCTTGTTCCCAGTCTTGTCCACTTCCTGGCATCCCTGTTGTCTTTGTCCCTTATGTTGTAGATATTGTATATAGATAGCAGTTAGGTTCATTAGTTATTCTTGTTCTTGTTTGCTGGAGTGGTATATGCTTTCACTGATTGCTGTGCATGTTTATTGGTATGTGTTCACTGTAAATAAATATCAATTTAATGATAAATACTTTGTTTGGTCTCAGTTCCTCTGTGTAGCTACGTGTCTGGTGGTCTCAGCTGCTGATCCTGACATAATAGTGACGCCCACTAATGGCCAGATCAGCTACACTTGGGCACTGAGAGCCAGTTGCTTTGGATTTTTGCTTTTCCTTTCACAATGTTGAGAGTGCAGGTTATTTGCTGTGTGCAGCTTGCAGTAGATGATAAGGATATATGTCATTCACTTTGGCAAGATCTAACTGAGGAGAAGCTGCTTGGAAGCATTCTGACTGCACATGCCTTAGCCGTGGAGGGTAGATTTTCATTTGGTCAAGTACAACCTTTCAGTCAGGTCTGTTCTGAGCTACTATTTCAGGTTACCTCTCAGGGCCATGATGTTTTCACTCCTACATTTACTTTGTACCAGGCTGGATTCTTAGGATAGTTGCTGAAAAATTGTGCAGGTTCGTTTCTCCAGCAGTATTCAGCCTATTCAAAACAGGTGTTGTTGGAAGGTATTGCTTCTGTGTACTGTTTAATTGAGCAGTGTGAGCAAGGAAGAGACAAACTTACTTTAGTTCAACCTCTATTACAAGCTTGGTCAGAGATCATATCCCCAGTGCAAGATGAGTCACATAAGTACCCTGCCATCAGTAAGCACACTTCCCTTGTATGCAATCCATTGAAAGCTCCCCCTGCAGTGATGTTACCCATAGCAACATCTCAGGCCTCTTCCTGTATTTCTGATACTCTTCCCTCTCTATTCTTCCTAGTACTGTTACTACCTTCCCATCAGCAGTACAGTCTTGTCAGCACAAGGCAACTACATGCAGAACTCCAATATCTAAGCCCAACAAACAAAACTTGTATCCTGCTCTTATAACTATGCCACTATCCATGTTGCCTGCTGCTCCTGTTCCCACTGATCCAGTGCCTGATATAGTTACATAGTTAGTATGATTAGATATGATTCAGTCTCCCTCCATGCAGATGACTGCTGTTGATGTGATACAGTTTTCCTCCATGCAGACTGCTGCTGATGTGATCCAGTCCTCCTCCATGCAGACAACTGCTGCTGATGTGATCCAGTTCTCCTCCATGCAGACGGCTGCTTCTGATGCAATCCAGTCCTCCTCCATGCTAATGACTGCTGCAGATGCGATCCAGTCCTCATCCATGCAGACTGCTGATGTGATCCAGTCCTCCTCAATGCAGACTGTTGATGCTATCCAGTCCTCCTCCATGTTACCGCCTGCTGCTGATGTCCATGCCTGCTCCATGTTGCCGACTGCTCCTTTTGTCCATGCCTGCTCCATGTTACCGCCTGCTGCTGATGTCCAT
This sequence comes from Rana temporaria, assembly GCF_905171775.1. Lineage (NCBI taxonomy): Eukaryota > Metazoa > Chordata > Amphibia > Anura > Ranidae > Rana > Rana temporaria. The sequence continues at coordinate 287,934,488 of NC_053491.1, read as the reverse complement.
GCCTCCTCCATGTTGCCACCTACTGCTGATGTCCATGCCTCCTCCATGTTGCCGCCTGCTGCTGATGTCCATGCCTCCTCTATGCTGATGCCAACTGCTGATTGGGTTCATTCCTTCTCCATGCTTCTGTCTGTTGCCAAGCCTGCCACGGTTGACCTGCCATATGTTGCCAAGCTTGTCATGGTGGGTTCCCGGGCTGCCGCTGCCATGCTGGACTATGTTGGTTATGAGACCCAAGAGCATTCCTCCAGACCATACCCTCTCCAATGCACCAGGTACTGTATGCACCCGCAGAACCTACGGGAGTCAACAATGGACTGTACTTCATACTCCTAATGGTTCTCAACCTGTATATGGTGAGGACGTGGCACAGAGGTGGTGAAACGTTTGCAGACCAAAGGTTTCAAAAAGGAGACATGAAAGACATTAGAGATACGCATACTGGAAGGAAGGTTCAACACGTAAGCCACTGGGTTTACCCTGTGAAAGTTACGGAAAGGCCCAATAAACCAAGGTGTGAACTTCAGAGAAGTCGGAGGTTGCGAGATGACAGTCAGACCCTTTCCCCAACCTAGTAGGAAGGCACAGGCAGGCCTCTGTGGTCAGCATGGAGTCTGTACCTATTGTTAGCATGTCGTAAAGCCTCCTGGACTTGTGCCCAACTGGATTGAAGACCACAGAGATGCTCCTCTAATGCAGGAATACTCTAAGGAACAAACAAGTCAGGCAACATGGAAGGTTGGAAACCATAGTTTGCCATAAACAGGGACAAATGGGAAGCAGAATTCAAGGTGCTATTATGAGCAAACTCTGCCCACGGTAAGAGGTCTGACCAGTTTTTATGATGGTCAGAAATATAGCAATGTAGGAATTGCTCCAAAGACTGATTGGCTCGTTCTGTGGCTCCATTAGACTGTGGGTGATACGCAGAGGAGAAAGCACCTGAATTCCCAACTGTGCACAAAAGGCTCGCCAGAAGTGAGACACAAACTGACTTCCCCTGTCAGAGACAATGACCTCGGGTATGCCATGTAAGTGAAAGATCTCCCGCGCAAAAATGGAAGTAGGCAACTTCTTAAATGGAGTACAGTGAGACATTTTCGAGAACCTGTCAACCACCATAAGGATAACTGTGTTTCCCTGGGTGTTGGATAACTCCACAATGAAATCCATACACAGGTGGGTCCAGGGCCTCAGTCCATTGGGTATGGGTTGTAGGAGGCCCACTGGAAGGTGTTGTCGAGTCTTACTCTGGGCACACACGGAACAGGCAGCTACGAAGGCGGTTACATCAGCATGCAGACTAGGCCACCAGAATTGTTGGGAAATGACCCAAAAGAGTTGATTCCTCCCAGGGTGGCCAGCAGCCTTGGGAAAATGGTAAGTCTGGAGCACGGCAGTACGGAGACTCTGGAACAAAGCAGCAGTCACAAGGTTTCTCAGAAGGGGCATTGACCTGAACAGCAAGAATTTTGTCTCCCAAAGGAGAAGAGAGACTGGTGCGAACCGTAGCTAGAATACGATCAGGAGGAATCACAGGAACCGGAACTGACTCCATCTTGGAAGTGGAGGAAAATTGTCGTAACAAGGCGTCAGCCCTTACATTCTTAGTAAGAATAAGACAATGTAATTAAAACTTGACAAAAAAAGAGCCCATCGCGCCCTTCTGAGAGAGAGGCGCTTCACATCACAAGAAAGTGAGATTCTTATGGTCAGTAAGAATCAGAACCGGCACAGTGGTACCTTCGAGGAGATGTCTCCATTCTTTCAGGGCTAAAATGATCGCCAACAGCTCTCTGTCACCCATCTCGTAATTGGATAAAAAGTGAAAAGTGCTTCCGCGCCACCAAAAAATGTAAGATGAGAATAAAAAATTGTGTAAATGCTGCTAAATCTGAATGGGTAAATGAATATATACTTGAAGTGGATGTGAAAAAAAAAATTATCAGCGCATATAAATGAATAAATCAATAATAAAATATGAAATAGGTAATACAAAATGGTCTATGACTAATGGTAATATACCAAAAACAACGTACAATGTGCAGAAGTGATGTGCTATGAACAAATGTGATAGGTAATCACTGTCTATCACTGTGGGTGTGGGTGGTCTCTCAGGGTCTCCCCTCGATGTTACCCAAAGTATGAAACAGAAATATGTCCCATGGTGAAGTACGTCATTATGTTTATTGGGTAAAAGCATAAGAAACTTACATGAAAAAGTGCAAAGAAAGGTACAAACAAACGATGCAGTGTTTGGTCTTCTAGCGTTTCCTGGTGTATCAGGCCCTTACTAGTTACGCTACATCACGTGGCTTCATCAGAGGTGTTTGATTGGCCAGGAATCCTTTCATTTATATCCAAAAAAACGGAAATGGCCTGGCGGCCATCTTGCCGGAGTTAGTGGCCCAGATTCAAGAAGCTATTGCGCCCGCGCAACCATAGGTTGCGCGGCGCAATAGCTGTTTTGCTCCCACGTAGTGAATGCCCCTGATTCAGGAACATCGCTACGCGGACTGCAGCCTAGGATATGACAGACATAAGCCTCCTTATGCCTTCATATCTCAGGCTGCATTCTTGCGTTGGCCGCTAGGGGGCGCGGCCATTGTGATCGGCGTATAGTATGCAAATTGCATACTACCACCGATTCACAAAAGTTGCGCGGGCCCTGCGCACGCAAAGTACGGAGTTTCCGTACGGCGACTTTAGCGTAAGGCTGCTCCTACTCATAGTAGGCGCAGCCAATGCTAAAGTATAGCCACCCTTCCCGCTCGTGAAATTTGAATTTCACGTCGTTTACGTAAGTGATTCGTGAATGGCGCTGGACGCCATTCACGTTCACTTAGAAGCAAATGACGTCCTTGCGACGTCATTTGCCGCAATGCACGTCGGGAAAGTTTCCCGACGGAGCATGCGCTGTTCGCTCGGCGCGGGAGCGCGCCTAATTTAAATGATTCCCGCCCCCGGCGGGATCATTTACATTAGGCGCCCTTACGCAGGGCAAATTTGCATAGCGCCCGCGCAATTTACGGAGCTACTGCTCCGTGAATCGCGGGCAAATCGAAATATTTGCGTGGGCGCAGAGCAAAAATCGTTGCCCTTTGCCCACGCAAATATTGTGCGGTTCTACCTGAATCTGGGCCAGTGTCTCTGTCTAAGGCGGCGGCCATTTTGTTAGTGGGTATCTGCATAGTAAACTACAGCAATGCATAGCAATGTGTTCCCGGCAGCCATTAATCTGGAGTACAGTAGGTGTTTGTGATATTGTGCTTTTAGCACGACAGCGTCGCGCTGATTCTCGGCGACAGGGTGCCGAGATCTCGCCGGTGACTTGTCCTGAATGTTCCCCTATGGGGGAAGTTCCTCCACTCACTGCGCAGGCGCAAACTTCCCGACGGAAATCCCCGAACCTCGCCCGGCATCCAGGCTCATTCTTTAACATCCCCGTGGATTGGAGGATGTTAAAAAAAGAGCCAGGAGGCCGAGCGAGCGAAGCGAGCCGTCCGAGCGCAGCGAGGACGTGAGGCCGACTGGCCACTTTCCTCTAAGTCCACGTCGCCCTGGATGCCGGCCGCCGTTCGGGGATTTCCGTCAGCAAGTTTGCACCTGCGCAGTGCTTGACGGAACTTTCCCGATGGCTGGAACCAGCTCAGCGCATCACTTCGCGCATGCGCTGGAACTTCCATGATACATGGAACCAGCATGTCAGATCACCGGCATCTCACACTCACTGGAATAGTGACAGCACATCCCAGCAAGCGCGTCATAGAAGCGACGGGAGATCCGACTTGGATTCCCGCCAATTCTACACGTGTGCGGCGTGTTATGAATCCTGAGGGGGAAGTCCCCGCCGGATTTTAAATAAAAATCCGGCATGGGTCCCCCCCTCAGGAGCATACCGGACCCTTAGGTCTGTTATGGGTTGTAAGGAGAGCCCCCCTACGCCGAAAAAAACGGCGTAGGGGGTCCCCCTACAATCCATACCAGACCCGTATCCAAAGCACGCTACCCGGCCAGCCAGGAAGGGAGTGGGGACGAGCGAGCGCCCCCCCCCCTCCTGAGCCGTACCAGGCTGCATGCCCTCAACATGGGGGGGTTGGGTGCTCTGGGGCAGGGGGGCGCACTGCGGCCCCCCCACCTCAGAGCACCCTGTCCCCATGTTGATGAGGACAGGGCCCCTTCCCGACAACCCTGGCCGTTGGTTGTCGGGGTATGCGGGCGGGAGGCTTATCGGAATCTGGGAGCCCCCTTTAATAAGGGGGCCCCCAGATACCGGCCCCCCACCCTAAGTGAATGAGTATGGGGTACATCGTACCCCTACCCATTCACCTGCAAGAAAAGTGGTAAAAACACAAATAAACCACACAGTGTATTAAAATATTTTATTTTTCTGCTCCGGAGGCCGCCCCCTGTCTTCTTTATTAGCTCTTTTACCAGGGGGGGCTTCTTCTTTGACGTCTTCGGGTGGGTGGGGGCCGCCGTCTGGTTCTCTTCCACCGCCGGGGGGGGGTGGCTTTTAAAAAAGCCCCCACCCCCCCGGCGGGTTTCCTCCGGCGTCTTCGGCGGGGCTCTTCTTCTTCCGCTATCCCGACGGGTCTTCTCAACTCTCCGGGGTTCTCCTTCTGTCTTCGCCGCTCTCCGTTGTTGACTCGTCGCACCCCGGTTCTTCGTCTCGCTGTCCGGTCCCTTCTTCCGTGCTGTACGTCTTCTTCTGTGCTGTGAGTTCTTCTTCCGCGCTGTGACGTCATGTTCTTCACTTCTCTTCTTCTCCCCATGTTGACTCGCCGGTCCTCCTCGCTGAAATGACGGATGCGCGCCTTGCATCGGACCTATATAGGCCTCGCAGTCCCATCATGCTCTGTACCTACCCATGTGATACCTACCCACGTGGGTAGGTATCACATGGGTAGGTACCAGAGCATGATGGGATTGTGAGGCCTATATAGGTCCGATGCAAGGCGCGCATCCGTCATTTCAGCGAGGAGGACCGGCGAGTCAACATGGGGAGAAGAAGAGAAGTGAAGAACATGACGTCACAGCGCGGAAGAAGAACTCACAGCACAGAAGAAGACGTACAGCACGGAAGAAGGGACCGGACAGCGAGACGAAGAACCGGGGTGCGACGAGTCAACAACGGAGAGCGGCGAAGACAGAAGGAGAACCCCGGAGAGTTGAGAAGACCCGTCGGGATAGCGGAAGAAGAAGAGCCCCGCCGAAGACGCCGGAGGAAACCCGCCGGGGGGGTGGGGGCTTTTTTAAAAGCCACCCCCCCCCGGCGGTGGAAGAGAACCAGACGGCGGCCCCCACCCACCCGAAGACGTCAAAGAAGAAGCCCCCCCTGGTAAAAGAGCTAATAAAGAAGACAGGGGGCGGCCTCCGGAGCAGAAAAATAAAATATTTTAATACACTGTGTGGTTTATTTGTGTTTTTACCACTTTTCTTGCAGGTGAATGGGTAGGGGTACGATGTACCCCATACTCATTCACTTAGGGTGGGGGGCCGGTATCTGGGGGCCCCCTTATTAAAGGGGGCTCCCAGATTCCGATAAGCCTCCCGCCCGCATACCCCGACAACCAACGGCCAGGGTTGTCGGGAAGGGGCCCTGTCCTCATCAACATGGGGACAGGGTGCTCTGAGGTGGGGGGGCCGCAGTGCGCCCCCCTGCCCCAGAGCACCCAACCCCCCCATGTTGAGGGCATGCAGCCTGGTACGGCTCAGGAGGGGGGGGGCGCTCGCTCGTCCCCACTCCCTTCCTGGCTGGCCGGGTAGCGTGCTTTGGATACGGGTCTGGTATGGATTGTAGGGGGACCCCCTACGCCGTTTTTTTCGGCGTAGGGGGGCTCTCCTTACAACCCATAACAGACCTAAGGGCCCGGTATGCTCCTGAGGGGGGGGACCCATGCCGGATTTTTATTTAAAATCCGGCGGGGACTTCCCCCTCAGGATTCATAACAAACGCCGCACACGTGTAGAATTGGCGGGAATCCAAGTCGGATCTCCCGTCGCTTCTATGACGGCTCTGTCTCCATCGCGGCAAGCCAGCTCGGCGCTGGCTCCCGCGATGGGGCTCGTAGGTGCTCAATCTCGCTGAGAAAGAGAGCGAGATTGACACAAAATCGGCTTCACCTACTGTATACGTCTCCACTGTGTGTCACACCATTGTTTGGGTTATAAAACATCAGTTTTTAACCCGGAGAACTTGTACATGTAATTTAACTCTGCTAGCAGTGAGTTAAAGAACATACATTGCTGGATCAAGTTTAAAAATAGTATTGGTAATAAATAAACCTATGATAATCTTTGTGATAACATAATCCATCAATATTAAAATAGCATAATTCATCAATATTAGAGACATCATGAAATATATACACATAGGAGATGTGTATACATAAAATGATGATGTGTAGAAGAAACATATAATAAATATAAATATAATATAAAGTTAATCATTGACAATAATCATTATTAAAAAAATGATCACTAAACATGATTAAAACTATTATTTTAAATACTTTAAAATAATTAAAATTATTTAAAAAACAATTAAGGTCAAACTCCACATTCATACCATCAGGTACCATTGTCTGTGAAGTGTATATCCACCTGGATTCTTTTTGGCTGATGGACCTGACCAGATGTGCCCCTCTCCATGTTTTTTTAATATTTTTCTATTGCCCAAAAAGATAAGTGTAAGGGGTCTTTATTGTGTACTTGGGCAAAATGTTTACTAATGTTGTGTTTAGGGAAACCTTTTCTTGTATTCTGAATATGTTCCCTAATTCTCACCATGTGTGGTCTTTTTGTTCTGCCTACATACTGTAGATTACAGGTACATTGTAGTACACATACCACCCCCTCTGTGTGACAGCTAATAAAATCAGTTATCCAAAAATACATTAGGAAGATAAATATTAAAAAAGTATTTTCTGGGTAACCCTGTTTATACTACTGTCACTAAATATAATACTACAAATTCAGTTCAACACAGTAATTTACGTAATAACTCTGTGTTTAACCCACAAGTACATGACAATCACTTTATTGATGTTTTAAAAAAATTGGTACTACAAGACCTCGACTCAATTACAATTAAAAAAGCTAGTAACCTGATACACATTCAGAAAGGAATCCAATCTCTAACAAAACGTTCGGACATTGTGATCCACCCAGCGGATAAAGGCGGGGGAGTAGTTATACAATCTAAGGAACAATATAAGACCAAAATTAATAGACAACTAGAGGATGTTGATACTTATACTAAATTACTAGGAAACCCCTTAAACCAATACAAGAAGGAATTGGAAAAATTGATCCATCTAGGAGTAAAGAAAGAAGTTCTAAATAAAAAAGAATCTCAATATCTAATCCCGGATATGTGCAGAACACCCATCATCTATATGGTTCCAAAATGACACACGGATAAAATCAATCCTCCATAGTCAATGGAATTGAATCATTGACAGCAAGATTGGGAGAATACCTGGACAAATTTATACAACCGGCAGTTCAACAAACAAAAGTGTATCTTAAGGACACCAAACATGTGTTGCAATTACTAGAGGATACACCAGTACTAAAAGGAAGAACTCTACTAGCTACAGCGGACGTATTGTCTTTATATACTATAGTAGAACATCACCAGTAGGGATGAGCTTCGAGTTCGAGTCGAACTCATGTTCGACTCGAACATTGCCTGTTCGCCTGTTTGACGAACAACAAACAATTTGGGGAACACCCTGTTAAAGTCTATGGGAGAAATCTAAAGTGCTAATTTTAAATTCTAATATGCAAGTTATTGTCCTAAAAAGTGTTTGGGGACCTGGGTCCTGCACCAGGGGACATGTATCAATGCAAAAAAAAGTTTTAAAAACTGCTGTTTTTTCGGGAGCAGTGATTTTAATAATGCTAAAAGTGAAACAATAAAAGTGAAATTTTCCTTTAAATTTCGTACCTACGGGGAGTGTAAAGTTAGCATGTGAAATAGCGCATGTTTCCCGTACTTAGAACTGTCTCTGCACAAAGTGTCATTTCTGAAAAAAAAAAAAAAGACATTTAAAACTGACTTGCGGCTATAATGAATTGTCGGCTCTGGCAATTCAGAGAGAATTCATTCATAAAAAAAAATAGCATGGGGGTCCCCCCAAATTCCATTACCAGGCCGTTCAGGTCTGGAATGGATATTAAGGGGAACCCCACCGTCAATTTAAAAAGAAATGACGTGGGGTTCCCCCCAAATATCCATTCCAGACCCTTCAGGTCTGGTGTGGATTTTAAGGGGAACTCCACCCCAAATGTAAAAACAAAATGGCCTGGAGTTCCCCCAAAAATCCACACCAGACCCCCTTATTCGAGCACGTTAACCTGGCCGGCCGCAGAAAAGAGGGGGGGACAGAGTGCGGCCCCCCCTCTCCTGAACCGCTGGATTTGTTTTTTATTAATAAAGGACTTTTTTCTACGGTGTGTGTGTGTGTTTTCCAACTATTTACACTTCCTTTGTGAAATGGTAGGGGTACAATGTACCCCATTACCAATTTACATAGGGGGGCCAGGATCTGGGGGTCCCCTTTGTTAAAAGGGTCTTCCAGATTCTGATAAGCCCCCCGCCCGCAGACCCCCACAACCACCGGGCAAGGGTTGTGGGGATGAGGCCCTTGTCTCCATCAACATGGGGACATCCTCCCCATGTTGAGGGCATGTGGCCTGGTACGGTTCAGGAGAGGGGGGGCGCACTCTGTCCCCCCCCTCTTTTCTGCGGCCGGCCAGGTTAACATGCTCGGATAATGGGTTTGGTGTGGATTTTTGGGGGAATTCCACGCCATTTTTTTTTTATTTTGGGTGGAGTTCCCCTTAGAATCCACACCAGACCTAAAGGGTCTGGAATGGATATTTGGGGGGAACCCCACGTCATTTTTTTAATTGACGGCGGGGTTTGGGGGGACCCCCAAGCTATTTTTTTATTTTTTATGAATGAATTCTCTCTGAATTGCCAGAGCCGACAATTCATTATAGCCGCAAGTCAGTTTTAAATGTCTTTTTTTCTTTCAGAAATTACACTTTGTGCAGTGACAGTTCTAAGTACGGGAAACATGCGCTATTTCACATGCTAACTTTACACCCCCCCTAGGTACGAAATTTAAAGGAATATTTCACTTTTATTTTTCACTTTTAGCATTATTAAATTCGCTGCTCTCGAAAAAACTGCCGTTTCTAAAACTTTTTTTTTGCATTGATACATGTCCCCTGGTGCAGGACCCAGGTTCCCAGACACTTTTTAGGACAATTACTTGCATATTAGCCTTTAAAAATAGCACTTTAGATTTCAAACGTTCGAGTCCCATAGACTTCTAAAGTTCACATGAACATTTGGTGTGTTCGCAAGTTCTGGTGCGAACCGAACAGGGGGGTGTTCGGCTCATCCCTAAACACCAGACATGTAGTGCCATCAAATGGCAACTAAGAGAATACAGTACCTTTATATGTAAACAGAGTAAATTCATCATCAAGTGCATTGAATTCTGCCTGAAGTATAGCTATTTTTGGCATGATCAAACATACTTTAAACAAATAACAGGAATAGCCATGGGAGCTAAATTTACTCCTAGTGTGGCTAGTGTGTTTATGGCGCAATGGGAGAAAGACTCTGTCTACTCAGATATCCCAATGGAACTCATGTTATATAAAAGGTACATAGACAACATACTTATTGTCTGGAATGGCAGCAGGGAAGCATTAGAAAAATTCCTTTACAAACTGAACCTCAATGATAAAAACATATCACTTACATGGAATATCAGTGATCAATGTGTTAATTTTCTGGATCTAGACATCACAACAGTGGACAATAAATTGACTACCAAAACACACTTTAAGAATATAGATGCTAATAGCTATATATCAATGAGAACCTGTCACCACAAATCATGGTTATTTAATATAACAAAAGGACAACTCGCAAGAATGAAAAGGAATTGCACACATGATGAGGATTTTAAACTGCAAGCCACTTTTATCGGGAATAGGTTTAAAGATAAGGGGTACACAGATGTTTTTTATCCAAAAACAGATTGAAGAAGTATCAAAATTGGACAGGAAAGTAATGCTACAAGGGTCGAAGGTAAAACAACGTAGTATGGATTTTAGACTACAATATACAACATCGTGAAGTTGAGAAATTAATCAAAAAACACTGGCATATACTCAAAAGTGACAGGCACTTAAAGAGTATTTTACCAGATGAGCCAAATATAGTTTATAAAAGGGCTCCAACTCTAAGAGACACTCCCATGGAGGCCATTTTTCCCAGTCATTTTCTTATTTTTGAATCATGAACACTGATCTTACCTGCAAGTGAGGCCTGCAGTTCTTTAAATGTTGTTTTGGGTTCTTTTATGACCTCCTGGATTAGTCGTTGCCCTGCGCTTGGAGTCATTTTTGTAGGCTGGCCACTCTTTTTAGATTGTGGCATGATGTGTGGCATTTTGTGATCTGTTAGCATGCATCACTTTGTCAGACAGCTTCTATTTATGTGATTTATTGATTCAACAGGTCTGGCAGTAATCACAATTCATTCATGATTCAGCATGTGAGGGGGGAACTATTTTTTTTTTTACATAGGGCCAGGCAGGTTTTTAAATTAAATAATAATTTAAAAATTGCATCTTGGATTGACTGGCTATCTTTGTGTAATATAATTTTTTTGATGATCTGAATTAAATATGCAAACAAAAATAAAAAAGTGGGAAAATACTTTTTCCACACAACTGTTGCAGAATGCATTTTGGCCAAAATTTGTTAAGACATTATTATTATTATTATTATTAGTATTATTATTATTAAATTGGATATGTTTTATAGCAGAAAGTAAAAATAATATGGTTTGTTTTTCAAAATGTTTTTTATTTTATTTTTATTTATATAGCAAATAAAAACAGTGGTGATCAAATGCCACCAAAAGAAAGCTCGATTTGTATGAAAAAAATATATACATTTTGTTTAGGTGCAATTACCAGTTAAAATAGTTCAGTGCCAAATAGCAAAAAAAACCTGGTCATGAAGGTGGTAAAATATTTTCGGAGCTCAAGTGGTTATATCAGCACCAAACAGTTTATAATGGTGGAATGCTTTTCTCCATTTATAAATGTGTTTCAAACCCTGCACATTATATGAGGCATTCATAACCCTCATAGGGTCAAGTAAAATGTGTGTAATATAGAAGGACAAAAAATTGGGGAGCTGCCATGAGTAGTATAGATACAACTGTGAAACCATGTTAGTTTGAGATAATAACATACATTTAAAAACCTTCCTGGTGAGAAGTTAATACAATCTTTTCTAACATCTAATGAGATATTTACTTTACTGTGTGGCTAGCTTAGCTGTCTAAAACCTAGCTCTTATGAAGTGAAGTGATGTCTGCAGACCTCCCTTAATATCAGTGAGGAATCGAGATTCATGCAAGACACATACATCAGCAAAGATCCAAACATAAGGGGACTAAAAATACAGTTGTAAACCTTTTTTGGTTCACTAATTCCATACATTTATTTTAAAAGATCTGATTGAGTTTGAATTAAATGTTACAATATTCCAGTCTGATAGAGTAACAGGAAAGAATGAAATTGTTCATAGCATCACATATAAAAACAACAAAAGGGATCCTAAGAACATCCTTTATCTATACCAGAATGTTAACACATTTATGTCACTTACCTGGAAAAGAAAAACGTATATTTGTGACTCACAACTGATTTGACTTTTTCCATGTCTCTATTGTGCAGTCTGTCATTAACATATTTTTTTTTATTTATTTTTTTTTGCAGTTTCTGTGGGCTTGTAATTGTGCATAAATTTTACTTACTCTATTTATCAACTTCAAAATTATATAATTTCTCAGTAGATGCTTGCAGAATACAATACCAGTGCAAGTTTTAAATTATTAATTTATTGTTAATGTTGAGACTGCTCAGCGTGATTGTTTTTCACAACTGAAATTTTTATGGGATTTGCTATATTAGGCAGACATATTATCCATGTCTGTCTTATAAATGAATATTTTTTTGCACATTAATTGTTTGATTTTTTTTTTTACTTATTTATTTAAATAATTAATATATAGGCATATTTACTTGTGTGAAAGAGATTATGGAATTGAAATAATTTTTTGTTCGATGAGATTGGACATTGTATATATTTGTAAAAAATATTTATTAGTGTATTTTCACATTTGGAGGAAGTTCGGCCCATTGTTTTTTTTTTTTTTTTTTTTACTTTATTTTCTTACTAAAATGTTATGTATATCATGTAGGGAACAAAAAATGTCCTATGTGATAAAATATTTTTGTATGACAGGTTCTCTTTAATGATGTCCAAAAGACCCCTGATGTCTCACCAGCCTTCATTTATAAATAATAGAGGGCAGATCGGGCCTTGTGGGACAGTAAAAAATGGAAGTTATGTTTTACACATTGCTCTGTGTTCCTTCTAGGGGAGCTAAGCGAATGGATTTGGGCTGGTCTCCCTCCCCTCCACCCAGCAATGTCTGATGGAGTTCTGCTTTAATGGGCCATATTATTAGTCCATATGGCAATTGCAATTGTAGATTTTATGCTATGACCTGGCTTCTGGCAACAAAAAATAAGCACTGTTAGGAGATAATAGGTACAATAATCTGTGCATGAGAATATTGCATAAAAAAATGATTTCCTAATATGTTTTGCACATTCCTAATTGTTGATATAAAATGAATGTATGACTGCTGTAGTTAGATATTATGCATGCTTGAGTTCTTTCATGCATGTCATATATTTAAACATAAATCTGTACCTGTGATTATTAAGTAGCATTTTCTCGTGTTCACTCTAAATGTAAGGAGTAATGCATAGCAGCTTATGGCATGGTAATGTATATACAATAATAAATTCATATTTTATGACCCATTACTGCACTTCTACCTAACACAAAAGATGGATCATTTATCTTCTTCAGAAGAATGGAGGTTTAGAATATAAGGTCAGCACATGACTAACTATTATTTTCCTTATAGAAGCCTGTTACAATTACTTTAATGGGCCATTTATTTCAAAGTGTTTTAATGCTAGAAAAATATTATTATTTTTTTAAAAGCCTGATGTAAATTTGAAACTTATTTAACATGACATTTGCACGGGAATTGTAGAAGAACAGAATGCTAAAAAAAAAGGTTTTTGTTATTTATTTTATATTAGTATTTTGTTTTTTTACTTTTCTTAACGTTACTTAAAAATAAAATACACTAAAGGTAGAGTACTTTTATATTTTTTGTTCACGTGTTTGCATAAAAGAAACATACAGTTTTCAAAAACATTATATTTACATGGATTTTTCCCAGTCATTGACCCACCAGCCAGGGAATAGCCATTAGCCATAGGAGGCACTGGAACCAGGGCCAGAATTTAAAATAAACTTGTGTCCTCTAGGCAATCGTGTGCCACCACCACCACCTAATACATGCACAACATATAGAAGTAAAATACATTTGTGATGAAAAATATCAATATTATGATATAAATACAGATTTAAAAATGTATGCAATCACAACAATCATATTATATGTCCACATAGACAACATAGGCATTGTACTGGTACAATCAGGGCCTCTACAGAAGCAAGAAGGCGCTGCAGGCTCTGGCGGGGATGAATTTGGGAACTATAAGCTACTATTATTAGTGTTAAAATAAATATGATTGACTGATTTGGGGTGAGGGGGATGATACGACCAACATTAGGCTCTAAAGCCCTGTACAAATGGTCGGTCCAAACCGATGAAAACAGACTCAAGGACCTTTTCATCGGTCCAAACCGATCGTGTGTGGGCCCCATCGGTCAGTTATCCTTCAGTCAAACATTTTAGAACTGATGGTTAGTATGCAAAAGCATTGGTTACAAATCTGCTCATGCTCATAATTAAGTCAACGCATGCTTGGAAGCATTGAACTTCGTTTTTCTCTGCACGATGTTGTGTTTTACATCACCGCGTTGGACTCAATCGTTTTTTTTTAGTCAGCTTCATCGGTTAACCTTCGGACCGTTCTCATCGGATGGACCGACTGTGTGTACGTGGCCTAAGAGACTATAAAGTACAAAAAGCCAGATTTCAAGTATTGCTAAAATTACAATTTTCTTCCATTGTTTTGTTGCTTAGTGAGATATGGTACTTTCTGGAAGGGCCAAGAGCCTGGATCCCTGGTAATTTATTTTACAGGTTTCTAACTTGAGTTCACTAGTCATACTAGTATTAAAATGTGTCTGTCGAACTGTAGCTTATTTAAATATCCTTTTTGTGGATATCATCATTTATTCATCCCAAACTGAACAATGTGGTCTTTTCACATGGACCTGTGTCTGTCTCTGCATATCTATCTATGCAGAAATATGTGTGTAGCATGAAGATAATACAATGAAGTTAGATAAATGTAATGGTGATTTTTGATAAGCAACATTTCAAAATGTGTTTTCTGTCATTTGCATTCCATATATTATTCTGTTTTGAATTGTGCTTCATTTGGAAGATACTGTAATTCAGGATACTCCTAGTGACTAGACTCTGACTACTGTCTTATCTAGTATTATCAATGAAAGGAAAGTTATTACTCTGTAGAAACACTCTTTGTCCTATTAACACTCTACTTTGCAAGTTTTTTTTTATTTATTTTTTATTGAAGCATTCAAAAGTATTGGGACGCCTGCCTTTTCCCACACATGAACTTCAATGGCATCCCAGTCTTAGTTTGTAGGGTTCAATATTGAGTTGGCCCACCCTTTGCACAAAGCAAGGTCCATAAAGACATAGATGTGCGAGTTTAGGGTGGAGGAAAATGATTGGCCTGCACATAGTCCTGACAACAACCCAACAACATCTTTGGGATGAATTAGAGTGGAGACTGCGAGCCAGGCCTTCTCGTCCACATCAGTGCTTGACCTCACAAATGTGCTTCTGGAAAAATGGTCAAACATTCCATAGACACATTTCTAAACCTTGTAAACAGCCTTCCCAGAAGAGTTTTATGCCATTATATCTGCAAAGGGTAGGTCAACTCAATATTGAACCCTACAGACTAAGATTGGGATGCCATTAAAGTTCATGTGTGAAAAATGCTCAATAGGGTTTAGATCTGGAGACATGCTTGACCAGTCAATCACCTTTACCCTCAGCTTTGTTAGGAAAGGCAATGGTCATCTTGGAGGTGTGTTTTGGGTTGTTATCATGTTGAAATACCGCCCTGCGGCCCAATCTCTGAAAGGAGCGGATCATGCTCTGCTTCAGTATGTCACAGTACATGTTGGCATTCATGGTTCCCTTAATGAACTGTAGCTCCCCAGTGCTAGTAGCACTCATGCAGCCCCAGACAATGACACTCCCACCACCATGCTTGACTGTAGGCAAGACACACTTTGTTTTTGTACTCCTCACCTGGTTGCCGCCACACATGTTTGACACCATTTGAGCCAAAGTTTATCTTGGTATCATCAGACCTCAGGACATGGTTCAAGTAATCCATGTAGTTAGTCTGCTTGTCTTCAGCAAATTTTTTGCAGACTTTCTTGTGCATCATATTTAAAAGATGACAGCCATGCAGACCAATTTGATGCAGTGTGTGGCATATGATCTGAGCACTGACAGTCTGACCCCCCACCTATTCAAACTCTGCAGGAATGCTGGCAGCACTCATACGTCTATTTCCCAAAGACAACCTCTGGATATAAAGCTGAGCATGTGCCCTCAACTTATTTGCTCAACCATGGCGAGGACTGTTCTGAGTGGAACCAGTCCTGTTAAACCACTATATGGTCTTGGCCACTGTGTTTCAGCTCAGTTTCAGGGTCTTGGCAATCTTCTTAAAGCCTAGGCCATCTTTATGTAGAGCAGCAATTCTTTTTTTTAAGATCCTCAGAGTTATTTTCCATGATGTGCCATGTTGAACTTCCAGTGACCAGTATAAGAGAGTGAGAGCGTTAACACCAAATTTAAGACACCCTCTCCCCATTCACACCTGAGACCTTGTAACACTAAGGAGTCACTTGACATTGGGGAGGGAAAATGGCTTATTTGGCCCAATTTGGACATTTTCACTTAGGGGTGTACTCACATTTGTGGCCAGCGGTTTAGACATTAATGGCTGTGTCTTGAGTTATTTTGAGGGGACAGCAAATTCACACAGTTATACAAGCTGTACACTCACTAATTTACATTGTAGCAAAGTGTAATTTCTTTAGTGTTGTCACATGAAAATATATAATAACATATTTCACAAATCTGAGGGGTGTATTCACTTTTGTAAGATACTGTATGTGCATGAATTCATTATTTGACCTATATCAATTTCAACTATTTATTTCATGTTTATTTCATGTTAAAACACATGAATTTTGCACATATTTATTGATTTCAAGTGGAAATGTAAGTAAAAAAAAAAACTATTTAGTGAACAGTCAGAATTTTTAATGCACAAGAGACATACTTTGTCTCTTCTGCATAAAAGTTTTTGGCAATGCCAATCTGACTGAACTCAAGAGGTACATTAAGCCTTGTACACACGATCAGTCCATCCGATGAGAACGGACCGATGGACCATTTTCATCGGTTAACCGATGAAGCTGACTGATGGTCCGTCGTGCCAACACACCATCGGTTAAATCGATTGTGTCAGAACGCGGTGACATAAAACACAATGATGTGCTGAAAAAAACTAAGTTCAATGCTTCCAAGCATGCGTCGACTTGATTCTGAGCATGCGTAGATTTTTAACCGATGGTTGTGCCTACTAACGATCGTTTTTTTCCCCATTGGCTAGGAATCCATCGGTTAAATTTAAAGCAAGTTGGCTTTTTTTTAACCGATGGTTAAATAATCTACGGGGCCCAAACATGATCGGTTTTGACAGATAAAAACAGTCCATCAGACCGTTGTCCTCTGGTTAACCTATCGTGTGTACGAGGCTTAACATCAGCCCAATCAATTAAAATGGCTGGAGGCCGGTACCCAGATGCCACTTGGCTGAAAATGACAGCCACTGGTGGGGAGCTCTGGGACAGCACATCACTGAGGATAAGTATAGTTATGCTTTAAAGCAGATGTCCTCTGAAAAAAAAATATTAAAAGCCAGCAGCTACAAATACTGCAGCTGCTGACTTTTAATATTAGGACACTTACCTGTCCTGGAGTCCAGTGCCGTCCGCAGCAGAGGACGAGCGATCGCTTGTCACGTTGCTGCCCCCCCGCCATCCTCGGTGAGGGAACCAGGAAGTGAAGCGCTCCGGCTTCACTGCCTGGTTCCCTGCGGCGCATGCGCGAGTCGCGCTACGCCTGACGATTGGCTCCCGCTGTGTACTGGGAGCCAAGTGTTCCCAGAACACAAGGGGGGGGGGGGGAAATGACATCATGCCCGCAGTCTTCCCGAGACTGTGTGGCCGGAAGTGGGTGCAAATACCTGTCTTTAGACAGGTATCTGCACCCCCCTGAAAGGTGTCAAATGTGACACCGGAGGTGGAGAGGGTTCCAATCAGCGGGAGTTCCACTTTAGGGTGGAGCTCCACTTTAAGCAACTCCTTATGTGTTGAATATTTTTGGGTTATTTAAATTTGAAGACATTAGCTTTTTTATTTATTTGCATTAAGGCACAATGTAATTATAGCATTTAATTTAGCTGAGATTTGACATTGGATTGCTGTAAAAAATTTGAAGTTCTTATTGAAACTCTCGATGTTTTCGAGTAAATTGTTATTAGAGTAAATCCTCAGCGTAGCTTGACCTAGATTTAACTTAACAGGTAAGTTGCATTTATATGTTGCAATGGGAGCTTTAACTAAAAAAGTGTGATATAGTAATTTATGAAGTGTGTTTGTGAGTTAGATGCTAACTTATACAGTGTTTATTAAGCTTAGTGGCAGAGAATAGAACAGAAACCAAATGTATTTTTTAATACAACTGGTATTAGATACGCTGGTGTTAAATCAATGGCCAAGACTGCTACATGCAAATGAGTACTGAGCACCTTTATTAACCACTTCCCGACGGCCGTACGACTTTGTACGGCCGCAGGGTGGCTCTACATTTCTGGGAGGCCGTGTTTTTATGGCCTGCGCGCGCAGCCCGCGGCGCGCGCGCGCACGCGCGCTTGCCGCATCGCTGAGATGCCGATGCGAGTGCCTGGCGGCCGCGATGTCCGCCAGGGACTCGCGATCGGCGGCTACAGGGACAAGACGTGGAGCTCTGTGTGTAAACACAGAGCTCCACGTCCTGTCAGGGGAGAGAGGAGACGGATTTGTGTCCCTTGTACATAGGGACACAGCATCGGTCACCTCCCCCAGTCACCCCCCTTCCCCCACAGTTAGTAACACAATTCAGGGTACACATTAACCCCTTCCTCACCCCCTAGTGTTAACCCCTTCAATGCCAGTCACATTTATACAGTAATTAGTGCATATTTATTGCACTGATCGCTGTATAAATGTGAATGGTGCCAAAAATGTGTCAAAAGTGTCCGATGTCTCCGCCATAATGTCGCAGTCACGAAAAAAAATGCTGATCGCTGCCATTAGTAGTAAAAAAAATAATAATTCTGTCCCCTATTTTGTAAGCGCAATAACTTTTGCGCAAACCAGACGCTTCTTGCGATTTTTTTAACAAAAATATGTAGAATAATACGTATCGCCTAGACTGAGAATTTTTTTTTTTTTTTTTTTAAATTGGGCAATTTATTATAGTAACAAGTAAAAAATATTGTTTTTTTTTCAAAATTGTCGCTCTATTTTTGTTTATAGCGCAAAAAATAAAAACCGCAGAGGTGATCAAATACCACCAAAATAAAGCTCTATTTGTGGGGAAAAAAGGACGTCAATTTTGTTTGGGAGCCACGTCGCATGACCGCGCAATTGTCAGTTAAAGCGACGCAGTGCCGGAAGCTGAAATTTCACCTGGTCAGGAGGGGGGTATATGTGCCCAGTAAGGAAGTGGTTAAAACAAGCAGTTAGAGAGTACTCCTAATGATGGTTGTGTCACCTCAGGTATCATCTGACCTGGGTACATTTATTGCATTTATTGCAAGTGTCCCTTTAATTGTAATTAAATAATTGCATATATTAAAATAATCTATTATATTTTTAAACTACTAAAATTATTTACAAGTATGCAAAAAGATACATTCTGAAGTGATCATAAGTACCCACTGAAATACATGTTCAACTGTTTAACTGCTTGCTGACCGCCACACGATCATATATGTCGACAGAATGGCATGGCTGTGCAAATGGGCATATATATACATCCCCTTTAATTTGCCACTGTGTGGTCACGAACGCACTGCTGACTCGATGACCGCCGGTGTCCCGGATTCAGGTCACAGAGCTGAAGAACGGGGAGATGTCAGTGTAAACATAACATCTCTCTGTTCTTTCTAGTGACATGTCACTGATTGTCTTGTCTACAGGTTAACCCCTTCACTGTCAGTGTAATTTTTACAATAATCAGTGCATTTTTATAGCACTGATCGCTGTAAAAATTATGTCATAAGTGTGCCTGCCATAATGTCGCAGTCACGATAAAAATCGATGATCCCCGCCATTACTAGTAAAAGAAGAATATAATAAAAATGCCATAAAACTGTCCCCTATTTTGTAGAAGCTAAAACTTTTGCGCAAACCAATAAATAAACGCTCATTGCAATTTTTTTAACCAAAAATATGTAGAAGAATACGTATCGGCCTAAACAGAGGAAAAAATGTTTTTTTACATATTTTTTGGGGATATTTATTATATCAAAAAGTAAAAAATATAGAATTGTTTTCAAAAATTGCTCTATTTTTGTTTATAGCGCAAACAATAAAAACTGCAGAGGTGATCAAATACCACCAAAAGAAAGCTCTATTTGTGGGAAAAAATTATGTCAATTTTGTTTGGGAGCCACGTCGCACAACCGCGCATTTGTCATTTAAAGCGGGGGTTCTGAGGGAAATCAAAAGGGGTGAGCTTGGGGCTTTGTAACATTAACAAATTTAAATTTGCTAATATCTTCCTCACCCCCGCCCTCCAGAAAATTGAGTACTACCTGCCACTGGGTGCTTTTATGATACTGTTTGCAGAGTATTCTTTCTCATATGGGGGATCATCAATGGCTGCCTACTTTGTTACCATCTCTGTGTAAAAAATCCTTATACAGGGCTGTGTAAGCTAGAAGTAGGATGTGTGCCTCTGCTGTGGAAAATGTTTGATCATGTTTTAGCCTATTCCCACAATAGAAGTAAAATATCTCAGCAAAAATTTGGGGAAAAAGTTCATGCTAAAAAAAAGTCTTCCATTTGAGAACCAAAAGCTGAGATTTTGCACAACTTTTAATTCTGACTGTCTCTCCCCCCCCCATTGCTGGTCAGAAACCAGTTCTTTATCAAAGTTGTTATCAATAATTGTATCACTATATCAGCTAAGAAATTGTTTTCCAATGTGGGCTGAAAGCTTAATTGAAATAATATGCCTGTATATTTCAGTGGCAGCATGTTTAATTCTGGATTTGCAAACAAAATTTTTAAAACCTGTGCTAGGGAAAAAATTCAAAAGTACAGCTGCTGTGAATTGTCCTGATACGCAACACTTAATACATTATTTATGCACTGGGGCGCTGCACTATTGTTTTATTAATTTTGTAATTGTCAGATACAATTACAATATAAAAATAAATAAATAGCAATCCTGAAAAATAAAATTGCATAGTTACATTAGTCCAGCTTGCACCAATTTAACTATGCATGTACCATGCCAAGCAGCTTCTCTGCTGCCTTAATAACACAGGATGGTCCCTCACTTGGCACAGGCACTATTCAGAGGTCAAAACCATGACACCATCTTTCCACCTCTTTCAATATGGAAAGGCTTTGCATTTGCCGACAAAAGTGCAAAGTGTTCTCTGAATGGTGCCCATGCCAAGTGAGCCACCTCCTGCGTTTACTAAGCAGAAGGGCAGTTGTATGGCACCGGACCCAAAAGCCAGTGGCAAACACTGTAGTAGCAGTGCCTACTAGAGTGGTTTCTAGCTTCCATGTAGCTCAGCCAGGTATGGTACATGCATGTTACATTAGTTCAAGTTGGACCAATGTAACAATGCAAAAAAAAAAAAAAACATACCTGGAATATAGCTTTATAAAGTATATAATAATAATAATAATAATAATAATAATAATAATAATAATAATAATAATAATAATGATAAGGATAATAATATAAGTGTACCAAACAAAACCTGTATATGTTCAATATGAATATAACATTTAATTAGGTATGGAAATTAGCTATATAGCTATTGTCAAGTTTACCAAAGCAAGCTGATACTGCCAAATTTGGCCTGAGCAACTAGGAATATAGGGCCAGATTCACAAAAGAGATATGACGGCGTATCTCCTGATACGCCGTCGTATCTCTGTTTCTATCTATGCGACTGATTCATAGAATCAGTTACGCATAGATATCCATAAGATCCGACAGGTGTAATTGTTTAACACTGTCGGATCTTAAGATGCAGTACCGTGGCCGCCGCTGGGGGGAGTTTGCGTCGTAAACCAGCGTCGGGTATGCAAATTAGGAGTTACGGCGATCCACTATGGATTTTCGCGTTCGCTACGTCGCCGCTAGTCTAGTTTCCCGTCGCAAAGTTAGTCGTCATTTTGGGTGCCCTAACTTTACACAGAAATCGTATTGCTGTATAAAGTATGGCCGTCGTTCCCGCGTCAAAATTTTAAAATGAACGTCGTTTGCGTAAGCCGTCCGGGAATACGGAATTACGCTACGCGCGTCACCGTTCGAAAAAATGACGTCACTGCGCGCAAAACACAACGGGAATTGCGAAACGGAGCATGCGCAGAAGTTCCGGCACGGGAGCGCGCCTAATTTAAATGGCACACGCCCATTTAAATTACGCGGGCTTACGCCGGAGGCTGCCAGCGTAGTTTTCATCGCAAGTGCTTTGTGAATCAGGCACTTGCGATGAAAACTTGCGGCGGTGTAACGTATCTACGATACGTTACGCCGCCGCGATTCTACGTGAATCTGGCTCATATTGCCTTTGTGCATTTAAAAATGGTTAAACATTCAATAAATTCTACATTCAAAGCTCATATTACAATAAAAAATACCAAACACATGCAACATAAAATTCATACTGTAGCATATTTTCCTCCCTGGGGTCATCCTTTAACTTTCAAATCACAGGGAGGTAATGTCCCATGGAGGGTTAGCAATCCTTCACAGGAAACTGAAATGTGTTCTTCCACAACTCTGTAAATGTTGT
Source organism: Rana temporaria (assembly GCF_905171775.1). Lineage (NCBI taxonomy): Eukaryota > Metazoa > Chordata > Amphibia > Anura > Ranidae > Rana > Rana temporaria. The sequence continues at coordinate 287,912,175 of NC_053491.1, read as the reverse complement.
TGTGTTAACCATTGTTAACCTTCCCTCAATAACATTCATCTCTTTGAAATTTCTAGGTCACTAAAATATCACCATGCAATAACTGTTTGCAAAGAGCTATTATAATCTTCAAAAACCTTCTGTATACATATTCAGAGAAAAATTACAAGGGTAGAGGAAACAGTTTGTTATAACAATCTGTTATAATACTGTCTAATGCTTGACATCATACTGTATATGGCATTAGGATCAATTTTGTTTTTTATTTTTTTTATTTTTTTGGTAAATTGTAAACTCTTGCTTCTTTCAATATTAAATAAAGTGCAGAATGGTTAGGCCCTCTGTCAGTTTTTTTTTTCCCAGGTACTGTTTACCTGGGAGATTCACCATCTGTATTTGACCTTGTGACCATTATCTCATTAAGAGTGGAAATCAGAACATTATTAAAGTGTAGGGGCTAGATTCAGGTAGGGGGACGTAGATTTATGCGGGCGTAGCGTATCCTATTTACGCTACGCCTCCGCAACTTAGACGGGCAAGTGCAGTATTCACAAAGCACTTGCTCCGTAAGTTGCGGCGGCGCATCGTAAATCTGCCGGCGTAAGCACGTCGAATTCAAATTGTCAGGAGGTGGGCGTGTTTTATGCAAATAAAACATGACCCCACGTTAATGATGTTTCTCACGAACGGCGCATGCGCCGGCCGTGAAGTATCCCAGTGCGCATGCTCCTAATCACGTCGCAAATAGTCAATGCTTTTGATGTGTACGTAATTTATGCAAAGCCCTATTCGCGAACGACTTACGCAAACGGCGTAAAATGTTTCAAATTCGACGCGGGAACGACGTCCATACTTAACATTGGCTATGCCTCATATAGCAGGAGAAACGTTACGCCGGAAAAAGCCTTACGCAAACGACGTAAAAAAATCCACCGGGCGCACAAACGTTTCTGAATCGGCGTATCCAGCTAATTTGCATATTCTACCCTGAAATCGACGGCAGTGCCACCTAGCGGCCAGCGTAAATACGCACCCTAAGATACGATGGCGTAAGAGACTTACGCCAGTCGGATCTTAGCCTAATTTAGGCGTATCTTGCTTTCTGAATACAGAAAGAAGATACGCCGGCGCAGATTTGAATTTACGTGGCGTATCTATAGATACGCCAGCGTAAATTCTTTCTGAATCTAGCCCCACATTTTCAGTGGGAGCAATTGTTCTGATTGCAAATAGGAGAGGACCTTACTTTAGAGAAAACAGCAATCATTTGCAGTGAAATAAAAACTGATCAGGAGTTTTAACCATTATCTATGCTATTTAAAACAAAAACGTTTTTTACTTTAGCTTTACTGAACTTTGGCTAGTATAGTTACAGTCTTCAGAATACTATTTTAGTACAGACACCTCCCCCCAGAACCCCATTTTTCCAAGTCTTGAGTCTGTACAAAAATAAAGAAATAAAAAATAACAGATTCCTGCTGAACCAGCCAAATTTAATCTATATATTGCTAACTTTACAATTTGTTTTTCCCTGTTACCCCAAGATCTTTGCTTTATCCCCCCCCCCCCCCCCCGGTGCATCACAGTCTGTTCTCCACAAATGTTCAGGCTTGGCAGAGCTTCTTTTGCGTATGTGCCCCACAATCTCCCTTAATTTCTGTTAAATGGTTGTCCACTATGACAGCCTTTCAATAGGAAAAATAGATGTCCTTTCAATGCAATAAAAAAACAGATACATGCAAAAAAGTAGCAATGATCATTCTAGAATTTTAATGGTGGCTTTATTTTAAAAGTGAGAGACAGAATAACAACCAAAAACACCAGAAGAACACATTTAAAAAAAAAGTTATAAATTGATTTGCATTTTAATGAGTGAAATAAATATTTAACCCCTACGCAAAACATGACTTAGGCCCCGTACACACTACCAAACTTGTATGCTGAAACTGGTCCGCGGGCCAGTTTCAGCATACATGTTCGGTCGTGTGTAGGCGCGAGCGGGCCGAATTCCAGCAAACATTTGCCCGCCGGGCCTTTTCCCAGCAGACAAATATTCCTGGACGTGTTTTAAAACCGTCCGCTGGAATCCTGCCCGCTCGGACATGTACGGTCGTCAGTACAGACCTACCGTACATGTCCGAGCGCCCGCCGTCCCTCGCATGCGTCGAATGACTTTGACGCATGCGTGGAAGCCTTTAAATGGCAGGCCCGCCCACGTCGCCGCGTCATCGCCGCGTCATCATCGCGGCGACGACGCGGACACGCCCCGCGTAATGTTTACGCGCGGACTTCTGTACGATGGTTAGTACAACCATCGTACAGAAGCCCTCTGGCAGGCATGTACGGTGAAAATGGTCCGACGGACCGGTTTCACCGTACATGTTTGCTCGTGAGTACCCGGCCTTAGTGTTTGTTGGCAATCACAGAGATCAGATGTTTCTTGTAGTTGGCCACCAGGTTTGCACACATCTCAGGAGGGATTTTGTCCCACTGCTCTTTTCAGATCCTCTCCAAGTCATTAAGGTTTCAAGACTGACATTTAATAACTCAAAGCTTTATCTCCCTCCATATATTTTATATGGGATTAAGGTCTGGAGACTGGCTAAGCCACTCCAGGACCTTAATTTTCCTCTTCTTAAGCATCTCCTTTGTTGCCTTGGCCATGTGTTTTGGGTTATTGTCATGCTGGAATACCCACCATGGCCCATTTTGAAAGCCCTGGCTGAGGGAAGGAGGTTCTCACCCAAGATTTGACGGTACATGGCCCCGTCCATCATCTTTTTGATGCAGTGAAATTGTCCTGTCCCCTTAGCAGAAAAACACCCCCAAAAGCATAATGTTTCCACCTCCATGTTTGATGGTGGGGAAGGTGTTCTTGAGGTCATATACAGCATTCCTCCTCCTCCAAACGCGATGAATTGAGTTAATGCCAAAGAGCTAAATTTTGGTCTCATCTGACCACAACACTTTGACCCAGTTCTCCTCTGAATCATTCAGATGTTCATTAGCAAACTTCAGACAGGGCTGTACATGTTCTCCCTTGAGCAGGGAGACCTTGCAGGTGCTGCAGGATTTCAGTCCTTCATGACATAGTGTGTTACCAATTGTGTTCTTAGTGACTATTGTCCCAGCTGCCTTAAGATCATGGATAGGATTCTCCTGTGTAGTTCTGAGCTGATTCCTCACCGTTCTCATGGTCATTGAAACTCCACAAGGTGATATCTTGCATGGAGCCCAGACTGAGGGAGATAGACAGTTTCTTTGTGTTTCTTCCATTTGTGAATAATCACACTGCTGTCACCCACTTGCCAAGGTGCTTGGCTATGGTCTTGTAGCCAATTCCAGCCTTGTGTAGGTTTACAGTCTTGTCCCTGGCATCCTTGGTCAGCTCTTTGGTCTTGGCTATGGTGAAGAGATTGGAATCTGATTGATTGCTTCTGTGGACAGGTGTCTTTTATACAGGTAACAAGCTGAGATTAGGAGCACTCCCTGTAAGAGAGTGTTCCTAATCTCAGCTCATTACCTTAATAGAAGACACATGGGAGCCAGAAATCTTGCTGATTAATAGGGGATCAAATTTCACTCATTAAAATGGAAATCAATTTACTGTATAACTTTTTTGAAATGTGTCTCCCTGTATATTTTTGTTGTTGTTCTGTTTCTCACTGTTAAAATAAACCTACCAATAAAATTATAGACTGATCATTTCTCTGTCAGTGAGCAAAATCAGCAGAGGATCAAATACTTTTTTTTCCCTCACTGTAAAATATGCATGCACTTGTTTTCTTTCTGTTTTCACATTTATCCATTTTAGCTCCTCAATGTTTTTTTGTTTTTTTTTATTATTAAAGATGGTTGTTTTGCAAAGCTTAGTAGCTCAAGTTGAGTTATTACCTATCATTAAGAAATGTCTTGGGCGTGGCTTGACGCGCGGCTTGGATGGCAGCACACTAGAGGAGCTCCGGTCAGCCCACAGCCTACTCGCTCGTTACCCGACCACAGAAGCTCAGATGCCGGGCAAAAAACTATTCTTTACGCCCCAGGCTCGTTCCCGACGAGGACAGTCGACCCCCGCGACACGGAGCATCACTGAACACTTCTCCCAGACTCAGGCGAAGTACGGAGCAACTGGGCCCAAGATGGCGCCGACACGACACTCGGAGGAAATCAGTGGAGACTCTGATTCTGCTGCCGAGGACACAGGTAGGGGTTCCTCCCGCTCCAACAAGCCCCTAACCTACGACGATATGTCAGGCTTCACAGCAGACATCAAGTCTACCTTCTCTGCTGCAATTACAGACCTGAAGACCAACTTGGTGGTGCTCACAGAGAAGCTGGCAGCATCAGAACAGGCGGGCAAACTACGTGACAGGGCCATACACAGGCTGGAGGACATCACGGTATCCCATGCGAATCACTTCATAGAAATAAACAGACATCTGGAAGACCTCGACAATAGAGGACGGAGGTCCAATATTAGGGTGAGAGGCATTCCAGAATCTGTGGAGCCAGACCACATCATCCCTGCCTTGAAAAGACTTTTTAATAGTCTTCTGGAAAGACAAGAGGACATAGAGATAGACTTTGTACGCGCCCATAGAGCCCTCAGGCCGAGGGGTCCGGACACGGCACCGCCTAGAGACATTATCTGTTGTCTCCAAAATTTCCAGCTCAAAGAGGAGATTATGCGGAAGGCAAGGAGAAACGAGCACGTTGTTTTTAATGGGGAGTCCATTATGCTATTTCAAGATCTCTCACAGATCACTTTGAGGAACCGCAGGGCTCTGCGTCCACTGCTTGACGCACTGAGAGAAAAAGATCTAAAATATACCTGGCGCTTCCCCTTTGCGCTCATTGTCACAGCAAATGGCCACCAGCATGTGCTCAGAATCCCAGCAGATTTGCAGGAGTTTTGTGAAGGTCTGGGGTTGGGAGAGATAGCCCTGCCTGACTGGTACGCGGAATTTGCATTACCCCCACGTGAAAGAAGCCCTTCACATTCGCCGCTTTCATCCCCGGAGAAGAGACATCCAAAAAAAGCAAAACATGCCAGGAGCGGAGGATCCAGAAACGGGACCCCAGGACGGGGATTCGCCCAAGCCCGTGACAGAGGGGACGACTGATGTGATGCCAAACTCTCTCTTATGGCGGCAATATCCAGACACCCGCAAATAAGTGACTCTGCTCTTACTCTCTTATGGGACACATACACCTCTCCACCTTCCACCCCCCCCTTATTTCTCTCCCTTTTTATATTTCATATGTCACTTTTTATAGGGTTTTTTTTGTATATGTCATATGGCTACATGGGGAGATATTGTAAAAGTTCATACCCTTCTTTTTTCCTTTAAGTCAGAAAGAGTGGATCCTTCACTGTTCTATACCACATGAGAAAGCAAATGTTGTTTCCTGATCCATGGCTATAGAAGGGGAAATATGCCCTAAAAGGGGGAGGCAGTTACCTAAAATAGGTGGTCCCATCGCCGAATATACCCCCTTTTTTTTTTTTTTTTTTTTTTTAGCGGTCATCGTTCTGGAAAGTTGCAATCTGCTGTTTTTTTTTTTGTTACGTTCTCTCCTGTTTTTCGTATGTTTTTTCTCATAGCAATTTTAGTTTTTATTATTTCTCATCGTGAGACGCCACGTTTGGCGCACATGAGGAGAAATGGTGACGATCTGCACCATTATTTGTTCCTTAAATTTACTAAGTTTTCATCAATGTTTGAGGTGCAGTACATCACCAATTGGTCGGGTTAACCAAATAACGCTTAACATTTGTTTAATTACAATCAGATATCTTGTAGGCTGTGCGCGGTTGGGAGGTGTAGTAACAGTTTTTATTTTCTCTACTTTAAATATATTGGCCCTTGCCAAAACCTGTTGCTATCTGAAATCTGGTGTGATAGGGGTACATAACCTCGATAACCAGGTGGCCGTCTCCCACATCCCCACAAAGTGCATGGTTCTATTGAATCGCAAGGCACTACTAGACCTCATTGACCTCGGAAGATAGGGCTCTATCACGAGGTAGATCATACACTCTTCGATTTTTCTTCTTCAAATATCTTGTTTCTTCATCTTTTCTTTCTTGTCTCTTGTGTGGGCTCGGCCGTAGAGCGGTGAAGCTGCAACTCAGTGACTTTTGTCTTCTCAATTTTGTTTCAGGTCTGGGCAACTAAGTGTCCACCTCTGGGCCCATTTCATGGCGTACTCCTCGCTTGGTCGCACCCCGGTGGTGATTTCCCACAATGTACGGGGACTAAACTCACCAGGAAAACGTTCGGCGTTGCTCAGAGAACTTCGCAAAGGTAAACCGCACTTTGTTTATTTACAAGAGACGCACTTTAAAACACACCAAGTACCTAGACTCACCGATTCAACATTCACCAGGGCATTCCATGCCACTAATGACATCGCCAAATCCAAGGGAGTTTCCATTCTAATCCACAAGGAAGCACCCTTTGAGATTACGGGTCAACAGGTTGACCCTGAAGGCAGGTTTTTATTTATCAAGGGGCTCTACGGGGGCACTCCCCTAACTGTAGCAAACGTATATTTTCCCAATAGAGCTCATTTGTCATTCTGCAGACACCTAGTTCAACAATTACAGTGCTTTGCCTCAGGATGCATAGTTTTGGGGGGAGACTTCAACATTCCCTTGAATCCGCTAGTAGACACGTCCAACGGTAAATCTAGTATGAAATATAGGACCCTTAAACAAATAAAATCCCTTTTGCACTCGCTACAACTAATTGACACATGGAGATTTATGAATCCGGACGGACGTGACTTCACGTTCTTTTCATTTCCCCATGAGAAATACACACGCATAGACTATCTTTTTATCACACAAAAAGACCTCTCGATCCTGACTGAAGCGAAAATAGGCATAGGTTCAGTATCAGACCATGCCCCAATTGCCTTGGCCCTAGATTTACTCAGGAAAAAGCCGAAATCTCAGACCTGGAGGCTTAATTCCTCTTTGATGACGGATCCGGCTTTATTGGAGGACATAAAGTTGTCTCTGAAGCTCTTTTTTGAACGCAATGACACGCCTGGCATGGATCCAATGTCGATTTGGGAAGCCCACAAGTGCACCATTAGAGGGGAACTCATGAAAATAGGAGCAAGGCGTAAAAGGGACAGAGAGAAGGAGATTAGGAAAATTTCTAATCAGATTCACAAACTAGAAACCCTCCACAAGCAGTCCCTCTCAGTGGGCACAGCATCTGAGCTGCTAGACGCCAGGAAAGCACTACAACGGATCCTTGATGATAGGGCCAAACGTTTTTTGTTTTTTAGGAAAAAGATATATTACGAATCAGGCAACAAAACGGGCAAGTATTTAGCTAAAGCATTAAGAGAACACATTCACAGCAACACCATTCTGGGGATCAAAGGAGCAAATAACAAGTTGGATGTATCCAATGAGGCAATAGCGGAACATTTCCACTCATACTACAAAGCTTTGTACAATCTACCTCAGCAACATAGGCCCCCTGGAATGATAGGAAACAGGTCCCAAGTCATTCAGGACTTTCTAATTAGGAGTGGCTTGCCCATTCTGGACACTACTGACACCGGGGTCCTAGAAGATAAGATTACCCCATCAGAGATTCAGGAGGTCATCAAAAAGCTAAAAACAGGCAAAAGCCCAGGCCCAGATGGCTTTACAGCCATATATTACAGATCACTACCGGACATTTTATCAGATCCCCTAGCAAAAGCACTGAACTCCTTGTCGAACCAAAGAGAAGTGACTCCAGACTGGCTCTCAGCCCATATTACAGTACTCCCAAAGCCAAACAAAGATCCTACCGAATGCACAAGCTACAGACCCATATCATTACTGAATTTGGATGTAAAGATTTTTTCCAAAATAATAGCCAATAGGTTAACACCACTACTTCAATCGCTCATAGGCCCCGAACAGGTGGGCTTCATGCCAGGAAGGGAGGCGAGAGACAACATTATTAAGGCTATGCTTTTAATACATGCAGCAGACCCGCTAGACATCAAGGGCCTTCTCCTGTCCACAGACGCGGAGAAGGCCTTTGATCGAGTGGCGTGGGACTACATGCTGGCTACATGCTCACATATAGGATTAGGTCCCAAGATGCTAACCTGGATATCATCCCTTTATCAAAATCCAACAGCTAGGCTAAAAATTAATGGTACATTATCAGAAAAAGTTCATATATCAAACGGAACAAGACAGGGTTGCCCACTCTCTCCACTCTTATTCATACTCTCACTAGAACCCTTCATTAGGACCGTCAATGCGGAAAGCGCAATTAATGGTTTCAGGGTCAAGGACAGAGAATACAAAATGGCCGCTTTCGCGGACGATTTACTGTTCTTTCTAGTCAACCCCCACACCACCATTCCCAATTTGATAAGTAAATTCACACAATTTGGCTATATTTCCAACCTAAAAATAAACTACGCTAAATCTGAGGCAATGAACATTAATTTACCAAAACAAGACCTTTCAAATATTAAAAAGAATTCCGCCTTCCGATGGGCCACCAAAAGCCTACAATACTTAGGCATCAAATTAACAGCGAAATTAACTTCAATCTTTACCGAAAATTTTGCCCCACTATGTAAATCTATCGAGAATGACCTCGAGAGATGGCATAAAGGTTTTTTCACGTGGTTTGGCCGCGCAGCAATAATTAAAATGACCATCCTTCCGAGATACCTTTACCTTGTTCGTGCCTTACCAATACATCTACCAATTAGCTTCTTTGCCACCCTTCACAAGATTCTACGTAAATTCTTGTGGGCCCACAAGAAACCTAGAATAAAATACAACACTTTACTCAGGTTAAAGGAACAGGGTGGGCTAGGACTACCCAATTTTAGAGATTACTACATAGCGGCCCAAGTGACGAGAGTCATTGATTGGCACTGTCACCAAAAATCCAAGGACTGGGTAGACCTAGAGTTCGAGCTACACCCTATATCTCCAAGATTTTCACCCTGGATGAGTTGGTCCGCGGTCCCAGGGGAATTGAAACGCCACCCTATCACAGGTTCCACTTTGGCGGCGATTCGCGAAGTGGCTCGGGGAGCGGTTCTTACAACCCCTCTTGGCCCATTGACACCACTAAAAGACAATCCTGAGTTTACTCCGGGAGTCGGTAACAATCACTTTATAGCAACCACAGGAAAGGGCCACTTCCTTGCTGGAGACTGCTATGCGCAGTCGACAATCAAGGAATGGAGTGCGCTCAAAACAGAGAGTGGTCTCCCTACACTACCTTTCTGGACTTACCTACAGCTACGCAGTTTTCTTCACAGCAAAGGCAAACTTAACACATTTAGTAGATCCCTGACAGAATTTGAGTCGGTGTGTCTTACTGGTGAGTGTCTCCCTCGAGCAACGTCGACCGCATATGCCTGGTTACAGAAGGCCAGGGGTGCCCCGGATGATGGGCTCAGAAGGAAATGGGAAGAAGATCTACAGGTAACCATAACACCTAAGCAATGGCGAAACTCATGCATCCTAACACACAAATGCTCAATTAGTGCGAGAATGCAGGAGATGGCATACAAGTTGTTAACGCACTGGTACCTAACACCTACTAAATTGCACACTTGGAACCCTATAAAAAGTGATAAATGCTGGAGATGCAACACAGAGGAGGGATCCCTACTCCACATTTGGTGGAATTGTCCTCTCATACAGCCATTTTGGGCTAAGGTAAAAGACTTGATAATCAAGATCACCGAGACCACGTTGCCACTTGACGCGGCATGCTGTCTCCTGCATATTTCTGACTGGTCCCTGAAAAAATATAAAAATTCACTCACAAAACATTTACTAAACGCTGCTAAATCCCTTATTCCATGCAAATGGAACACAACTCGATTGCCCTCTGTCTCAGAGTGGCTACATAAAATATCAGAGACCCACGAAATGGAGGACACACTTGCCCAGTCCAAGGAAACAGCAGAGAGGTTCCATGAAACATGGCGACCTTGGATTGCTTTCAGATATTCTGCAATCTATTCTGAAATCTCAGGCTCTCAGACTGGAGATGATGTGGGTCACATTTAAGCTCTTCACGTAACGGGATGTGCGTATGACATCCCTGGATCTGCTTTGCACGCTCGGCGGCCGAGCCGCACATTGAGACGTTACTTTTACTCTGACTTCTTCTTTCACCCAATACTGTCACTAAACTTCCAATTGCTTTTTCTTTCTTTATCTCTTAGAACCTGTATATTCTTGCAGCTACATGTTGCTTGGGTACCAAATATAACAGGACACCATTTAAACGTTTGTACACACGGCGTTAGTTATATATAGACGAGGATAATCACACAATTAGCATACAGTGACCATATTGAAAGACCGCTAACTTTAATAATCCTATTACTTGTGTCTAATTGATCTTTTTTGAGAATATTGATGTTCAATTACAAGAATGTAAATTGACAAACTTATGACTAACTTCATATGCCTGAAAGTCATGCCATGTACTGTTGTGAACTGTACCTTTCTGCATCAATAAACTTTTAATGTTAAAAAATTAAGAAATGTCTTAAAAGCTTCACTTTTAAAAAGCCTAAGTGAACCACGCGTGGTATCTTTGCTCACTAATGCAGGAGTTAACACAGCAGTCAGCATAAAAATAACACATTTGGGTACTTGGAATAGAGATTGAATTGTTAAATAACTACTACCTTTTGTTTTCTGAAAGAATGGTGGGTGGGTTTTTTAGACCTGTTCCTGTTTATTACTTTGTAAACTGGCCATATTAGAATATTTTTTTATTTCATGTTGATACATGCATTTCTTATTTCATTTTGGAACAAGAAGCACACAAGTATTATTATTTGGATACTCAACAAACACAGCAAACTAGGACAGTGCCGTGCACACTTAACTTAATTGTGCAATCAGTTAGCACATTGAGCAATGATCTCTGTATGTGGCCATGTCATGCAATGTAAAATAGTACTCATTTGCTTTTTATGTTCTTGCTGAAGGCTCTGACATGAGGAGGGAACAGCCCTGCCTCTACTGTGATGGCCACCTCTAAACAGAAGAACTAGGCATGGTAAGTGACTAATGTGGAAAAGATCATCAACTGCAGCAAGTCCATGGGCAAAACTGTTGATTTTTGCCTTTTGCCTGCCTTTTATTGGCACTACTTTCAGAGATCAATTCCTCTTTTATATCACACAGTTATAAGAGGTATTAAAGACTAAGGGCCAGATCCACGAAGCGCGGCAATTCTCTCCATCCAGCGTAGTGTATCTCAGATACACTACGCCGCTGTAACTTACTTTTTTTTGTATCCTCAAAGATTTCCCGCCGTAAGTTACGGTGGCATAGTGTAACTTAGGCAGCGTAAGGGCGCTAAATTCAAATGTATGTGATGGGGGCGTGTTTTATGTTAATACGTCGTGACCCAACGTAAATTACGTTTTTTTTTAACGGCGCATCCGCTGTCTGTGGGGGTTTCCCAGTGCGCATGCTCGAAATTAAACCGGAACAAGCCAATGCTTACGACGGTGACGTCATTCTACGCAAATCCCTATTCGCGAACGACTTATGCAAACGACGTAACATTTTCAAAATTTGACGCGGGAACGACGGCCATACTTAACATAGGATACGCCTCATATAGCAGGGGTAACTATACACCGGAAAAAGCCAAACACAAATGGCGTAAAAAAATGCGCCGGCTGGACGTACGTTCATGGATCGCGGTATCTAGCTAATTTGCATACTCAAAGCGGAATTCGACGGAAACGCCACCTAGCGGCCAGCGTAAATATGCATCTACGATCAAGCCCAGATTCCGTTGTATCTTGTTTTGTGGATACAAAACAGAGATGCGACGGGGGAACTTTGAAATTACGCAGCGTATCCATAGATACGCCGGTGTAATTCGTTTGAGGATCTGGCCCTAAATCCTAAATGCTCTAAGCTTATGTAGGGAAGATCTCCTAAAATCATAACTTTACCATTAAAAAAAGGAATTTCTGCTTTAACACCTCCTTTCCCCCTCCTCTCCCAACTTTGGAGGGTTTTTTTTTCTGTGGGGGAGAGAAATGGTACCTAGTTTCAGCAGGTACTGTACCTGCTCCCACTTCCACTCTGACCGGCTAAGTGATCTGATTGTCCAAGTTCTTTTCTTGTCTGCAATCTTCTGCAATACATCACAGGTCCCAGAAAGATGTGGGACCATTCAAAAAGCACAGCATTGCTCGTGCATGGGCAATGGGAAGCTGGCTCTGAAGCAATAAGAAGTCACAGCCAGATTCCATTTGTAAACATGCCGGTGCAAGGGATCTGAAGACCAGTGAAGAACTGGCCCAGGTTCGTTTTCGACCGAATTTAGAAAAATCCGGTCCGATTCGAAAATATTTCGACCGGATTCGATAATATTTCAATCGGATTCAAAAACAAATTCTATTCAAATCAAATTCGAAAACAATTCGATTCGAAAACAAATTTGAATGAAAATTGAAAGCAAATTTGAATCAAAATCTAAAAAATATAAATTGATTTCTAAAAAAGAATACAATAAAATAGAATTTAAAAAAATAAAAAAATAGACAACAATGAAAATCAAATAATAGTAAAGAACAGAATGGAATTTAATAGAATGTAATCAAATACAATAGAATATGACCTGGCTTCTTCTATCTATCTTCTATCTATCTATCTATCTATCTATCTATCTATCTATCTATCTATCTATCTATCTATCTATCTATCTATCTATCTATCTATCTATCTATCTTCCATTTTCTGAAATTCGAAATTCATATAGAATGAACTCAAATTCGAATAGAAAAATATTAGAAGAGTAGATAATAATAATAAAAATATATATATATATATATATATATATATATATATATATATATATATATATATATATATATATATATATATATATATATATATATATATATATATATATATATATATTTTATTCTACTCTATTCTAATATTTTTCTATTTGAATTTGAGTTCATTCTATATGAATTTTGAATTTCAGAAGATGGTTATATATATATATATATATATATATATATATATATATATATATATATATATATATATATATATATATATATATATATATATATATATATATGTAATTATATATATATATATATATATATATATATATATATATATACAGTTGTATTCAAAATTATTCAACCCCCACTGAAATTTATTGTTTTGGCCAGTTTGACATTGATTTTGATCATTCAGTCATCCTGCTTACAATTAAATCAAAGAGGCACGTGTAGGTCAGACAAATATAACATAACATTTATAATGAAATAACCACAAATGTCTTTTCTGTGCTCACATCATTATCAGTTTTATTCAACCCCCAAGTGACATTCAATCTTAGTACTTAGTACAACATCCTTTTACAGTTATAACAGCTTTTAAACGTGAAGCATAGCTTGACACAAGTGTCTTGCAGCGATCTACGGGTATCTTCGCCCATTCGTCATGAGCAAAAGCCTCCAGTTAAGTCACATTCTTAGGCTTGCACACTGCAACTGCTTTCTTTAAGTCCCACCAGAGGTTCTCAATCGGATTTAAGTCTGGTGACTGCGATGGCCACTCCAAAATGTTCCAGCCTTTAATCTGCAACCATGCTCTAGTGGACTTGGAGGTATGCTTGGGATCATTGTCCTGTTGAAAGGTCCAACGTCTCCCAAGCCTCAGGTTTGTGACGGACTGCATCATATTGTCATCCAATATCTCCTGGTACTGAAGAGAATTCATGGTACCTTGCACACGCTGAAGTTTCCCTGTACCTGCAGAAGCAAAACAGCCCCAAAGCATGATTGACCCCCTGCCATGCTTCACAGTGGGCAAGGTGTTCTTTTCATCATAGGCCTTGTTCTTCCTCCTCCAAACATAGCGTTGATCCATGGGCCCAAACAGTTTCATCAGTCCACAGAACACAATCCCAAAACTTCTGTGGTTTGTCCACATGACTTTTGGCATACTGCAGTCGACTCTTCTTATTCTTTGGAGACAGCAATGGGGTGCGCCTGGGAGTTCTGGCATGGAGGCCTTCATTACGCAGTGTGCGCCGTATTGTCTGAGCTGAAACTTCAGTACCCACATCTGACAAATCTTTTCTCAGTTCCTCAGCAGTCACACGGGGACTTTTCTCCACTCTACGCTTCAGGTAGCGCACAGCAGTCGAAGTCAGCATCTTCTTTCTGCCACGACCAGGTCACGTTTCAACAGTGCCCTTTGCCTTGAATTTGCGAATGATGCTTCCTATGGTGTCTTTTGGTATGTTTAACATCTTTGCAATCTTCTTATAGCCATTGCCCTTCTTGTGAAGAGTAATCACCTCTTCTCTTGTCTTCCTGGACCATTCTCTTGACTTCACCATGTTTGTAACCACACCAGTAAATGTCTAGAAGGAGCTGAGGATCACAGTCATTTTAAAGCTGCCTAATTAATGCTTATTAGGCTTTATTGCTGCTCCCTGACATCCACAGGTGTTTTCAATACCTGATTGAATACACTTCAATGAACCTCTGTTCTTCAGAGTGGTAGTCTTTAAGGGGTTGAATAATTGTGTAAATAAAGAATTCACAAAATAAACATTTACTACTGTATTACAAAACCAATTGATGTCATTTTAGTTGCATATGGTTCTTTAAGAAGTCCTTGTAGGATTTCATTCTGAATACAATTACAAATGTACACTAAATTCCCTAAAACCCTTTACAGCATTGGGGGGTTGAATAATTTTGAACACAACTGTATATATATATATATATATATATATATATATAATTACATTTATATATATAACCATCTTCTGAAATTCAAAATTCATATAGAATGAACTCAAATTCGAATAGAAAAATATTAGAATAGAGCAGAAAAAAATATATTTATATATATATATATATATATATATATATATATATATATATATATATATATATATATATATATATATATATATATTTTATTATTCTACTGTTCTAATATTTTTCTATTCGAATTTGAGTTCATTCTATATGAATTTCAGAAAATGGAAGATAGATAGATAGATAGAAGATAGATAGAAGAAGCCAGGTCATATTCTATTGTATTTGATTACATTCTATTAAATTCCATTCTGTTCTTTACTATTCTTTGATTTTCATTCTATTATTTTATATTCTATTTTATGGTATTCTTTTTTAGACATCGATTTATATTTTTTATATTTTGATTCAAATTTGCTTTAAATTTTCATTCGAATTTGTTTTCGAATCAAATTGTTTTCGAATTCGATTCGAATAGAATTTGTTTTCGAATTTGAGTCGAATAGAATTTGTTTTCAAATTCGATCGAATTTCGTCCGCGGGTTTTCGATTCGAAAACGTTCGTTCGGATTCGGTTAATTCGTTAATATTACAATTCGGGAATTTGTCCGAATTTCGATTCGGAACGAAACGAAATGCACATGCCTAACCTTAATGAATTCTCTGCATTAAGATAAAAGACCTTTTAATGGTAGCATACTCCCAGCCCCCCGAATACTCACCCGAACCTGATCTGTATCCAGTGCTATGCATGTCTGCAGCAGCTTGTCTCCCTTCTCCCTGCTCTCACAGGCTTGGCTGAGAGCAGTGGGAGACATTGGCCCACTTGAATGCCCCCAGGGGAAGTGGCTTCCTATGGGAGCACTTGGTGAGTGGGAGGAGACAAGTGAGTTGGTGGGGCACCAGAGGAGGAGGATCTGGGTTGCTCTGTGCAAAACCAATGACATGTTTGTTATGTAAAAAAAAAAAAAAAGTTTTACAATTCCTTTAAATAAGTAAAAAAAAATATATGGTTTAACGTAAACTTGTCAGAATAAAAACATTCCCAAATTACGCTTCAGCCTCTCCTCCTGCAACCTCCGGTGTCTATAAACCTTAAGACCTCATTCATATCTGCATATGGGACAGACTAAAGATTCACATGGGGGACTGACTCAGTGGGGTTTTTTTGTGAACAGCTGTGAATGGGAAGCCCTATTCAGAGCAATGAAAGACTGTTTGCTGTTTGCATGAATTTGAACATGCAAAGATTACCCACAAATGATTGGCCCTGGACTATCTATATCCATGGTTTATCGTCTACAGGTAGTAACTGAATATTGGATTGCATGTAAGTGGTTGCAGGTGCTCTCAGCTTTAAATTTTGCTTGCATCGCACAGTTGTTTACAGAAAACCCTGCTCTTCTTAAAACCCTTAAAACTAATGCCCAGTATGCAAGTGTGTATAGGACCTTACTGCTATACCTATGCCACTCCAAATGGCTGTGTTGCACCAGTCACCAGCAATGACAGTGAATGGTACACTCCCATGTGGTTGGGCTAAAGCTTGGCAAAAGGCTGTTAAGGATCCAAGCTGCATTTTGGGAAAGCAAGTAATATTTCAAACATTTTCTCACATCTAGAGGAAGCTACAAACTGACAGTAATGGAAAATAGAAACATCAGATGGTGCAAGCATCAGTCCCTGCATAGTAAACAATCTAAGGTTCTTATCTCACAACCATACTGTGCTACATTTGAACAGGAACATATTAACCTACCAGCATATATTTTTCTAGGGAGGAAACTAGAGTGCTCAGAGGAAATAGGAAGAACATGTTAACTCCATGTAAGTCGTGTCCTGACCAGTATTCAAAACATGGACTTCAGTGCTAAAAGGTAGCGCTAGCCATTATTCTGACAGGACAAGTGTCAGTGCCACCAGAAATGTTTTGATAACTACAATAGTTTTAAAATTGTAATGTTAAACTGAGGAAATGCTTTGATATCCTCAAGAAGTGCTTAAGCTGAATTGGCTTGCCTGGCTAAATAACACCATCACCCACAATAGATGTAGTAAACAAAGATCATTGTGATGCTTATGGTGCCTTTGAAAAAAACATAATATGAAGCATTTTCTTATTTTCCTTTTATAGAGAATGGTGATTATGCTTTACAGTCATTAAAGACACGACTTACAAGATGCAAGTTACTAATAATGTATAGAAATGTTATACCAAGTTAACTGAAGTTAACTGAGCTCTAAGCCTAGGCATTGCAAAACTTTTAGGATTAATTGAATACCTGAAATCAAGCAAATTCAGTTGTCACTGTGTTTCTTTGTATGCTCTCCCCCTGCATAGTTAACAATTTGCCTGTCTTACCATTCCCACAGAGAGTTTATGTGCATTAAAGAGTTTTCTACATGATTGATTGACAGATGGGAAGGAACAGTTTATTATGTAGGGTAGATGTATACCTTTGTGATGCTATGCTTGGCTCGGCAGTACCATACTATATGACATATAGTATTCTTGTCTCTGTGATTTTTGACAATTTTCTGTCACTTGGATTATAACATCCGCAAATTGCACAATTTTGTTCTAGAGTTTAGTGTCAGGTACATCCCACCTATTTCAATAATATTTTAAATTGCTTCAGCAATGCTGTCATTTGTTAAATTGCCTCTCAACCACATGAATATAAATTATTCCACATGTATCATCACTGACGGACATAATTTACTTTTTCAACTCCATAACCATTGTGCCCTTAAAACTTGTGCAATCACGAAATATGGATCCCTGTGCAAAGAACTAATTTCCATTCCATAACTTCTCAGATATATAACCATTTGCATTTTCCATTTGTTAGAATTTGAATTGTAAAAAAATGGCACACAGGGAAATGAGACTACCATTAGCTTTATGTGATAAAAAACACTTATCTGCCAGAAAAAAACTCATAGCATAAATACAATAATGGCAATTATGGTGTGACGCATTAACCGATATTCTGCAAAAAAGCAGAGACCAAACATTTTTCTAATTGGATCTCACATGTACTTTATATGTTACATATTTATATATACTTTATACTTTATAAATCAAAATTATCAGAACATCATGGGCTAACAGGATGGTGCTAAATTCATTTTATTGTGCAACAGGAGCCTCCCAACATAAATATTAAGTCATCCAAATCAAATGTGGTCTCTCATGATACAATCTAGCTGGGATGCAATGAATAAGATGAGATTTAATATTAGTCAAAACTGGGCACGGAGGTTAAAGGTCTGTATGGACATCCGAGTATACAGTAAACCATGGAATATCTAAACCATATGCAATATCTACTACTAGAGAAAGAATGACAAGGGCTTAATAAACCTATTTCTGAGGATTTCACCCTGGCTCTTAAGTTTGGCAGTAGGTAAGGCACTAGACCCAGATGGTGTTACTACTTTTTATTATAAGATGTTTAACCACTTGCATACTGGGCATGTTTACCTCCTTTGTGCCCAGGCCAATTTTCAGCTTTCAATGCTGTCACACTTTGAATTAAAATTGCCTGGTCATGCAACACTGTACCCATATGATTTTTTTTCACACAAATAGAGCTTTCTTTTGGTGGTATTTAATCACCATTGGGTTTATTTTTTGCTAAATAATAAAAAAAAGACAAATTTTAATAATTTGTTAAAAACATTTTGCAGACAGGCAATTTTTCACCTGCATTGATTTGCGCTGATGAGGCTGCATTGATGGGTACTGGTAGGCTGAACTGATGGGCACCAATGAGGTGGCACTGATGGGTACTTATAGGCACTGATGAAGCTGCATTGATGAGAAGGCACTGATAAGGGTGCACTGATAAGTGGCACTGATGGGCACTAATAGGTGGCACTGATAGGTGGCACGGAAGGGCACTGATCAGCACTGATAGGTGGCACGGAAGGGTACTGATAGGCAGCACTGATAGGTAACACTGATGAGGGGGCACTGATTGGCAGCACTGAGGGCACTGATTAACAGCACTGATGAGCAATGATTGGCAGCACTGGTGGGCACTGATTTGCAGCACTGGGTGGGACTGCACTGATAATCAGGACACTGATAATCAGTGCCCTGATCATCAATGTAGATATTTCTTTCACACAAACGAGTTATCAGCTGATACCTGGCTTGTGTTTACATCATGTCCAATAACAGCTGATCATGTGATAAAGAGCTGCTGATTGGCTCTTTACCCTGATCTGTGATCAGCTGTGTCCAGAGAACACAGTAATCACAAAACGGGCAACACATGTGCTTTAGCGGGTGCACGGTGGGTGCAATCACAGGGGGGCGTCATATGAAGCCCTCTCAGAACTGGCCGGCCATGCTGTAGCCATCATTCATCTATAGCATGGTCGGCAAGTGGTTAAGCAAATGCTGGCCCTGAATTTTGTGTCTGCTTTTAACTCTATATTGCAGGGCGATCCTATGCTGAAAGATACCTCTCACACTTATATAACTGTACTTCTGAAACCTTAGAGGGTCTCTTGCTCTGTGCCAGCTATAGACCAATATCTCTCCGTAATGTGGATTTTAGACTGTTTATGAATAATGGCATTGAGATTACATCTGTAATCCATAATTATTCATTTAGATAAATCTGGTTTAGTGTCTGGCAAAGAAGAATGAGACAACACCATCAGGGCTCTCAATAGTATTTATATTTGTAATTCAAATTCATCTTCTGCACTTCTTCCATCTACAGACAGGTGTTTGAAAGGAAGAGCTGGAGGTTTATGAGGTGTACTTTCAAATACATCAGGATTGGGGCAAATGTGATAAAATGGATAGACACGCTATACAGTATGATTATCCAACGGCTGCATTTAAAGCTAATGGTGCACTATGGGCTAATTTTACTTTGGAAAATGGTAATCGTCAGGACTGTCTCCTCTCACCATTCATTTCCATACATACCTTGACGCCTTTGTTATGATGTATTAGAACTAACCTAGACATAATAGGGGTACAAAAAACTGAGCGGAGCTATTTGCACTATCCCCACAAGTAACATATACATAATATTACTAAGTGGAAATGTAGTAGTCATTTATTGATTATTTCCTAAAGGCTATGAGCCAAGCAAGAGCACAAGTACATGTCTATTGTAATTATTTACTGTATATTAAGGCTCATGAATGTGTGGATTTTTAATAAGTTGTTATAATAAAGAGTATTGTAAATGCTTATAAAAAACAGGACGTGGGGGATGTCATTAATGTCATGTCTACCCCAATGCAGGTGGTCAGACACTATAGCTAGCTACTGTGTGCTTCAACTATAGCAGCCCCCTTCCCCTTAAGACAAGCAGGCCTACCGGTACTTGGTTGCCCCCAGGACTTGTTCACAATGCTATAGTGTCTCGCCACCACACCAAGGCAGATACTTGCAAATCAAACAGAAACTTGCAGTTTAGCAGACAAATAGTGTGGTATTATAACAGTCCAGGTAAAAGGCAGGCAGAGTTCCGGGAATAGTACATCTGAACTAGGTCATACACAGGGAAATCCAGATTAGCAAAGCAGGGCAGACTAATGGGAGGCTTGATCAGGAACAATGCAGGTATACTGTCTCTATCACAAACAATGGATAGAGTGTTTGGTTTGCTTATATAAGGTGACTGACCAGATCAATCACCTGCAGGTGAACACAAACAGGGGGAATGCAACAGCCAAAACACAATGCTGGAATGAGTAGCACGAGCACTAAGTGATCCTGATAGGAGGTGGGGGGATACACCATATTTTGTGTTGACATAACATGACATAGACTTTTTTATTTTATTTCCACCAGTTGCAATGTTGGCACATATGTTCCTCAGTGCACTCTATTGGAACAAAAGGCATGCACCAAAGCATACTTTTGGGGGATTTAATGCAAGGAGATGCGTAAGGTTTCTATGAACTTTAAAGAATATTCGTTGAAACCAGATGTTTATAGTTAGACCAGGGCAGTGGCGGCCCGCCCCCTCTATCACACCACCCCCTATATGTAACATGGATAGATTTATGCATCTGCCCCCCCCCCCCCCCCACCAGCCACCCCTGGACCAGGCAATGTTTGTATATCTTCTCTGAATGCATCAGACATCACCTTCCCAAGCTTTTCAGCTGAAAGGCTGGATGATCAGCTAAGCTGCTTTTTTGCTGATGACTTTTGTTTTTCCCCTAACAGAATTTGGTGCCAAGCATGTCATTATTTGCTCACACCACCCTTCGAAGGCACACTCACTGGTTATTAAAACAACAACCCTTTGTTAGAAAAAAAATTGGTGCTCAAATTGTGCATGACCTTGTAAACAGATTGCGAATTTACCATATTTGTTATTCCATCAACAACTAAACATAAATTTACATAAATCCATATAAGCTAACTTAGCAGTAAATATATTTGTATCCATGCAATGAAAATAATATTGTGTTTTATAGGAAAAATCCTATGAATGATGTCCTTTGCATATAAGTTTTGCTCCTTGCAATACTCTATTAACCACTTAAGGACCGCCTAACGCCAATATATGTTGGCAGATTGGCACGGCTGGGCACAGGCACGTACATGTACGTTGCCTTTAAGAGCCCAGCCGTGTGTCACGCGCCACCGGCGTGCGCACGCGATCCTGTCTGAAGCTCTGTGACCGAAGCTCCTTCACCGCGGCCGCGGGATCCACAGACCTGATCGCCGCCGGTGTCCCACGATCGGTCACAGGAGCTGAAGAACGGGGAGAGGTGTGTGTAAACACACCTTCCCTGTTCTTCACAGTGGCAGTGTAATTGATCTTATGTTCCCTGAAAGAGGATCAATGACATCACATGTCCAGCCCTGCCCCTCTACAGTTAGAAACACATATGAGGTCACACTTAACCCCTCCAGCGCCCCCTAGTGGTTAACTCCTAAACTGCAATTGTCATTTTCACAATTGTCACACTGTGAAAATGACAATGGTCCCAAAAATGTGTCAAAATTGTCCGATGTGTCCACCATAATGACACAGTGATGAAAAAAATCGCTGATCGCCGCCATTAGTAGTAAAAAAAAAAAATATTAATAAAAATGCCATAAAACTATCCCCTATTTGTGATTTTTTTTAACCAAGAATAGGTAGAAGAATACGTATTGGCCTAAACTGAGGAAAAAATAAATTTTATATCTTTTTTAGGGATATTTACTACAGCAAAAAGTAAAAAATATTGCATTTTTTTTAAATTGTCGCTCTATTTTTGTTTATAGCTCAAAAAAAAAAAATGCAGAGGTGAACAAATACCACCAAAATAAAGCTCTATTTGTGGGGAAAAAAAGGACGCCAATTTTGTTTGGGAGCCACATCACACAACCACGCAATTGTCAGTTAAAGCCACGCAGTGCCGAATCGCAAAAACTGGCCGGGTCCTTTACCTGCATTTTGGTCCGGGTCTTAAGTGGTTAAAAGGAAAAAAAATGCTTGCACTGATTATAAAGTGTGAACTACCCTATACCTCCCCCTCGAGTGACTGCTGCCTGTTCCCCCCGCGCAATTGTCAGGTAAAGCGACGCAGTGCCGAATCGCAAAAAGGGGCAAGGTCCTTAACCTGCATATTGGTCCGGGTCTTAAGTGGTTAACCAAGTGCAAGCAATTTGTGAGCTACTGATTCAGCCCACACTGCTTTGCTTTTAGTGTGAAATGTCTTTCAGTTTGCCTTTATTTCATCTAATTCTATTCTTCTCTCAGGTTTGTATCATCAATTACAACCACTTACATTTTCACAGTAGGTTTGACTCTTAAGAGTGACTGAGAAAGACATCTTAGTACTGAAATCTCCAAGAGGTTTCTGTATATGAGGTATAGCAAAGGAATCTATAGTTGGTATGTTTTGCAAGATTCGTTTTTTTTTATTGTCTAAAGGGTTAAACCTTGCATATCTTCTAGGCAATGTAGACTTTAAAAACTTTTATTTTTTAATTTCCACTTTGATTACCTTAGTAAATGTCCTTCTTTACAGGTGAATTCAGAGTATGTGATGCAAATAAATTACAAGAAATAAAAAGACCTGTCTTTTCCATCAAAGTATTTTCCATAAACACAAAACTCCTCTTCACTGAGCTGTAGAGTGTGCTACAAATAGAATTCAGTGCTTGCCATAAGTGGCATCTAATAAATTTAGATACAGTATGTTTTTTTTCTTCAATGGTAACTTGTGCTATAAAGCTGTCAAGTAATTTAATGTTATGCATGTTCCTACTTTGGATTTGTCTTTAGTCTGCAGAAGTCAATCTTAGCATTGAAGAGGTTGTATATTGCATTATACAAGATGGTCATATAACAATCATACAAATATGTATCTTTATTAGCAAATAAAATATATAATATTTTATTATATAGACATATCCATAATTAACCTGGCATACTACCTTGTTAACTCTAGCATTACCTGAAATTGTTACATACATTCAAAACATGGGTATTTTATGGCTGGCTAGCCCTATTACAGATCTGTTGCTAACTTTAATTTCCTGGCCAGTCCTCCCGTCAGCACATCATGGGTTAATCCCCTCCTCCGGTCCACCAGTACCACCTTCTTTTAGCTAATAAGTAGGGGGCCCCTCCTCCCAGTCCTTGTTCCTTTTTTTTGGTCGGACGATCAGACCACCTAAGACTCTTCCAGACAATCAAGCTACGAATGAAGAGGAAGAAAGAAAACCCCCCTGCCGAACCATCCCCACCCAGGTTCAGCCTCTCCTCGGGTTGGAAGGTCCAGAAGTAATAAAGGTATGCCCCTTTATGACACTGGACGCTCAGGTGCATGAGCTGCGGGCGTTTTTAGCTTATAGGAAGCTTACTGTGATCATAGAGGCTGTGGTGTGTCTCCTGTCCTCTGCTAGGACATGCTGGCTCCTTCTCCTTACTCAGATCTGAGCTCCGTAGGAGCGCGCCGCCCTTCCTTCCTCCACTTTATGTTAGTCGGCGGTGACCTCACAGGGGGGGCGGGGCCGGGGGCGTGCCCAAATCGGCTTTAAAAGACTCTCCAGGACAGGAGGCTCAGTGTGGTCTGCCACTGTCTGGGAAAGGAAGCACTAGGTAAGCCTCCAGCTGAGGAGGATTGTGTGAGATTGTGTCAGCGCTGCACTATGCTTTCATGTCCTCATTGTTCATTTTTGCTTTGAGGTAGCTGTAATTCTGCTGTGATCTCCACACTTCCTGGTTGCCTGTTTCCTTATAACCATGGTGCTGGGAGCTTTTCAAGATGGTCTAAGCTGTCATTGCTGTGTGTCTAAAACTCCTCAGAACCAGTCAGATTCATTTTAAAAACAAAACACTGCCCTGGATTTGTTTGTTTTTGTTCTGTGATTCTTCCCGACTCACCTCTCACCCGGAACTTCATGTATGTACCTTTAAAACCGAAAGTGAAACTAGAGGCACATTGTGTGATTGAATTTAATCTATTCTTAATCATTTTTAAAAGGAATCAGTTGGCTGTTATGTCTCTATACCCTGTAAACAGTCATTTCAGCAAAAAAATTAA
Organism: Rana temporaria; assembly: GCF_905171775.1. Classification (NCBI taxonomy): domain Eukaryota; kingdom Metazoa; phylum Chordata; class Amphibia; order Anura; family Ranidae; genus Rana; species Rana temporaria. Next base: position 287,887,833 of record NC_053491.1, on the reverse strand, counting down.
AAATAAATAAATAAATAAATAAATAAATAAAATTAAATAAAATAAAATTAGGTATCAATTGGTACACCGCCTGATGTGCGTATCCTGCTTCTTTACACAGCATGAGCTCACCACAGCCTCAGGATGCACCAAAGTCACCGGACAGGTAGGAGGGGTCAACGGGGGCCACAACATAAAAGAGTGCAATACCAAGAGCTAAAGATAATGTTTCTTGGTTGTCTTTTTAGGAGCAGAAGCCCTAAGATAAGACAGGAACGGAGAAAAAAGTCCCGCCACCGTTCAAAATCTCCGCAAGCGTCTGGCTCTCGGGCAACGCATAAGTCCCATTCTAGTCCAGCACGCAAATCCAGTCACTCTGCGACTGTAGCAGAGCCAAATGCATCAAGACCCGCCCAGACGATGGTCTTTGTTGGGCATGTTCGGCACCATCCAAACCTGGCAAACTTCTATGCACCGGCTGCATTAAGGACGTGGCTACAGGTGGCAGAGGGTATTCAGTCAGCCGCAGCCACCAAAACACCTAGAAGATCTAAAGTTAGTAGCGCCAATCAATCAGTGGGTGATGAATCACCTGCCCGGGAGACGCTATCACTAGGCTCATCGGACTCTGAAGAGCCCTCAGAATATTTATTTGATTTTCAATATATTGAATCATTTGTCACAGCCGTGAGAGACACCATTGACTGGGGGCTCCATAGCTCAGGGGTTAGAGCACTGGTCTTGTAAACCAGGGGTCGCAAGTTCAGATCTCGCTGGGGCCTCCACCAGAAGCAGACCTTTGGGACTCCCCATTGGGCATAGATGGTCGCATTGCCATTGCAAGACCCAATGGACAGACGTGCAGACACAGACCTAAAAAAGGTTTTCTCAGCTGCAGGTGCAGCGTGCCGCCCGGCTATTGCCCTAACCTCAGTCTCCAGAGCACTCAAGGTCTGGACCACGAGAACCCAAGCAGCCCTAAAAGCAGATACAGGGTCAGAATCAATCATACAGACAATGGAGGAATTCGATCTTGCTGCCGATTTCATAGCGGAAGCCTCTATGGACCTGACAAAGTTACTCGCAAAAATCATGGCTTTTGCAGTGACGGCAAAGAGGGCCCTCTGGTTGCGACATTGGGGAGCAGACAGCACCTCAAAACTGAGTCTCTGCAATATTCCGTTTAATGGCAAGGTGCTGTTCGGAAAGACCCTAGAAGAAGCTATTAGTCGAGCTACAGGGGGAAAGTCGGGTCTAATGCCACAGAGACCTAGGAAGACACAGCAGGCCACCCGGCCAGCCCAACCAGACTACAAAAAGGCGTATGACGCCAGGTCATACAGGCCAGGACGGGAATATACAAGGCCCTACTGGAAAAATCCACAAGATTCTTTTCTGCAGAAGGTAAAGTCTAGAGCGGCACAGACTGCGAAAAAACCTGAAAAATCTTTTTGACGGGTTAACCGCCCATCCCCCCCCCCCCAGGTGGGCGCCAGGTTAATGTCCTTCAGGGAAGTATGGGCGGAAGAGGTCAAGGACCAGTGGGTCCGCAAGACGGTCAGATACGGTTCCAAAATATCCTTTCAGAAGAAACCACCCAATACGGTGGTCCACACAAAATAACCGACAGATCAGAGGAAACGGAACTGCTTACAAGAATATTTAGACGGCTTACAGCAAAAGAAGGCAATTTCGCCGGTGCCCCTATCCCAACAAGGAAAAGGGGTATACTCTCCAATCTTTCTAGTTCCCAAACCATCGGGGGATCTCAGACCAGTTCTGGACCTGAGAATTCTAAACCACTTTATAGAACCCAAGACGTTCAAGATGGAGTCTGTATTTACAATCATCTCTGTGTTGCAACCAGGAGACTGGTTGATATCAGTCGATCTAACGGATGCATATTTGCACGTCCCAATCAATGAGAGCCACCAAAGATATCTAAGATTCTTGGTAGGGGAAGATCACTTCCAGTTCAGGTGTCTGCCGTTCGGCATCAGCACAGCTCCGCGAGTGTTTTCCAAAATCCTACTAGCCGTTATTGCCATCATTCGCCTGAAAGGCATAAAAATATTTCACTACCTAGACGACATCCTGGTAGTAGCACATTCGAGCGGAGAACTGGCGTCTCAACGCGACATGGTTCTAGAAATCCTATCAAAATTTGTCCGGATCATCAACAGGCAAAAGAGCCAATTGATTCCCTCACAACAGATGGAATATCTGGGACTGTTTTTCAATACAAACAGAGACCTTGTCCTCCTACCCGAACGAAAGAAGGCAGAATTGGTAGCCTGCGTCAGCAGCGTGATGAAGTCAACATCGCTAACGGCAAGAGATTGTATGACCCTACTCGGGATGTTTACTGCAGCAAGCCCAACCATTCCTTGGGCAAGATTCCACACAAGAGCCTTCCAGGCAACCTTCCTGAACCAATAGGACGGTACCTCTCTTCACCAGAGGATTCTCATACCAAGCCGGATTCGACAGAACCTAGCTTGGTGGAAGTCATCAGAGAACCTGTCGCGGGGCATGCCCCTCAGCCCCGGGGACTGGGTTCCGATAACTTCGGGTGCCGGTCTCCGGGGCTGGGGTGCTCACTGCCTCGGCAGGCAGGTGCAAGGAGTTTGGAGCAAGACGGAATCCCGACACTCCAACCTTTTGGAGCTGCAAGCAGCATACATGGCCCTGCAGGCCTTCGAGAAACTGGTACAGGGAGCTCGAGTTAAACTAATGTTAGACAACAAGACAGCAGTAGCATATATAGCCAGACAGGGCGGAACCAAGAGCTTGCCACTTCTGCAGGTGGCAACCAAAATATTTGTGTGGGCCGAAGCACATCTGGAAGCCCTAACAGCAGCCTACATTCCGGGCAGCCAGAATTCCATCGTGGATCATCTGAGTCGGGAGTTCCCCGACAAGAACGAATGGGCCTTGAACAAGAAGTTCCTAAAACCAATCTTTTCCGAGTGGGGGACACCCTCAGTGGATCTAATGGCGACCCGAGTCAATACAAAGACACCCCAATTTGTATCCAGGTTCCGTTGCAACAAAGCCTTGACCCAAGATGCCTTCTCCATTCCATGGGATTTTCCCCTAGTTTACATCTTTCCGCCGGTGCCGCTAGTAATGAGGACTTTGTTAAAGATTGCGAGGGAAAAGGTTCATACAATAATAATTCTACCCTTTTGGCCGCAGAGGCCATGGTTCCCTCTACTCCTACACATGGCGTCGGCTCCCCCAAGACGTCTGCCGCTAAAGAGAGATCTCCTATGGCAGTGCCAATGTGTTCACCCCAACCCGAACAGGTTGCAAACTGACGGCCTGGCTGCTGAATCAACCAGACTCCAGGCACAAGGCATTTCAAAGGAAGTAATCTCAACACTGTTAAAGTCTAGAAAGGCCTCGACCAATGTCACCTACAACAGGATTTGGGCAAAGTTTACAACTTTTGCGTTACAGAAAAATTTGTAATGTGATGCAAATAAATTACAAGAAATAAAAAGACCTGTCTTTTCCATCAAAGTATTTTCCATAAACACAAAACTCCTCTTCACTGAGCTGTAGAGTGTGCTACAAATAGAATTCAGTGCTTGCCATAAGTGGCATCTAATAAATTTAGATACAGTATGTTTTTTTTCTTCAATGGTAACTTGTGCTATAAAGCTGTCAAGTAATTTAATGTTATGCATGTTCCTACTTTGGATTTGTCTTTAGTCTGCAGAAGTCAATCTTAGCATTGAAGAGGTTGTATATTGCATTATACAAGATGGTCATATAACAATCATACAAATATGTATCTTTATTAGCAAATAAAATATATAATATTTTATTATATAGACATATCCATAATTAACCTGGCATACTACCTTGTTAACTCTAGCATTACCTGAAATTGTTACATACATTCAAAACATGGGTATTTTATGGCTGGCTAGCCCTATTACAGATCTGTTGCTAACTTTAATTTCCTGGCCAGTCCTCCCGTCAGCACATCATGGGTTAATCCCCTCCTCCGGTCCACCAGTACCACCTTCTTTTAGCTAATAAGTAGGGGGCCCCTCCTCCCAGTCCTTGTTCCTTTTTTTTGGTCGGACGATCAGACCACCTAAGACTCTTCCAGACAATCAAGCTACGAATGAAGAGGAAGAAAGAAAACCCCCCTGCCGAACCATCCCCACCCAGGTTCAGCCTCTCCTCGGGTTGGAAGGTCCAGAAGTAATAAAGGTATGCCCCTTTATGACACTGGACGCTCAGGTGCATGAGCTGCGGGCGTTTTTAGCTTATAGGAAGCTTACTGTGATCATAGAGGCTGTGGTGTGTCTCCTGTCCTCTGCTAGGACATGCTGGCTCCTTCTCCTTACTCAGATCTGAGCTCCGTAGGAGCGCGCCGCCCTTCCTTCCTCCACTTTATGTTAGTCGGCGGTGACCTCACAGGGGGGGCGGGGCCGGGGGCGTGCCCAAATCGGCTTTAAAAGACTCTCCAGGACAGGAGGCTCAGTGTGGTCTGCCACTGTCTGGGAAAGGAAGCACTAGGTAAGCCTCCAGCTGAGGAGGATTGTGTGAGATTGTGTCAGCGCTGCACTATGCTTTCATGTCCTCATTGTTCATTTTTGCTTTGAGGTAGCTGTAATTCTGCTGTGATCTCCACACTTCCTGGTTGCCTGTTTCCTTATAACCATGGTGCTGGGAGCTTTTCAAGATGGTCTAAGCTGTCATTGCTGTGTGTCTAAAACTCCTCAGAACCAGTCAGATTCATTTTAAAAACAAAACACTGCCCTGGATTTGTTTGTTTTTGTTCTGTGATTCTTCCCGACTCACCTCTCACCCGGAACTTCATGTATGTACCTTTAAAACCGAAAGTGAAACTAGAGGCACATTGTGTGATTGAATTTAATCTATTCTTAATCATTTTTAAAAGGAATCAGTTGGCTGTTATGTCTCTATACCCTGTAAACAGTCATTTCAGCAAAAAAATTAAAAATAAATAAATAAATAAATAAATAAATAAAATTAAATAAAATAAAATTAGGTATCAATTGGTACACCGCCTGATGTGCGTATCCTGCTTCTTTACACAGCATGAGCTCACCACAGCCTCAGGATGCACCAAAGTCACCGGACAGGTAGGAGGGGTCAACGGGGGCCACAACATAAAAGAGTGCAATACCAAGAGCTAAAGATAATGTTTCTTGGTTGTCTTTTTAGGAGCAGAAGCCCTAAGATAAGACAGGAACGGAGAAAAAAGTCCCGCCACCGTTCAAAATCTCCGCAAGCGTCTGGCTCTCGGGCAACGCATAAGTCCCATTCTAGTCCAGCACGCAAATCCAGTCACTCTGCGACTGTAGCAGAGCCAAATGCATCAAGACCCGCCCAGACGATGGTCTTTGTTGGGCATGTTCGGCACCATCCAAACCTGGCAAACTTCTATGCACCGGCTGCATTAAGGACGTGGCTACAGGTGGCAGAGGGTATTCAGTCAGCCGCAGCCACCAAAACACCTAGAAGATCTAAAGTTAGTAGCGCCAATCAATCAGTGGGTGATGAATCACCTGCCCGGGAGACGCTATCACTAGGCTCATCGGACTCTGAAGAGCCCTCAGAATATTTATTTGATTTTCAATATATTGAATCATTTGTCACAGCCGTGAGAGACACCATTGACTGGGGGCTCCATAGCTCAGGGGTTAGAGCACTGGTCTTGTAAACCAGGGGTCGCAAGTTCAGATCTCGCTGGGGCCTCCACCAGAAGCAGACCTTTGGGACTCCCCATTGGGCATAGATGTGGCCTTACAGCGCCTGGCCCGACAGGTCGCATTGCCATTGCAAGACCCAATGGACAGACGTGCAGACACAGACCTAAAAAAGGTTTTCTCAGCTGCAGGTGCAGCGTGCCGCCCGGCTATTGCCCTAACCTCAGTCTCCAGAGCACTCAAGGTCTGGACCACGAGAACCCAAGCAGCCCTAAAAGCAGATACAGGGTCAGAATCAATCATACAGACAATGGAGGAATTCGATCTTGCTGCCGATTTCATAGCGGAAGCCTCTATGGACCTGACAAAGTTACTCGCAAAAATCATGGCTTTTGCAGTGACGGCAAAGAGGGCCCTCTGGTTGCGACATTGGGGAGCAGACAGCACCTCAAAACTGAGTCTCTGCAATATTCCGTTTAATGGCAAGGTGCTGTTCGGAAAGACCCTAGAAGAAGCTATTAGTCGAGCTACAGGGGGAAAGTCGGGTCTAATGCCACAGAGACCTAGGAAGACACAGCAGGCCACCCGGCCAGCCCAACCAGACTACAAAAAGGCGTATGACGCCAGGTCATACAGGCCAGGACGGGAATATACAAGGCCCTACTGGAAAAATCCACAAGATTCTTTTCTGCAGAAGGTAAAGTCTAGAGCGGCACAGACTGCGAAAAAACCTGAAAAATCTTTTTGACGGGTTAACCGCCCATCCCCCCCCCCAGGTGGGCGCCAGGTTAATGTCCTTCAGGGAAGTATGGGCGGAAGAGGTCAAGGACCAGTGGGTCCGCAAGACGGTCAGATACGGTTCCAAAATATCCTTTCAGAAGAAACCACCCAATACGGTGGTCCACACAAAATAACCGACAGATCAGAGGAAACGGAACTGCTTACAAGAATATTTAGACGGCTTACAGCAAAAGAAGGCAATTTCGCCGGTGCCCCTATCCCAACAAGGAAAAGGGGTATACTCTCCAATCTTTCTAGTTCCCAAACCATCGGGGGATCTCAGACCAGTTCTGGACCTGAGAATTCTAAACCACTTTATAGAACCCAAGACGTTCAAGATGGAGTCTGTATTTACAATCATCTCTGTGTTGCAACCAGGAGACTGGTTGATATCAGTCGATCTAACGGATGCATATTTGCACGTCCCAATCAATGAGAGCCACCAAAGATATCTAAGATTCTTGGTAGGGGAAGATCACTTCCAGTTCAGGTGTCTGCCGTTCGGCATCAGCACAGCTCCGCGAGTGTTTTCCAAAATCCTACTAGCCGTTATTGCCATCATTCGCCTGAAAGGCATAAAAATATTTCACTACCTAGACGACATCCTGGTAGTAGCACATTCGAGCGGAGAACTGGCGTCTCAACGCGACATGGTTCTAGAAATCCTATCAAAATTTGTCCGGATCATCAACAGGCAAAAGAGCCAATTGATTCCCTCACAACAGATGGAATATCTGGGACTGTTTTTCAATACAAACAGAGACCTTGTCCTCCTACCCGAACGAAAGAAGGCAGAATTGGTAGCCTGCGTCAGCAGCGTGATGAAGTCAACATCGCTAACGGCAAGAGATTGTATGACCCTACTCGGGATGTTTACTGCAGCAAGCCCAACCATTCCTTGGGCAAGATTCCACACAAGAGCCTTCCAGGCAACCTTCCTGAACCAATAGGACGGTACCTCTCTTCACCAGAGGATTCTCATACCAAGCCGGATTCGACAGAACCTAGCTTGGTGGAAGTCATCAGAGAACCTGTCGCGGGGCATGCCCCTCAGCCCCGGGGACTGGGTTCCGATAACTTCGGGTGCCGGTCTCCGGGGCTGGGGTGCTCACTGCCTCGGCAGGCAGGTGCAAGGAGTTTGGAGCAAGACGGAATCCCGACACTCCAACCTTTTGGAGCTGCAAGCAGCATACATGGCCCTGCAGGCCTTCGAGAAACTGGTACAGGGAGCTCGAGTTAAACTAATGTTAGACAACAAGACAGCAGTAGCATATATAGCCAGACAGGGCGGAACCAAGAGCTTGCCACTTCTGCAGGTGGCAACCAAAATATTTGTGTGGGCCGAAGCACATCTGGAAGCCCTAACAGCAGCCTACATTCCGGGCAGCCAGAATTCCATCGTGGATCATCTGAGTCGGGAGTTCCCCGACAAGAACGAATGGGCCTTGAACAAGAAGTTCCTAAAACCAATCTTTTCCGAGTGGGGGACACCCTCAGTGGATCTAATGGCGACCCGAGTCAATACAAAGACACCCCAATTTGTATCCAGGTTCCGTTGCAACAAAGCCTTGACCCAAGATGCCTTCTCCATTCCATGGGATTTTCCCCTAGTTTACATCTTTCCGCCGGTGCCGCTAGTAATGAGGACTTTGTTAAAGATTGCGAGGGAAAAGGTTCATACAATAATAATTCTACCCTTTTGGCCGCAGAGGCCATGGTTCCCTCTACTCCTACACATGGCGTCGGCTCCCCCAAGACGTCTGCCGCTAAAGAGAGATCTCCTATGGCAGTGCCAATGTGTTCACCCCAACCCGAACAGGTTGCAAACTGACGGCCTGGCTGCTGAATCAACCAGACTCCAGGCACAAGGCATTTCAAAGGAAGTAATCTCAACACTGTTAAAGTCTAGAAAGGCCTCGACCAATGTCACCTACAACAGGATTTGGGCAAAGTTTACAACTTTTGCGTTACAGAAAAATTTCGCTTCGGTGGATCTGAATGTGGCACAAGTATTGGACTTTTTGCAATCTGCTCTAAACAGAGGCTTAGCCTATAGTACATTGAAGGTACAAATTTCAGCTTTGTCGTGTTTTACAGGATACAGGTGGGCAGACGAACCACTGGTAAAACAATTCTTAAAAGCGACCATGAAAATTAATCCTCCAAGGAAGTCTCTATTTCCGGCCTGGGACTTAGACACAGTGCTAAGAGCACTACTTCTGCATCCTTTTGTACCGGCAGAATCTTGTCCATTCTGGTTCCTAACACTTAAACTGTTTTTTTCTCACCGCCGTAACATCGGCAAGAAGGGTATCCGAGCTAGCGGCCCTGTCCAGTAAGGAACCGTACTGTATCATCCTTCCAGACAAAGTAATTCTGAGGCCTTCACCAATAGCAACGCCCAAGGTAGTTTCAAAAATTTCACCTTAACTGGGAGGCAGTGCTACCTAGCTTTACATTACCTCCTAGGCAGGAAGAAAAACTGGACCTCAGACCTCTAGACATGGTCAACCTTTTCTCAATTTACCTGCACAGTTCTCAACAAGTGCGCAAAATGGATTCCCTTTTCATCTTACCATCTGGGCCTAAAAGAGGACAAGCCGTTTCAACAAGAATAATCTCAACCTGGATCACCAAAGTAAGAAAGCTCACGTACGAGAAACAAGGGCTGACGCCTCCTCAGGCAACTAGAGCTCACTCTACCAGAGGGGTGGCAGCCTCCTGGGCAGCATTTGCCAAAATACCAGTTGAGGAAATATGCAAGACGGCCAGTTGGAGTCCCTGCAAGACCTTCGCAAAGCATTAGAAATCTAGACGTGACGTCATCTAAGGCGTCTAGTTTCGGAAATGCCGTGGTATCGGCACCTTTGCAGGCAAAATAAAGAAAGATTCACTTAAGCAGCATTTATAGTTGTCGTCCAAGTCTTATATACATTTTCCCGCCCTAGGGTGTTAAATTAAATCCCATGATGTGCTGACGGGAGGACTGGCCAGGAAAACGGAAAATTGTTATTCTTACCTTCGGTAATTTTCCTTTCCTGGCCTGTCCTCACGTCAGCACAGCCTTTCCCTCCCTATAGTCTGCCGTCCGCCAAATTAGTGGAACAAGGACTGGGAGGAGGGGCCCCCTACTTATTAGCTAAAAGAAGGTGGTACTGGTGGACCGGAGGAGGGGATTAACCCATGATGTGCTGACGTGAGGACAGGCCAGGAAAGGAAAATTACCGAAGGTAAGAATAACAATTTTCCGTTTTCTATACCATTATACTCCCTGATTAAGGTTTGCAAAACTAGTTACATTGTTCGAAGCATGAGGAGTTTAAACCTGGCTAGTAGTATGATATATTGCTTTATAAAACACTTCCATGCCTATGTTCTGCATGGTGTCTCTGCATGAAGGCTGCTATTTTCGTAGATGAGTAGGGCTTTAATATTTTATGTCATACCTGTCCCCTGATGACTGGTGGAGAATATGACAGAGATCCTTAATACAGGTAATCAGTTAGTGCTTCCTCTCTAGCAGGCCCTTAGGTGATCAGTGAACACAGTAGTAACATCACTAAATCTTAGTGCAAATCTCATACGAAGAGAATTTAGAGGCAGTAGTACCTTGGATGAGCTTGCACTACAGATATAAAGTCAAAGGGATACCTAGGCGCATGCACTGCTGTTTTTTTATAAGGCAACTGGTACCATGTTCAGGATCATGTTGAACTGATCAAGATGTTATATATATATATATATATATTAGCAAACTTTCACTTTTTGGCCCAAGGAAGGTTCTGCCAAGTTGAAATATGATCTCCCTCAGCTGATCCCTAGGCCAATGGTCACTGTATAATAACAGTCTGTATAGTGGAAGTATACATTACACATTAAAGGTATACATTAAATGGTAAACCATTTCAAGGCTTGTATTAAGTATTTATGACTTACAGAGTGCAGTTTGGGCAGGGGAGAAGGCAGCATCTCAAATGAAGAATGTCCAGATTCAAAATTTTCAAAAACATAACAAAATTGGTAAAAGACTGTCTTGTCTATGATACTATGAAGAATTAATATCAATAGTTTCCAGGGAATAGCTGAATGAAGGATTTGGATTTTTTAAACTAACTTGTAGAAGGGAGGTCGCGCTAGTCAACCGTATCCACACAGCCTAAAAAAGGCAATGACACAGTCACCAAGATGTAAATGGCACATAGAAAGAGGATTTTGATTCGACAAGTAAAGCTAAAGCCTCGTACACATGCTCGGTTTTCACAGAAAGAAAACTGCTGGCAGAGCTTTTTGCAGAGAAAACCGTTTGTGTGTATGGTTTCTTGTCGAGAAAACTGTTGTGAATCTTGACAAGAAAAAAAGAGAACCTGCTCTCTAATTTCTCATCGGGAGTCTCAATTTTCTTAGTGTGATTCTCGTTGAGCTGGTTTAAGACGAGAAAACCTTCATGTGTATGCTTTTCCGAGTCTTAAAAACCCGCGCATGGTCAGAATCAAGTATGAGATGGGAGCGCACCTTCGGTAAAACTAGCGTTCGTTATGGAGATAGCACATTTGTCACACTGTAACGGACTGAAAAGCACAAGGACTGAAAAGCGCAAATCATCTCTCACCAAACTTTTACTAACATGCAGTAACACAAGATTAGCAAAAGCAGCCCCAAAGGTGTTGCCAGTGGAATCAAACTTCCCCTTTATATTGCCGTTGTTCGTGTTTGTACGTCACCGCGTTTGAGAACAACAAGATTTTGGCTTGACAGTGTGTATGAAAGAAAAGCTAGACAAGAATCCCGTCAAGCTTGACAAGAATCCAGTCGAGAAAAACAACGTTTTTTTTTTTTACGACGGGATTCTGGGCCATGTGTAAAGGGCTTGACACTGAATGCAGCCTGCATAAATATTGTATCAGCCATTCTGAGTGCTAGCATGCTGCAGAGTGGGACCTTCCCTCTGTTTGAGGTTTAAAATAGCCCTTACTGAGTCAAACCTACCCCTCTGCAATCTGCAAAGCTCATGCTCCCATAATGATTGGAGAACTCTGATTCAGCAGCAAACATCGCAAATGAAAGCAGAGTATAAAAAATTTGTGCAAATTCATTAAGCAAAATTAAAAAATTTAAAATAGATTTATTCATATTGAAATGTCTCTGTGGACATCAGTTTTCAAGGTTTTATCCCTGTAACTCAAGGCTACTCTAGACATTGGAGCCATTTAATAGTTATAAGGATAATTGCCAATTTTGACAAATATTTCATATTTTAACCACTTCAGCCCCAGAAGATTTTACTTCCTTCCTGGCCAGTGCACTTTTTACAATTTTGCACTGTGTCACTTTAAATGACAATTGTGCGGTCCTTCAATGCAGTACCCAAGCAAAATTTGCGTGATTTTTTTTCCCACAAATAGAGCTTTCTTTTGTGGTATTTGATCACCTCTGCGGTTTTTATTTTTTCCTTATAAACCCCAAAAAATTGCAATGAGCTTATTTTGATTGGTTTGCTTAAAAGTTATAGCACCTACAAACTATGGAAACGATTTATGAAATTTTTATGGCATTTTTTTTTTTTTACTAGTAATGACATTGATCTGCAATTTTTAGCGGTACTGCGACATTTTGAGGGACAGATCGGAGACTTTTGACACTTTTTTGGGACCATTGGCATTTATACAGTGATCAGTGCTATAAAAATGCACTGATTACTGTGTAAATGTCACTGGCAGGTAAGGGGTTAACATATATGGCTCCTCTCCTCTGACAGCACAAATCCCGGTGCTGGCGCTCATGCATGTGATTGCATGTGGCCAGCGGCAATCGTGCTCACGGGCCACGTGCATCTGATCCCCCACCATGCAGCTGGTTCGTGCCCTCTTCACGGGCCACGTGCATCGGATCCCCCACCATGCAGCTGGTGCGTGCCCTCTGGTGGCAAAAATGGGTAGGACGTACCCGTACGGGACTTCACCCAAGAGAGCCATTCTGCTACAGTATATCTGCGTGACACAATCAGCAAGTGGTTCATCTTTAATCATTAACCCCTTTCCCACGTATGCTATAACCAAAAGACGGCTACAGTGCGGGCTTAATTTGCTGGGAGGGCGTACATGGACCCCCTGAGGCATGCTCTGTGATCACTCAGTTCTTCGGACTCAGCTAATCACAGATTGGGGTAAAGGACCAAATCACAGCTGCCCTTTACTATGTGATCAGCTGTGTCCAATAACAGCTAATCACGGAAGTAAACACAAGCCAGTTATCAGCTTTTCTTACCTCAAACTGACAATGTGAAGAGAGAAAAAGAGAGCCAATAACCAGCTTGTGTTAAAGGGACATAAGCACTGATAATTGGGGCACAGATTATCAGTGTCCTGATTATCAGTGCAGTCTCAACAGTGCCTAGCAGTGCTGCCGATCAGTGCTGCCAATCAGTGCCCATTAGTGCTGCCAATCAGCGCCTATCAGTACCTTCTCATTAGTGTCACCTAGCAGTGCCCTTCAGTGTCACCTATCAGAGCCCATCAGTGCCACATATCAGTGTCCATCAGTGCAGTTTATCAGTGCAGCCTCATCGGTCCCCACAAGTGCCGCCTCATCAGTGTCCATCAGTGCCACCTCATCAGTGCCCATCATTGCTGCCTCATCAGCGCACATCAGTGAAGGAAAATAATTACCTGTTTGCAAAATGTAATGACAAACTATGAAAAATGTTTTTTACTTAAAATTTTCAGTCTTTTTTTGTTTGTTTAGCAAACAATAAAAAAAACAAGGGGTGATTAAATATCACCAAAATAAATCTCTATTTGTGTGAAAAATTAATAAAAATGTCATATGGGTACAGTGTTGCATGACCGCGCAATTGTCATTCAAAGTGTGACAGTGCTGAAAGATGAAAATTGACCTGGTCAGGAAGGGGGGTAAAATTGCCCAGTAGGCAAGTGGTTAAACTTGTCATGAGAGAAGCATGGGGGATGATAATACACCTACAATCCTGAAAATGCTATTTGCCTGACTGTCATGCTGACCATTTTGCTGTAGCACTTAGGCCCCATACACACGATAGAATTTATCCGCAAATACGGTCCAGCGAACCGTTTCCGCGGATAAATCCTCTCGTGGATTTCAGCGGATTTTCATGCGATGGTGTGTACACACCATCGCATTGAAATCCGCGCCGAAATCCTCTTGCGATGACGTGTCGCGCCGTCGCCGCGATTATGACGCGGCGACGTGCGCGACGCTGTCATATAAGGAATTCCACGCATGCGTCAAATCATTACGACGCATGCGGGGGATCCCTTCGGACGGATGGATTCGGTGAGTCTGTACAGACCAGCGGATCCATCCGTTGGGATGGACGCCAGCAGATGGATATGTTCTGCATGTCAGCAAATATCCGATCTGCTGGAATCCATCCCAGGGGAGATATATCCGCGGAAAAAGATCCGCTGGCGTGTACACACCATAGGATCTATACGCTGAAACCCATTTGCTGGGATTTATCTGCGGATGGATTCTATGGTGTGTACGGGGCCTAAGGCCCCATACACACGAGAGGATTTATCCGCAGATACGGTCCAGCGGACCGTATCCGCGGATAAATCCTCTCGAGGATTTCAGCAGATTTCTATGCGATGGCGTGTGAAATCCTCTGGCGATGACGTGTCGCGCCGTCGCCGCTATTATGACGCGGCGATGGGCGCGACGCTGTCATATAAGGAATTCCACGCATGCGTCAAATCATTACGACGCGTGCGGGGAATTCCTTTGGACGGATGGATCCGGTAAGTCTGTACAGACGAGCGGATCCATCCGTTGGAATGGATTCCAGCAGATGGATTTGTTGTGCATGTCAGCAAATATCCGATCTGCTGGAATCCATCCCAGAGGAGATTTCTCCGCGGAAACAGATCCGCTGGCGTGTACACACCATAGGATCTATCCGCAGAAACCCATTTGCTGGGATTTATCTGCTGGGATTTATCGTGTGTATGGGGCCTAAGTCACTGATCTTCAACAGATATGCAGTTAGCACTGCAGAGTTTGCTGGTGTATATAGTGTCCTTTACTTGTTTGCTTTACCATTGTTTTATACTATTGTCTGGACTGTAAGCCTTCTTTAATTTAAGTTTGGTTTGTGGATGAGAATATAAATTGAACAACTGCCCTTCTGACCTGGTTTTATGAGATCTGTGCTACAAGGAATACACTCAGTTTGCTTGTTAAGAAAGAGTTAGTTCCACATATATTATCTCTTTGCTTGTTTTTTATTTTGTCTGCAGTATAACACAGCTTCTGAATATCATGTTAGCAAAAAGATTGTGAATAGAATGCAATTGACTCCAATGGAGATGTCACTGTTATCTCCAAATGCAACTGTAAATATGACCTGAACAATACTATATTCAGTAGAGCATTCAGAAACAAAACACATCGTAGTTACATTAGTAACACAAAAGGTCTGTGTTTTATATTTTGAAGATCTCTTTCACTATTTCCTATCTAGTTAGTTCTCATCATGTCATCGTCATTAATGAATCTGCTTTATTACAGGCAATGTGGTGTGGGACATTTGCAGCCAATGTTGTTTAGTATTATATAACAGAACAATTCTTTTTACAATAATGTATAGTATAGCGTTGCTTTAAAACAAGGAATTTTTAAGTAAAGCTGATCTGCAGGCATATAGCTACATTTACAGATGGAATATTACTAGTCTTGCCTGACAAAATGTTTTGTATTGCTGGCCATTATGTCCTGAAATTTACACAGCTTTATCACACAGAACAGGCGAGGGGAAAGAAACTTATCTTTCTCAGTTGCAGTATCACTTTCACTTACAGGTCTCACCCCGACCTCTACTTTTGACTAGACATTAAAAATGGAGGAAACACACTAATAAGTTAATCTCCTTGTCAGTATGTGCTCTCTTCCTATCAGCATGTTACTTGCACTGCAGCACACTCCAACAATTCCTTTAGCTTCTTCTCAAAGCATTATTGCACCTCTATCAGACTAGCAAGTGGGGCAACTATATATAAATCCCAAATACAAATATAAGTGGACTAAAGGTCTGTGTGGTGTAAAAATGACATGCCAAAGAGTTAAGGCATGTACACACGATAGGTTAAACTGATGAAAACGGTCTGATGGACCGTTTTTATCGGTCCAAACCGATCGTGTGTGTGTGCCATAGGTTATTTAACCATCAGTAAAAAAAAAACTTGCTTTAAAATTTAACCGATGGATTGCTAACCGATAGGTCAAAACCGATCTTTAGTATGCAAAAGCATCAGTTAAAAACCTGCACATGCTCAGAATCAAGTCGACGCATGCTTGGAAGCATTAAACTTCGTTTTTTTCAGCACGTCGTTGTGTTTTACGTCACCGCGTTCTGACACGATCGTTTTTTTAACTGATGGTGTGTACGCACGACGGACCATCAATCAGCTTCATCGGTTAACCTACGACAACTGTCCTTCCGACCGTTTTCATTGGATGGACTGATCGTGTGTACTAGGCTTCATCCTCTGGTGGATGGACTGTTATCCATGACACTATGGCCAATCTGTAATATATTGCAAATGCGGATTGTGATAAACCACCATAAAAGTGGTGGTGTTAGGCTACACATAGCTAGTCCAGTCCACCAGGAACTTTTATTGTGGCTATAACCCCTCTTGCAATAGCCAGGGAGCCAATGTAGGTTATTGGAGGATCGAGCTGGATTGATGGAGCACATGTCGAATTGATTCCATGCATGCATGTTTTTTTGCGCTCTGGAATTGCATACAGACAATCAGAATTTTCGATAGGAACTTTTTCCGTCGGAAAAATAGAGAACTGCTTTTAATCTTGTGTTGGCAGAAATTCCGACAGCAAAAGTCAGATTGAGCATACACACAGTCGAAATTTCCGACCAACAGCTCACATAAGATTTTTCTTGTTGGAATTTCCGATCGCGTGTACGCGGCATTACACTTGCACACTTTGTAGACTTACACAAATTGTGGTGCATGATTAACCGTTTATGCAAAGCAGGTGCTAGTGGTCATCAATTTCATATGTAGGTTGCAACACAGTTATTAATTGAAACAGAAAAAGTTGTAGGAAGCTTCAAACTGAGTGAGGAACAGCCAGATTCTGCAATTAAAGTGAAGTTGTGGAAGACAGTTTTATGTCACAGGACAAAGCAAGACTGAGCACACAAGGTAATTATACTAGTTATACTGCATCAGCAAGGTCTCTCCCAGGCACAGATTTCAAAGCTGACTGGGGTTTCAAAATGTTCTGTTCAAGCTATTTTGAAGAAGAACAAAGAAATGGGCAATGTTGAGGACTGTAGACGCAGTGGTCGGTCAACTAAACTTAATGCAGCAGATGAAAGACACATCATGCTTACGTCCCTTTAAGATATCCAGCAGTGCCATCAGCACAGAACTGGAAAACGGTGGGACCCAGATACACCAATCTACTGTCTGGAGACGTATGGCCAGAAGTGGTCTTTACTGAAGAATTGTAGCCAAAAAGCCAAACCTCTGACATGGAAACATGGGTAAGTGCAACTATGCACAAAAACATAGGAAATGAGGTGCAGAAAATGGCAGCAGTTGTTTTGGACAGATGAGTCAACATTTTAAATATTGGCTATAGCAGGAGGCATTTTGTTTGTGAACGGCTGGAAAGCAGTACAAAAATGAATCTTTTGGTCAGGATCATTGCTGTCCTCAATGAGGAAAAATACAGGCAGATATTCATCCATCCTGCCATAATATCAGGGAGGCTTGGCCATAAATGTATTCTTGTAACAGGCGCTTCTCGTGCCGTCGTAATGCGTTCCATGCTGGAACGCATACGGCGACCATGCGATGACATCATTGCCAGGCGCTGCGTGCGTTCCAACGTGGAGCGCGGAAGTGTGCCGCAATTTACGGCGGTTTCCTTTGAATCAGTGCTTATACACTGTACCTGCCTCTATCCTATAAACAGAGCAGTGTGTAGACTGCACACTGTTCTATTATTGTCAGCCGTAGCTCGGCCATGCTACAACCAAAGGTGCCATCGCTCCCCATGCTGCAACTCTGACCAGCCTGCAACTCCTGCAATTGTTTCACTTGTAGTACTATAGAAAGATCTGCTGCATATATTCCTCTTAAAAACAATTGCTGTTATTTATTATGGCTTGTAGCAATTAACATACTACTTGGGATAAACTTTTGTGCTTATGGCTGTTTGCTAAGGAACATCTTAACCACTTGCCGACCTCCTCATGTAGATATACGTCAGCAGAATGGCACGGACAATCACATGCACGTACCTGTACGTCCTCTGCTTGACGTGGGTGGGGGGTCCGATCGGGACCCCCCCCGCTACATGCGGCGGTTGGTAAGCCTCGGGGAGCGATCCGGGACGACGGCGCGGCTATTCGTTTATAGCCGCCCCGGAGCTGCTTCACTATGGCGGCGCATCGATCGAGTGATCCCTTTTATTAGGGAGACTCGATCGATGATGCTAGTCCTACAGCCACACCCCCCTACAGTAGTAAACACACACTAAGTGAACACTAAATGTTACAGCGCCCCCTGTGTTTAACTCCCAAACTGCAACTGTCATTTTCACAATAAAGAATGCAATTTAAATGCATTTTTTGCTGTGAAAATGGCAATGGTCCCAAAAATGTGTCAAAATTGTCCGAAGTGTCCCCCATAATGTCGCAGTCATGAAAAAAATCGCTGATCGCCGCCATTAGTAGTAAAAAAAAAAATGCAATAAAACTATCCCCTATTTTGTAAACGCTATAAATTTTGCGCAACCCAACCGATAAATGATTATTGCGATTTTTTTTACCAAAAATAGGTAGAAGAATACGTATCGGCCTAAACTGAGGGAAAAATAAAATGTTATATATGTTTTTGGGGGATATTTATTATAGCAAAAAGTAAAAAATATTGCATTTTTTTCAAAAGTGTCGCTCTATTTTTGTTTATAGCGCAAAAAATAAAAACCGCAGAGGTGATCAAATACCACCAAAAGAAAGCTCTATTTGTGGGGAAAAAAGGACGCCAATTTTGTTTGGGAGCCATGTCGCACGACCGCGCAATTGTCTGTTAAAGCGACGCAGTCCTGAACTGTAAAAACCCCTTGGGTTTTAAGGCAGCATATTGGTCCGGGGCTTAAGTGGTTAAAGGGACATCTACTCTCAAATTACCTGAGCTATATATGCCTATCTTATGCAACTATTAATTCCCTACACAATTCCTATTTACTATGTGCTTGACATAAGTGTTACTTGTTTATGGCCCCTTGCCCTAAGTTGCTGAATGTTGCTGATGCTGATGTTCGCTCTAACTTTTCTATGCTAAGGGTTGTAGGTATTTCATACCAACTCTATTAGTGGCCTAATGCATTTCTATATGTTTAAGTGATATGATGTAGAGAACCCCCAAAATCCTGTTTGCGTGGAGTGACGCCTGGGGTCCCGTGCTGATAATCACTTGCATATAGAAGTGCATTGGAATCTTTAAGTGTATGCTATAATTTTAAACGCTAAGTTCTGGTCGCATGTTGTAATGTGTCCAACCTTAGTAGCTCAACGCCTTTCTTTATGTGAGAGAGAGATGATGTAGAGAACCCCCAAATTCCTGTCTGTGTGGAGTGACGCCTGGGGTCCAATACTGAATTCTCACATAAAGAAGTGCATTGAAATCCTTGCTAGCCGCAGTTGTGGTTCACTCCCTTTCACCGGAGCTGTTACAATTCTTCACCAGGACAACAACCCCAAACATATGCCCTGTACACACGATCGGTCCATCTGATGAAAACGGTCTGATGGATTTTTCCATCAGTTATTCGATGAAGCTGACTGATGATCAGTAGTGCCTACACACCATCAGTTAAAAAAATGATTGTGTCAGAACGCGGTGACGTAAAACACAATGACGTGCTGAAAAAAATTAAGTTCAATGCTTCCAAGCATGCGTCGACTGGATTCTGAGCATGCATGTTTTTGGGATTCCCCGCACGCGTCGTAATGATTTGACGCATGCGTGGAATTCCTTATATGACAGCGTCGCGCCCGTCGCTGCGTCATAATAGCGGCGACGGCGCGACACGTCATCGCCAGAGGATTTCAGCGCGGATTTCAATGCGATGGTGTGTACACGCCATCGCATAGAAATCTGCTGAAATCCTCGAGAGGATTTATCCGCGGATACGGTCCGCTGGACCGTATCTGCGGATAAATCCTCTCGTGTGTATGGGGCCTCAGGTTTTCCGACGGGAACTTTTCCCGTCGGAAATCCCGCACATGTGTACGGGGCATTACAAATAACTTACCTAAATCTGTCCAAACAAGAGTCTAGTAGACATCCTGCATATGATAACGTTTGAAACACAAAATCATAAATTATAATATAATAAATAATTATAACTAATAATATAATAATAATAATAATAATTATTCAATAATGTAATCAAATCAAAAACACTGAAATGTTCTCAGTTGCAGAATTGTTGCTGTCATTACTTTCAGTGTTTGATGACAAATTTCCCCACAAATCACTATCGTTCAATTCTGCATATGATTCTAATTTATTATCATTTTCTAGTTGGTCTAAAACCACTTTTGACATAAACTGACACTTTTTATGGACAATCTTCAGTTTCCAGGCAGAAAGAAAAGTATTTATAATGTAAAACTGCATGCAGGGCACTGGACAGCCCACTAAGTACAAAGGGGATGTGAATTTTTTTTATACAGTACTGTAATCTGTAAGATTACGGGATACTGTATGTATTGTGTGTTTTTATCTTTTTGAATTTGGTGCCGGACTCCGTCCCCGTGTGTCACAACGCTCGCAGGGAATAAATGTAATTAGATTGATCTGCATGATATAGCAAAATCAAAAATAAAATAATGTTAAAATGAACTGAATACTTTTCTTCCAACTAATAATATCCAACATTGTCAAAGCTAAAAGAGCAACATTTTCATACAGGCAATTTATCTAACTGTCATTGGGAGTTATTGAGGGAATTTTTTCCCTCCATATGTGTCAAAATTGGCGACAATTACACACAGAGTTTTGTTTTTCTGACACATTTTTTTACATTAGTCTTTTTACAATATTATTACTTATGTAAATATGTCTAAATGTAATCCGATGCACTGGTGAATTTGATCATTAAAACCTAAATTTTAGGCATTTGTCAAGATAAAGAAAATAAAATGGCAATTCACCTTCTCTATCACATAAAAAATTTGAGCCTGGAAAAGAAAACACTACGATAACCAACCTTGGTACACTTTATCGTTTATTTTAACACATTCCTTGCCTCCAATAGGATGCTCCATTTGTACAATCATTTACTGTTCTATACACTTCTGTGTTTGTTTTTTCCATGAAGCTTGGCCTTACAAAATCTGTAATAGACATGCTGCTTCTATATATCAAGGGGTCAGTCATATCTGCGATTTGTGCTAACCTCACTTAATAGCTCTCTGTGTAGCTGACTTATGTTTTGTCCATCTCTGCAGCCACTTATATTTTAAAAGAAATCTCTGTCTTCAAAAACTCATGATTCACTTTTCACCTCACTGTACCCTACACAGCATGCAGAAACATATAAGCTAGTCTGTAATGCATTGCAGGGTTGCCTTGACAAATAGCAAGCTAGTCAGGAAAAGAGCAGTTTTTGCATGAAACAAATGCAACGTTACCAAATTAAATGTCCAAACAGTTAATTTTTAACTTCAAATTTGGAAATAAAGATTACATTAAGTTAGACCTTTTTTGTAATTTGGCAAATGTTCCACTCACAATCCAAGTGGTTTTCTCAAGGAAAAAGCTTAGCTGCAAAACATGTTGATCTGAAAGTTGGAATGAGCTATTCCGGATTGTGGCAGCCCTCAAATTACTAGTATTCCAATTGTGTAACACAAAGTACAATTATGTTGAAATTATATCTTTGAGGGCTCAGCCTACCTCTGGGTAGCAATGCTTAATTTTAAGTTTCCTATATACGAGTTAAGATGTTACAATTTTTATGTGTTATTTTGTTACTCAATAAAAATGTTCAAGTTTAAAAAAAATAAATGTGTAGATGGGTGGCCTAAAAAGTCCATATTCTCCTTACTCCAAATATGTGTCCTCAAGGAAAAAGACACTTTAATGAATGATGAGAAGTGTAATATGACAGTCCATAAGTCCATATACATGTGTGACTTACTTCTACTACTGTAGCTATACCTTGACCTGGATAAATTAAAACCTTTACAGGTGGATTAAAATATCCTTTATTTATTTCTGTAATCTATAATACTGTTGAGCTCATCACTGTGCTGCTTTTCCTTTCACTGTCCAGTCAGAGGCAAGGGTGGCTCCAGGGGAATTCAAACTTAGGAATAGTAAGTTAAATTATGCTACCATAACTATTAACCTGAGGACATCTAGCTGCAGAAATGGGCTATTCATTTTTATCTTTTTATTTTTGGTTGTAGTTATGACTTTAGTCATCAACTCAGAAAGTCTATAATTGTTTAGAAATGTTTAACTATAATTTTTCATTTTGAGCAATTATAATTTTATCCAAAGAAAATGTAGAACTATTGCTGATTTTGTAAAATTTTCAAATTGAAGAAGAACTATAACAGAAGAAAATACAGCTTGTTAACCCCCCTCCCCTTCCATCCATGGATTCCTGTACAAATAGCACTCATCCTCATATCTGTTCAATGAGGGGTTGCTGAGCTATGGTGTCAGATAGCTAGCCTCACCCACCTAGCTATCCAACAACACCAATCAACAGAGACAAACTGCTGAGTGACAGCTCAGGAGGAAAGGGGGTGTGCCAGGCCGAGCACACAGAGTCAACACAGCCCATGAAACCAAGCTGCAAAATGGAACATTTCTCTGCTGTGTTGTCTCCTTGTTTCACCTATTTAGTGCACACAGAGTCTGGACCTTGCCCTTGTGTATGAAGGGAAACAGAAATAGTGGAAACTGTCAGTTTATGTGATGAATGATTGCAGCTGGAGAAGAAGGATTTCATTCACAAAAACACAATCTGACAACAACACAAGCAATTAGGCTGTCGTGGGCTTACTTTGCTGCTATCTTCTATAAATATGTTTATGCCTACTGTGGCTATTTTTATTGTTCCATAAATATGTCTACGACCACACAGAGCAAAGCAACAGGTTGATGTGGATACAGACCTCCATGGAGACTTTTACCCGACTTCCTTGTGGGAGAGAGAGCGCAAAGTAAGCCAATAGTCACCAGAGTCATATGCTTTTCCATACCTGGAAGTACTTGGTATTTTTAGTTCAGCTTCCCGAAATCCCTGATACTGAACAGAGTTAGGCCCCGTACACACGACCGAGTTTCTCGGCAGAATTCAGCCAGAAACTCGGTCGGAGCTGGATTCTGGCGAGAAACTCGTCGGGCAGAAAAGAGAACATATTCTCTATTTTCTCGTTAGTCAATGGGAAAAGTCGGCCCGCTGAGTTCCTCGGCGGCTTCCACACTGAACTCGACGAGGAACTCGATGTGTTTGGCACGTCGAGTTCCTCGGTCGTGTGTACGGGGCCTGAGGGTTGTTTAGGAAAACTTTGGGATTTTACCCTGAATGTGTTTATATGAGTTTACCTTTGATTGTCTTTACCGCCTTGTTTTTGAATGCACTGTTGTACATAAAGGGCCAGATTCAGAAAGAGTTATGCCGGCGTATCAGTGATACACCGGCATAACTCACACTTTGCGACGGCTTATCTATTTTCTGTATGCAGAAAACAAGATAAGTCGGTTTGCAGCAAAGATCTGACAGGCGTAATTGTATTACACTGTCGGATCTTAACTGCAATTTTAAAATGGCCGCTGGGGGCGTTATCGCTGATTTATGCAGAGAATATGTAAATCAGCGATATACGCCAATTCACAAACGTACGTGGGCCCGACGCAGTCACTTTACGCCATTTCCGTAAGAGTTTTCCCGGCGTAAAGATAAAGCTGCCCAAAGCAGGCGCATTCTATATTAAGAATGGACGTCGTGACCGCCGGAAATTTGAAAATGTTTACGTCGTTTGCGTAACTCGTCCGTGAATGGGGATTTACGTCGATTACGTTCACGTCGAAAACACCGTCATAATTCAGAGCATGCGCACTGGGATTTTTCTAAGGCCGGCACATGCGCAGTACGTTTGGCGCGTGGACGCGCCTAATTTAAATATGAGACGCCCCCTACCCGCCTATTTTGAATTAGGCCGCCCAATTTACGCTACGCTGCCGCAACTTAACACGCAAGTGCTTTGTGAATACAGCACTTGTGTGTTAAGTTGCGGCGGCTTAACGTAAATAAGAAAAGTTACGCCGCCGCAACTTTGCGCGCGGCTTTATGAATCTGGCCCATTATGCTTATGCATTATGCTGTAAATAAAGGATAATAACAATTAAAATTAAAATGCCCTTTGATGAAGCCAGTGTAGGCAAAACATTCAAAGGCATTTGTTATCTCTAAAGCCTCGTACACACGACCGGTATTCCCCGACAGGAAAACTGACCGGGAAAAATAGAGAACCTGCTCTCTATTTTCTCATCGGGATTCCCGGCAGAGTGTTTCCTGCCAAGAACACAGGTCCTCTGTATGCTTACCTGTTCGAGGTAAACCCACGCATGCTCGATAAGACTTTGGCGCATGCGCGGTAGCATACAAGGTTAATGAAGAAAAAAAGTGATGAGCGCAACCTCTAAAGTGCCTGTGCTAAAGGGATAAACTAACACAATAAATGTCAAACACTAAAAAAAGTGACCAAGTGCATATGTGTAAACATGTATAAGAATAAATATATACTATGTATATAAATATAAACAAAGATAAATAAATAATGTGAAAACCAATAACTGTACCAAAAATAATAACAACGATATAGTGACATAAAAGTGAAACCAATAGAGGTAGGATGAAAAAATCAATGAATAAATTCCAATTCCAGTGAATTAAAAAACAAAATATTAAGAGTCCTTAATTTAATATAGATTCTTGTGAATGAAATATCCTAAATGCTTCAGGCAGTAATCTTCCTTATATATGGGCTCACAGAGCGCTTACCTCACCAACCAGAAAAAAACTAGCCTTGCAGCTATAGTATCCCGCTTATAGCATCACAAACGATCGTTTTCCACCGTTTCCTCAAGGACAACAACTGGGAAGATGCTAGAAACAGACTCTGGTATACTCAAGGTTTGCACATGAGAATACAGAAGATGAAAGGGCCTCTCATCGCGTAGACGAGAATTGCGTCACTTCCGGTCACACACAATATTTCTGACGCGTTGCGTCACTCCACGTGACTTCATCAGATAAATCTGATTGGATTTCTTCTGTTTTGAGCATATATAAGAAAAGCTCCCACTTCCAATCAGATTCCTCTGATGAAGTCACGTGGAGTGACGCAACACGTCAGGAATATTGTGTGTAACCGGAAGTGACGCACGTCAGGAATATATGTCATCCTCGTCTACACACGGTTTTATCTGTATTTTGCTCATTCTTTCATCCTGCATGTAAGCGCACATTTGTGCTTTCAATAAATTCCATATTTTTTACATCTTCATGATGAGAGGCCCTTTCTTCTTCTTTAATCGCATGTGCAAACCTTGAGTATACCAGAGTCTGTTTCTTTCATCTTCCCAGTTGTTGTCCTTGAGGAAACAGTGGAACATGATCATTTGTGATGCTATAAGCTGGATACTATAGCTGCAAGGCTCGTTTTTTCTGGTCAGCGAGGTAAGCACTCTGTGAGCCCATATATAAGGAAGATTACTGCCTGAAGCATTTAGGATATTACATTCACAAGAATCTATATTGAATCAAGGACTCTTAATATTTTGTTTTCGAATTCACTGGAATTGGAATTTATTCATTGATTTTTTTCATCCTACCTCTATTGGTTTCACTTTTATGTCACTATATCGTTGTCATTATTTTTGGTACAGTTATTGGATTTCACATTATTTATTTATCTTTGTTTATATTTATATACAAAGTTTATATTTATTCTTATACATGTTTACACATATGCACTTTTTTTAGTGTTTGACATTTATCGTGTTAGTTTATCCCTTTAGCACAGGCACTTTAGAGGTTGTGCTCATCACTTTTTTCTTAATTTGCTTATTGTGTTTATGTTCACTTTATAGATTTGAGGAGCAACTTCGCAATTTCACTTATCCTAGATTTATACTTATCTAGTGCACACACCTGGCAAGTGCCTGAGATTTACTTTATATAGCATGCAAGGTTAGTAAGGGGTGTAGCAAATGGTGGCATCGAATGTGACAAGCGCCGGCTGGTCGTAGTCGATGACGTCACTGCTTTTGAGCGGCCGTCTGTATGCACGGCTTTGCAAGGCAAGCTTGCCAGGAATCCCGTCAGGAAAACCAACGTTTTTTTTTTTTCCTGACGGGATTCACGGCCCTGTGTACAGGGCTTAAGTCCCTAGCCACTGTGATGAACTTGCTGGTGCCCACACAGTGATTCCCCTGCTGTTGCTAATTGCTGCCAATGACCCTCTTACTGCACCAAGGGTCCGCGCACTGCCTATGGCGCTCTTGCAACCTGGTCCTGAGCTCCGTGACCGCGCCCGCGGGACCCGCGGACCCGATTACCACCAGTGTCCCACGATCGGGTCACAGAGCTGAAGAACAGGGAGAGCTAAGTGTAAACAAACCTCTCCCCATGCTTCCTAGTGAGAGTGTCACTGATTGTCTGTTCCCTGTCATAGGAAATGACGATCAGTGACGTCACACGCCAAGCCATGCTCCCCTACAGTAAGAATTGCTTCTTATGGAACACTTAACCCCTGTAGCGCCCCCTACAGGTTAATCCCATTCACTGCCAGTGCCAATTTCACAGTAATCAGTGCATTTTTATAGCACTAATCGCTGTAAAAATTACAATGGTCCCAAAATAGTGTCATAAGTGTCCGATGTGTCTGCCATAATGTCGCAGTCATGATAAAAACTGCTGATCGACACCATTACTAGTAAAAAAAAATATTAATAAAAATGAAGTTTTTCCAAAATTGTTGCTCTATTTTTGTTTATAGCGCAAAAAATAAAAACTGCAGAGGTGATCAAATACCACCAAAATACAAAATAAAGCTCTAATTATGGGAAAAAAAGGATGCCAATTTTGTTTGGGAGCCATGTCGCACGACCCCGCAATTGTCAGTTAAAGTGACGCAGTGCCGAATCGCAAAAAGTGGCCTGGTCCTTTAGCTACAAAATGGTCCGGGGCTTAAGTGCTTAAAGCATTATAAATATAAATGCAGCTAATATATCCACAGACATAGGGGCAGATCCACAAAAGAATTACGCTGGCGTATCTCTTGATACGCAGCGTAATTTAAAATTTTGCGCGTCGTATCTTTGTTTTGTATCTACAAAACAAGATACAACGGCATCTCGGTTCGATCCGACAGGCGTACATCTTAGTACGCCGTCGGATCTTAAATGCAATTTCTCGGCGGCCGCTAGGTGGCGTTTCCGTCGAATTCTGCGTCGAGTATGCAAATTAGCTAGTTACGGCGATCCACGAACATATGTCCGGCCGGCGCATTTTTTTGCGTCGTTTGCGTTCGGCTTTTTCCGGCGTATAGTTAAAGCTGCTATATGGTGGCGTACTCAATGTTAAGTATGGCCATCGTTCCCACCTCGCATTTTGAATTTTTTACGTCGTTTGCGTAAGTCGTTCGCGAATAGGGATTTGCGTAGAATGATGTCACCGTCGTGAGCATTGGCTTGTTCCGGGTTAATTTTAACCATGCGCACTGGGATACCCCCATGGACTGCGCATGTGCAGTTAAAAACCCGTTTACGTCGGGTCACAACGTATTTACATAAAACACGCCCCCATCACAGAGATTTGAATGCCGCCCCATTACGCCGCCAAAGATACACTACGCCGCCGTAACTTATGGCGCAAATTCTTTGAGGATTCGAAAAAAATAAAATAAGTTACGGCAGGGTAGTGTATCTTAGATACGCTGCGCCCGGCGGAGAGATGCGCCGCTGTACGTGGATCTGGCCCACAGTCTCTTATTTATATATATATATATATATATATATATATATATATATATATATATATATATATATATATAAAATATAAAACACTCTCCTTGGATGTTAACTGCATACTCCATTTACAGCTACTATTTATATTTATTTTTTTTGGTAGTTTTTGCAGCACGATTGTGTTCAATTTACCTATGTTCTGCTTTTACTGATGTTTATATAAGTCGCAATGCTTGGACCTCAAAATTCACATGATTGCCATGAGCAATGGCTTCCATTACGATTTGTAGCATAATATGGCAGTGGACTGATATCACTTTCCCTGCATTTGTACAGCATTCTAAACCAGTTGGTTGCAGGGAAATCTGGACAGCATAACGTGTTCACAATTAATATTATAAGGTGTTGCTGATTGCTGATATATACTTTTTTTTTTTTTTTTTTTGTTGACTTGATCTTAAAAACCCTTGTGGGTTCACAATTCACAGCAAGTGTTTTACTAGTTGCATTTTATGTTTGATTTTGTTTGTCTTTTTTATAACATGGTGTTTTATATAATGTCTTTGTTGTTTTGGTGTGTGTCCTCAAATCTCACAGTTTTTATATACCTAGCAATAATATTGTGCTGATGCCTTATAAATAAAGGGTAATAGTAACAATAAAATAAAAACAGCAGGAAGCCGGCTATAAAATTCTGCTTATATACTGCAAGTAATGTGCATCAAATAATCTCAAGTAATTAAAAAATATGTTTTTCTGTGATTGGCTATGCAGCTCACTCCCTTCAAGTACCTGTATTCCCTGTTATCTCATTTAATAGTATAGTAATTTTTTCTATATTATTTAAGAAATATGCTCTTTTCAAAATAACCATCTATACCGTTGGATCCAATTTCATTTTTAGCTTTGTATTCACTCTAACAAAAAATAAAATAAAAAAATACATGGCACAGAATTTCAAAGTGTCATCTCATATTTCAAAGTGGAAAATATTTTCCCTTGAAGAAGACAGAGATGAACTTCAAAAGCTTTCAATTTACCTATGAAAAACTATTATGCCAGTCTATTAAATAGTCTCACCAACAGAACTAATATAATAATCTACTTCCACACAGAACAAGAAGAGAAGCGTGAAGAAAATCAGCTAAAGTAGATGAATGAGAATCCAAAAGAACTGCTGGAAAAAGAGGAATGTAATAGAGTTAATTTTTACAAGGAAAGTGTATGAAGGAGCAAGTGGATAGTAAAAAGAAAGCTGCCTATAATATGAGTGAAGGGATTTGCAAACACAAATTGGGCAGCTAAAATTAAAATACCATCTTTTTTTCCAGTGTTTTTAGGCTGGTGTTTTTATGGAAGGACTGCACTATTTTAAAAACGATGTGCATGGTTTAATCCTGCATTCGTTATTTACATATGTTCCAGATAAGAAAATCACCACCTGCTTTGTCCACCTTTTTTATCCCAGTTTCATTTGTCACCATATATATATATATATATATATATATATGTATATATATATATATATATATATATATATAATACTGTAGTAGTAATATACCACCACTATTATTACAATATTAAGATACATTCTGTAATTGTCTGATAGTTGCTCCATAGTGTTCTATCTGATTTGAAAACAAGGGGGGTGATGGCAGATCTGCCCTACATACCTAATGAGAAGCGTAACCCTGCTTCAAACCACCATTGCACTGTAAAAAAAATGCCTCTTTAAGGTTATTCATTAAAGAATTTCCTTAGTCATCGTGTACCCATACTGATTGATGAACAGAAGACTTGTATTTTGGAATTTTTATTAGCCATGCACAAAATGTAACTGGAGAGAGATTGAAAGATCTTGATGATGGACTTTTATACTGGTAAATATTAAATTAATAATAAATATATGGAATAATGGGGAAAAAATGTAGCTAAATACCTGCTCTTCATCCTCCATGAGTTAACCACAAATTTGAGTTCATAGAAGTAATCAAACGCCATGATTTTTTTTGAGCTGTTTATTTAAAATCTACAGAAATAGTAGAATTATTTTTCATAGATAATTATGTTTAGCGTTTGCAACTTTTATTTTTTTAATACGTTTTCAGTTGATCTATATGTGTGTTTTTAAAATGCTCTTTACAACCCAGTGCTTTTGTGAAAAGTGACACCTTTAACTTTCAAATATACAAATGTGCTTCCAAAAATTAAAGTGAGAATATAAATTTCCACTACTAGTGATCAAAGTGAAAAAATATAAAAAAAAATAAAAAGTGTTCCAAGTTATAATTTTAAAGTCTGTATAATACAATGTTATTGCGCATCAACCAATGCATGCAATTTCTCATGGATGGGTACAGGAGGCTTAGTAGAACATTTTGACTCTACATATATGTAAGTCACATAATGCTTTTCAATGCAATCTATATATGGCATGTTTTAAAAACTACAGCTTATCTTTCGTAAAAGTCTAGGTAGATGAATATTCCATCTTCCCACTGCTCTTATTCACATGTAGGCAGCACACTCACCAGTAATTAGTGACCCACTAATCATGTTTAGGTCAAAATTATGTTTTTATCCAAATTCCAACTGGTAGGTGTCACCATTACTCTTTCACCCTTCAAATACTCAGGCCTGATACCAAGGCAAACAAGAAAATTATTGAGCTGCATGTTTTAGTGCAACTCCCATACATATGCATTAGTATACTTACATAGCAATTGACATATACGGTGCCTTTAAGAATGCAGAGTGCTCTCGGTGAACGGAAGGCTCACCATACAATTACCATGTATCACCCCATTAAGAATAGAGGTCACAGTGCTCTGGGTAAATGGAAGGCTCATCAGATATATGTGCAATGACAGCCAAATCAAGGTTTCTGGAATCACCCCTTCCACCCCTGCCAGAGAATAACTGTGTGTTTTTATACTCACTTAGTTGCTGTGATTATTTTCACATGTTTCAAAGTCAGAGAGTTTCAATTTTTGATTAGTGTCTTGTGGTTCAAGTCTAAGTAGATAGGGATAGATTAGAGATAGAGCTTAATAGAGTCCTATTTTTTACTTTATGTATTTGTTATAGAAACAAAGTACATGAATAACAGTACTTCAGCGACTTTGCAAGGCGAATTCAGCTCGACTTCAGCGTGACTTGGAGTAACTTACAACGCGACTTGAAGTTGCCTCCAGGACAGGTGACTTTGGCTATGGCCAATCACAGAATAATCAGCTCTGTGGGAGGGAGGGGTTTGCCTGAGTAAACTATTTTCTTTTCCTGTAAAATTGCTTCAGTTAAGAGAGTGATCTGACTTTGGAGGCAACTTCCATTGAAATCTATGGGTCTATGGGTCCAAGTCAGATAGAAGTCGCCTTGAAGTAGTACAGGAACCTTTTCTGAATACGGAGCAACTTCAGTAGTGTACATTAAGACGGCTCTCATTCACTTCAATTGATTTTCTCATGTCATGCTACTTGGGGTGACACAAGTCGGATCCCAAGTCGCGGTAGTGTGAACTGGCACTAAGGGGTATCATATAAATAGAATAAACAAGATGTTACATAATATGACCACAATACAGAGTTCGGCATGTCAAAAGAATCAAGCCATTGGTACAATTGTTAACTTGGGTCTAAAGATGGAAAAAGTAGAGCCAGCAAAAAAATTCATACCCTATTACAGTATCATTTGTCAAGAGAAGGAAGAACTGTGTCTCTAGTTACAGAGAAACAACACATTAAAATAAAAAGGCTGTATGCAGTAAATACGTTGAATATCAAATTACAAAAATATGTTCACTTTTCCTGATATGCTACTAGTTAATTTGTCAATCAGTTTAACCTGCATTTATAAATGTAAAGACATGGATCAAGCATAGCAAATCTGATTAGGTATTTAGGGCATATTGTAGGTAGGGTGATGCATGTATTGGGTATGCTCTTTCAAATAGATGATCACATAGGTGCTGATTTACCAAGCTTTTGCTCCATGACTCATGGAGCAAAGACAGGAGTAAAAGCCGTTTTGTCATTTACTAAAGAAATACGCTGCCAGAGCAGCATATTTCTTTATTTACTATAATGCCTAGTGCGCTCAGGAGAGGGCGCATGGTGCGCCTGTATAGACCTGGCGTACGACATTTAGAAATGTAGATAGAAGGGTTTTGGGCGGGAGTTTATTAGGGGGGGATGTGTGGTGATTTGGGGAAGTGTAATGACATGTGTTTGTTTAAGTTTCCCGGGCCGAATTGAAAGTGAAAGTGTTTTTTGTGAAATCGAGCGCCGTACGCCGCAAGTAGGAATAAACCTCCGGGAGGTTTATTTGCATACTGCACATGCGTGCGGGGCAAATACGTCATTTCACGCATGCCGTCTCACTATGCCAGGAAAATCTTGGTAAATACCAAGCGGCATAGCAGCCTTTGCACGGCTTGAGTCGGCGCACGTGAAAGGCCGAACTGTTTTCAGCTTGCGCTGACCATGAAGGGGAACTCCGCGCCAAATTTCAAACAAAAAAAGGCGCAGGTTCCCCTGCAGTGACACATCAGGCCCTTGGCTTGGTCTGGATCATAAGGGGTTAACCTACGCTGAAAAAAACAGCGTGGGGTTCCCGCAAGATCCAGACCAAGCCCTTATCCAAGCACGCAGTCTGGCCGGACAGGAATGGGGGTGGGGATGAGCGAACGCCCCCCCCCCTGAGTCATACCAGACCGCATGCCCTCAACATGGGGGAGTGTGTGCTTTGGGGCAGGGGGCACTGCCCCCCCACCCCAAAGCACTATTGTCCCCATGTCGATAGGGACAAGGGCCTTCTCCCAACAACCCTTGCAGTTGGTTGTCGGGGTATGCGGGCGGGGGCTTATTGGAATCTGGGAGCCCCCTTCAATAAGGAGGCCCCCAGATGCCGGCCCCCCACCCTATGTGAATGAGTATGGGGTACATCGTACCCCTACCCATTCACCTGGGGAAAAAATGTAAAGTTAAAAAAACACCACACAGATTTTTGTAGTAATTTATTAGACAGCTGGGGGGGTCTTCTGCCGGGCCTCCCCTTTCTTCTTTAAGCTCTTTTACAAGGGGGGGTGTAGGCCCGGTCTTCTCTCTTCCGCCGGGGCTCCGGGCTTCACCCCCACCAGGCTTTTCCCGCTGCCTTCCGCCGGGGCCCCCCACCCCCTTTAAGCTCTTTTTGATTCGGGGGGGCATCCGGGCTTCGTAGTTTTCTGCCGGGGCCCCAGGATTCTCTCCGCTGTGTTCTCTGTTGCCTCTTCTGCCTGTCTCCTCCGCGGAGCCCAGGGCTTTCTTTCTGCTTTCTTCTCTGTTCCCTCTTCTGCCTGTCTCCTCCGGGGGGGGGGAAGGGGCTTCTCTCCACTTTCTTCTCTGTTCCCTCTTCTGCCTGTCTCCTCCGGGGGGCAGGGCTTCTCTCTGCTGTCTTCTTCCTTCTTCTCTTCCAGCGATGTTGACATGACAAGCTCTGCCGCTGAAATGGTGTCTTTTACGGCGGCATAGTGTATCTTAGATACGCTACGCCCGGCGGAAATATGCACGATGTACGTGGATCTGCCCCTATAATTTTTGCGCATTTTGCGATTTTTTTATAACCAAAAATATGTAGAAGAATACGTATCGGCCTAAACTGAGGAAAAAAATGATTTTTTTTTATAGATTTTTGGGGATATTTATTATAGCAAAAAGTAAAAAATATTAATTTTTTTGGTTTAAATTGTCGCTCTATTTTTGTTTATAGCGCAAAAAATGAAAAGGTGATCAAATACCACCAAAAGAAAGCTCTATTCGTGGTAAAGAAAGGACGCCAATTTTGTTTGGGAGCCACGTCGCACGACCGCGCAATTGTCAGTTAAAACGACGCAGTGCCGAATCGCAAAAAGTGGCCCGGTCATTGACCAGCAAGTGGTTAAAAAATAACAAAACAGTAAAGTTATCCCGATTTTTGATGATAATGTGAAAGATGATGTTACACCGAGTGAATAGATACCTACCTTGTCACGCTTTAATATTGCACACACTCATGGAATGGCGCCAAACTTCAGGACTTTAAAATCTCCATAGGCAACGCTTTTTTTTTACAGGTTACCAGTTTAGAGTTACAGAGGAGGTCTAGTGCTAAAAGTATTGCTCTCGCTCTAATACACGCGTCAATACCTCACATGTGTGGTTTGAATGGCGTTTACATATGTGGGCGGGACTTACATGCGTGTTCGCTTCTGAGTGCGAGCTACTAGGGACAGGGGCGTTTTAATTATGTTTTTTTTTTTTACGTAATAATTCAATAATCACATCTGTCCTTCAGGCTGGAAACCATGCGATCGGGAAAAAAATAAACACAGATCTCATGCTTTCAGCCGCAATTGCAGCTTTGTTTGTTTCTGCCTCTGCATTTCTTGTGAACTGAGCATGCCCAGGGACTTAGAATTTTTGATGTTGCTTTTTGTGTCTCATAGAGCATGTTTTTTGGGTTAGTAATTGAGGAGATAGTTAACAGGTTTAACAAGTGCACCCAATGGAGACTGAACTTTGTCCATGTGTTTTCAATTACGTCATTAACACACAAGCTTATGTTATATAAAGCGTGTTTATAGCATTTGTCAGCTGCCCTGAAAGAGGGAAGTTTGTGTGTGTGGGGGCTGGCAAGAATGTATTTGCATAAAGATATGTTTTTGATCAAGGTTTATTTTTTATTTTCTATGTATGTTTTTATTTTTACACTGTTCACTCACTTTGTACTGCATTATTTTGCTGAATATTTCTCAAGATGTTGTGACTAATATTTCAAACCTGTGTATGTGGCTCTATTGTGTTATTTCCAAAGCATAAACCATATGATGTTTACTGTCTCAAATGAACCTGTTTATATTATTTATTTTTTTTGCTTTCCTTATTTTGTTGACCAATAAAATGACTTTCAAATTTTGAAGTTTGTTTTTTGTTACTTTTTCATGCTACAGATTTTGACAGCTGCAGCTGAATTAGGGCTGATTGGTTACAACAATCAGTTGTGATTTTTGTCTGGAAGCTCTTTTGCTGGTGTGTATGCGTGAAATGTTTGCTGTCATGTTTATTCACCAGGAAAGGAAATATAGCGCGGTAAGTATTATTTTCTTTTTGCTGCAGTGGGCCTCAGTCAAGTACCCCCGACAGGACATGTTTTGTGGATTTATCCTATCAAGAATTCCTGTCCAGACTGTCTTTTAAAGCACATGTGCAAGATGAAGGAAAACCTGCATACATGGCCTGTTGGGGGGTGGGGGGGGTGTGTTGGCGGACAGGCTTGAAGTGCTGATTTACAGCACTGTGCTTAAATCTAGCGCAAGGCAATCCTATTCTAATTGTGGGTGTTTGAGGGAAGCCAAGTGAGTGTTAGAACCCCTGCTTGTGTTTTTTTGGGTTGAGCTTTGTGTCCCTTTTCTTAAAATTGGCTTCACTTCCTGTTACACAGCTGAACAGGAAGTGCGGTTAAAACCCTACCAATGTCTTTTCTTGGGGACACAGGTCAATCTAACTAGTGTCCCCATTAAGCAAATTGCACTCCAGAACTGCTGTGTACACCCCAAATGATTATTTAGTTTGGGGTTTAGTAAAGGCAAAGCCACTCTGCAGTAGAAGCGTAGTCGCTGAAAATCAGAGGGGAAGCACTGATGGTTTTAACATCCAATCCTGTAGAAGCAAAGTTTTTTTCTTTTTTTTTTTTTTCTTCCTTGCTTGTCCACTTGTTTGGCTATGTGACAGGAAGTGAATGAATTTGAATTAGAAAGTGACAACATTTGTGAGGTGTCTTCACCCTATCAGGGGTGCAGACATCCCCAAAAAATGAGCAGATGATACTGATTTGCAAATGAAGAAAATTGTTTATTTAGGATTGGGTGGTGTTTGTGGGGGGCCCTAACACACATTCATACATATTAGCAACGCTGTATCCTGGCCTATTGGCATGGTTATATTTGTGCTTAAAGTAGAACTATAATCAACACTTTTTTCTTTCATTTTGGATGGAGGGAGGG
The DNA here is from genome assembly GCF_905171775.1 of Rana temporaria. Taxonomy (NCBI): domain Eukaryota; kingdom Metazoa; phylum Chordata; class Amphibia; order Anura; family Ranidae; genus Rana; species Rana temporaria. The sequence continues at coordinate 287,852,296 of NC_053491.1, read as the reverse complement.
TTATAGCCCCTGTCAGTTTATTTTGTACCATCCCTGTCCAATTGGGGAGATTTGCCTTCACTTCCTGCCCCATAGCCAAACAGGAAGTGAGAGGAAAAAATATGCAAATTAAGGGAATCCAGTGCCCCCCTCCCCCCCAGAACTAGTGTGTGTGTACCCCCCTGAAAATGTATGGGTGTGTCCTAAAAAACAGGGTGTGGCCTTGACAGGAAGGGGTGGGTAATTTTTCTAATAGGAGGTGCAGAAGTTTAGGCAGGCCTAGGGCAGCACAAAACCTAAATATACTACTGAATATTAGGGCTTATTTAGACAGGATCCGATTTACAGCATGTTTTTAGATTGTGGGAAGAAACCCACGCAGGCACAGGGAGAACATGCAAACTCCAGGCAGATGGTGTCACGGGCAGTATTGGAACCAGCGACCCTTTTTGCTGCTAGGTGAACATACTATCCACTACACCACTGTGCTGAACGAACATGATCGTGGCTGAAAGGATGAGATCAGTGTTTTTTTTCCGATCTCATGCTTTCCAGCCTGGAGGAGAGATGTGGGGTCTTATTGACCCCGCCTCTCTGCATAAAAAGGACCTGTCACACACTAGTCCTATTACAAGGGATGTTTACATTCCTTGGAATAGGAACAAAAGTGATCCAAAAAAAAGGGACAAAAAAGTGCAAAAATAAAAATATTACGTAAAAAAAATAAAAATAATTAAAACGCCCCTGTCCCTAGTAGCTCGCACTCAGAAGCAAACATGCATGTAAGTCCCGCCCACATATGTAAACACCATTCAAACCACACATGTGAGGTATTGACACGTGCGTTAGAGCGAGAGCAATAATTTTAGCACCTCCTCTGTAACTCTGAACTGGTAACCTGTAAAAAAAAAAGTGTCGCCTATGGAGATTGTTAAGTCCCGAAGTTTGGTTCCATTCCATGAGTGTGTGCAATATTAAAGTGTGACAAGTTAGGTATCTATTTACTCGGTGAAATATCAGCTTTCACATTATCCATATAAATTGGGCTAACTTTACTGCTTTGTTATTTTTTAATTCATGAAACCGGGTTTTTTTTGGCCAAAAAAAAGGCGTTTGAAAAATGATTGCGCAAATATCGTTAGAAACAAAATAAAACATGACCGCCACTTTTTTCCCTAGGGTGTCTGCTAAATATATATATATATATATATATATATATATATATATATATATATATATATATATATATATAATGTTTGGGGGTCCTGAGTAATTTCCCAGGAACAAAATATAATTTTTACATGAAGGAGAGAAGTGCCAGAATAGGCGCAGTATGGAAGTGGTTAAAGTGAAACAATAAAAGTAAAATATTACTTTAAATTTCATACAGGGGGGGTATAACATGCCTGTGAAGTAGTGCATGTCTCCCGTGCTTAGAATTGTCCCTGTACAAGATGTCATTTCTGAAGTGAAAAAAAAAGTAATTTAAAAGTACTCATGGCTATAAAGAATACAGTCATTGCTCATTAAAACAAAAAAAATTCAGGTCTTGTATGGATATTAAGGGGAACCCCGCCGTCCAAAAAAAATAATGACGTGGGGTTCCCCCTAAATATCCATACCAGGCCCTTCAGGTCTGGTATGGATTTTAAGGGGAACTCCACCCCAAATGTAAAAAAAATATGGTGTGGAGTCCCCCCAAAAATCCACACCAGACCCTTATCCGAGCATGTTAACCTGGCCGGCCGCAGAAAAGAGGGGGGACAGAGTGCGGCCCCCCATCTCCTGAACCGTACCAGGCCACATGCCCTCAACATGGGGAGGATGTCCCCATGTTGATGGGGACAAGGGCCTCATCCCCACAACCCTTGCCCGGTGGTTGTGGGGGTCTGCGGGCGAGGGGTTTATCGAAATATGGAAGACCCCTTTAACAAAGGGGACCCTCAGATCCCGCCCCCCCCCTGTGTAAAATGGTAATGGGGTACATTGTACCTCTACCATTTCACCAAAAAATGTAAAAAATGACAGTAGCCGGTTTTTGACAATTCTTTTATTAATATCTTCTTTCCGCGCTTCTTCTTTTCTTCTTTCATTCGAGTTTCTTCCTCCATCTTCCTCTGCTTTTTTCTTGGGACTTCTCGTCCGCATCTTGCAAGGCGTCTTCTTCCATCTTCTTCTCCTTCCGTTGACCCGGACACGCGTGCCCGGCGGCCGCGATGTCCGCCTGGCACCCACGATTGTCGGTGATCACGGCAGGAATGTGGATTTGTGTGTGTAAACACACATATCCACATCCTGTCAGAGGTGAGGAGACCGATGCTGTGTTCCCAGTACAGAGGAACACACATAGGTCTCCCTCCCTTGTGAGTCCCCTCCCCCCTACAGTTAGAACACACTTTAGGGAACATTTTAACCCCTTCAGCGCCCTCTAGTGTAAACCCCTTCCCTGACAGTCACATTTACACAGTAATCAGTGCAGTTTTATAGCACTAATCGCTGTATAAATGTGAATATTCCCAAAAACGTGTCAAAAGTGTCTGATGTGTCCACCGCAATGTCACGGTCACAATAAAAATCGCAGATCGCCGCCATTACTAGTAAAAAATAAAATAAAAATGCCAGAAATCTATCCCCTATTTTGTAGACACTATGGGCCAGATTCACAGCTGAAATACGCCGGAGTATCTACTGATACGCCGGCGTATTTTCAAATTTGCCGCGTCGAATCCTCAAACCAAGATACGACGGCTTCTGGCTTCGATCCGCCAGGCGTACGGCTTTGTACGCCTTCGGATCGTAGGTGTAATACTTCGGCGCCCGCTGGGTGGAGTTTGCATCGTTTTCCGCGTTGGGTATGCTAATTAGCTGTTTACGGCGATCCACGAAGTTACGCGTGGTCGTCGCATTCTCTTACGTCGTCGCTAGTCGGCTTTTCCCAGCGTAAAGTTACAGCTGCTATTTCTTGGCTTAAATTTAGACTTGCCATGTTAAAGTATGGCCGTCGTTCCCGTGTCAAATTTTAATTTTTTTTTTTGCGTAAGTCGTCCATGAATAGGAAAGGACGTAACGCACGTCACCGTTCAAAAAATGACGTCGGTGCGACGTCATTTCGCACAAAGCACGACGGGAAATTTCAAAACGGAGCATGCACAGTACGTTCGGCGCAGGAACTCACCTAATTTAAATGATACAAAGCACGAAGGGAAATTTCAAAACGGAGCATGCGCAGTACGTTCGGCGCAGGAACGCGCCTAATTTAAATAATACACGCCCATTTGAATTAGGCGGGCTTGCACCGGACGGATTTACGCTACGCCGCCGCAAGTTTATAGGCAAGTGCTTTGTGAATCAAGCACTTGCCCGTAAAACTTGCGGCGGTGTAACGTAAATGCGATACGTTATGCCGCCGCAATTCTATGTGAATCTGGCCCTATAACTTTTGAGCTGCCCTCAACATGGGGAGGATGTCCCCATGTTGATGGGGACAAGGGCCTCATCCCCACAACCCTTGCCCGGTGGTTGTGGTGGTCTGCGGGCGAGGGGTTTATCGAAATCTGGAAGACCCCTTTAACAAAGAGGACCCCCAGATCCCGGCCCCCCCCTGTGTAAAATGGTAATGGGGTACATTGTACCTCTACCATTTCACCCAAAAAAAGTTACAAAAATGTAAAAAATTACAGTAGCCGGTTTTTGACAATTATTTTATTAATATCTTCTTTCCGCGCTTCTTCTTTTCTTCTTTCATTCGAGTTTCTTCCTCCATCTTCCTCTGCTTCTTTCTTGGGACTTCTCGTCCACATCTTGCCCGGCGTCTTCTTCCATCTTCTTCTCCTTCCGTTGAGCCGGGCACGCGTGCCCGGCGGCCGTGATGTCCGCCTTGCACCCACGATTGCCGGTGATCACAGCAGGAATGTGGATTTGTGTGTGTAAACACACAGATCCACATCCTGTCAGAGGTGAGGAGACCGATGCTGTGTTCCCATTACAGAGGAACACACATAGGTCTCCCTCCCTTGTGAGTCCCCTCCCCCCTACAGTTAGAATACACTTTAGGGAACATTTTAACCCCTTCAGCGCCCCCTAGTGTTAACCCCTTCCCTGACAGTCACATTTACACAGTAATCAGTGCAGTTTTATAGAACTAATCGCTGTATAAATGTGAATATTCCCAAAAACGTGTCAAAAGTGTCTGATGTGTCCACCGCAATGTCACGGTCACAATTAAAATTGAAGATCGCCACCATTACTAGTAAAAAATAAAATAAAAATAAAAATGCCAGAAATCTATCCCCTATTTTGTAGACACTATGGGCCAGATTCACAGCTGAAATACGCCGGAGTATCTACTGATACGCTGGCGTATTTTCAAATTTGCCGCGTCGAATCCTCAAACCAAGATACGACGGCTTCTGGCTTCGATCCGACAGGCGTACGGCTTTGTACGCCTTCGGATCGTAGGTGTAATACTTTGGTGCCCGCTGGGTGCAGTTTGCGTCGTTTTCCGCGTTGGGTATGCTAATTTTAATTTTGTTTTTGCGTAAGTCGTCCATGAATAGAAAAGGATGTAACGCACGTCACCGTTCAAAAAATTACGTCGGTGCGACGTCATTTCGCGCAAAGCACGGCGGGAAATTTCAAAACGGAGCATGCGCAGTACGTTCGGCTCGGGAATGCGCCTAATTTAAATGATACATGCCCCATTTGAATTAGGCGGGCTTGCGCCGGACGGATTTACACTACGCCGCCGCACGTTTACAGGCAAGTGCTTTGTGAATCAAGCACTTGCCCGTAAAACTTGCGGCGGTGTAACGTAAATGCGATATGTTACGCCGCCGCAATTCTATGTGAATCTGGCCCTATAACTTTTGCGCAAACCAATCAATATACGCTTATTGCGATTTTTTTTTACCAAAAACATGTAGAAGAATACGTATTGGTCTAAACTGAGGAAAAAAAATGTTTTTTTTTTTTTTAAATTGTGGCATTTATTAAATCAAAAATTTTAAAATACTGGCCCAGATTCAAGAAGCACTTGCGCCCGTGCAACCATAGGTTACGCAGCGCAAGTGCTTACTTGCTCCGGTGTAACGAGTGCTCCTGATTCAGGAACCTTGTTACACCGACTGCAGGCTAAAATCTGCACGGCATAAGGCTCTTATGCCTCGCAGATTTTAGGCTGTATTTTTGCGGGGGCCGCTAGGGGGCGCTCCCATTGTGTATCAGCGTGTAGTATGCAAATTGCATACTACCACTGATTCACAAGCTTGCGCGGGCCCCGCGCAAGCCAGGTACGGAGTTTCCGTACGGCTACTTTTAGCGCAAGGCTGCCCCTTCTAATAGTAGGGGCAGCCAATGCTAAAGTATAGCCGGCCTTCCCGCACCGTGAAATTTGAATTTCACGGCGTTTGCGTAAGTGAAACGTGAATGGCGCTGGACGCCATTCACGTTCACTTAGAAGCAAATGACGTCCTTGCGACGTCGTTTGCCGCAATGCACGTCGGGAAAGTTTCCCGACGGAGCATGCGCTGTACGCTCGGCGTGGGAGCGCGCCTAATTTAAATGATTCCCGCCCCCGGCGGGATCATTTAACTTGCGCGCGCTTACGCCGGGCAAATTTGCCGGCGCGCCCTCGCAATTCACGGAGCTACTGCTCGTGAATCGAGGGCAGCGCAAAATATTTGCGGGGGCGCAGGGCAAGATCGTTGCCCTTCTCCCCCGCAAATATCGCGCAATTCTACTTGAATCTGGGCCACTGTGTTTTTTTTAAAAACTGTCGCTCTTCTTTTGTTTATAGCGCAAAAAATAAAAACCGCAGAGATGATCAAATACCACCAAACAAAAGCTCTATTTGTGGGGGGAAAAAACATAAAGGGCCAGATTCACGAACAATTACGGCGGTGTAACGTATCCCCTTTACGTTACTCCGCCGCAAGTTTTTGTCGTAAGTGCTTGATTCACAAAGCACTTGCGTGTAAACTTGTGGCGGCATAGCGTAAAGCCGTCTGGCGCAAGCCCGCCTAATTCAAATGGGGTGTGTACCATTTAAATTAGGCGCGTTACCGCGCCGAACGTTCTGCGCATGCTCCGTTAGGAAATTTCCCACCATGCTTTGCGCGATATTACGGCGCCCCGACGTGTTTTTTGAACGGCGACGTGCGTTACGTCCTTTCGTATTCCCGGACGTCTTACGCAAAAAAAAAAATTGAAATTCGACGCGGGAACGACGGCCATACTTTACCATGGCTGGTCTAAATCTAAGCCATGAAATAGCAGGCTTAAGTTTGCGACGGGAAAAACTGACTAGCGACGACGTAAGAGAATGCGACGAACGCGCGTACCTTTGTGGATCGCCGTAAACAGCTAATTTGCATACCCGACGAGGAAAACGACACGAACTCCACCCAGCGGTCGCCAAGGTATTGCATCCTAAGATCTTAAGGCGTACGAAGCCGTACGCCTGTCGGATCTTAGCCAAAAGCCGTCGTATCTTTGTTTGTGAATTACAAATAAAGATACAACGCGGCAAATTTAAAAGTACGCCGGAGTATCAGCAGATACTCTGGCGTACTTTTTCTGTGAATCTGGCCCAAAGATTTCATACATACACTGTGGCTTTTACTTGTGTATTAATACATAAAGACTGAGAGTTGGTGGCTTTGGGCTGCAAATTCAAAAGTCACAAAATGTAAAGTCTGATATTGGTGTGTTGTCATTCCATTGAACTGAAGAAGGTCTTTAACATTTTTTATATGGAAATCTTCAAATTTGTCCATGATATAGTTAATGCCCTGCTCACTGCATCCCAAGGGGTAGGTTTCAAATTTTGAGACATGAGTTCCAGGCAAAGGAGAGGTAAGTGTTGCAGTGATTGGTATGGTATACCTTTAGAAGCTTGCCTGATAGAGTTTCAGACACAACAAGTGGGTATCCAAAATTGAGTTGCTTGGTTGTTGTATGCGGAAAGCGTTTAGTAGCAGTTTAGGATTGGTCCCCTATATGTTTGGCTTGCACCAAAATTACAGCTTTATAATACTTGGAGACATTAGGTACTCCCTTGCCGGAGAATATAGAAGTACATAGGATAGAGTTTCAAATGTGGGGCCTTTTTCCCCCCAAATAAATGTGTTAAGGAAGTTTTGGATGTTACAAAGATGTAATGGTAAAATTATTATTAGGTATTGTCCTGAACAAGTATAGTACATGTGGTAATAAGAACATGTTGTTAAGTGCTAAGCATCCTGCTTTGAGGCAAACATTGGTCTTTGCATATTTTCAAGTTTTGTTACTACAATGTTATATGTGTTCAAGTAAATTGTTGCAAGATGACATCAGCTGTATACCTAAGTTTGTAAGTTGGTGCTCATGAGAAAGGTGTTGCGAGATTTATGTTTTAGTGCTATTTCCTTAACAAATAGGAAACATGGGATGTGGAGTGATTCATTTCATAAAGGGAAACATCAATAAAACATTCTAATGTTTTTAGGGAGGCAGAAAGAGAGAATGTCAGATTGGTCAGGGAGAGTAATACATCATTGACAATGAGGCCTATTTTGTGTTGTTTACCCAACTGTAACTCCTGATATTTGAGGGTTGGAGCGAATAGTTTGTGCTGGGGAAAAAAAGGGCGGGGGGGTAAGGGGCATCTCTGATGAGAACCATTGGTTATTTGAAAGGGATTTGAGAGGAGTCCCAAAGTCCAGACTGTGGCACTAGAAAAAAAAATGATATAAGGCTTGAATAGCTAAATTTATATGACCCCGATTTCAGATTTGTTTAAAACAGCTTTCAGAAAGTCTCAGTTACTTCTGTCCTTTCTGCGTCTAAAAAAAAGAAGCAGAAGAGGTATTTAGACCATTGTGTAAGGTCTATAAATCTGGTTCCTTCAGAAGCTTGTCATTCGGCTACAAAGCCCACTTGATCTGTGTGGACTAAAAGGGGCATGAGGGAAGCTATGTTATTAGCTAAAAGTTTGGTGTAGATTTTAATATCAAAATGTAGAGAAGAGGTGGGTCGATAATTAGGTGGGTCATCTGTGGGGTTTCCTGGTTTGGGAATATAAACTATAAGCCTTTGAGGGATTCTCCTGGGAGTTTTCCTGTGTCAGCATTTTGGTTGAACATTTTAGGTAAGTGGAACACTGGGGCAGAGCCCTGGAAAAAATGTCATACCAGCCCCATAGCATTATTATACCAGCCCAACATCATAACATCATTATTTTCTTGTTCATAAAGGGGAAAAACCATGCATTTTAATGCACATTTGTAGAGTGTATTATATGTAGATAAGAGAGACATGGAATTTACAAACAGCACCATTTTGTTACAGGCAAAAATCATATCATTTACTGGCACAGACACATTTTTTTACTGACACTGCAAAAAAGTGCCTAAAATTGCACTTTTCAGTGCAAATATCAATATTTAAGCTATACACATGTATCTAAAGCTATTAGCAATGTTTCTTTTAAGTTTAACAAAAGTCAAAAACCATATTTCCCCCATTTACATGAAGGTCAGATAAATATAACCCAGCCAGGACAGAGTTCCCCCATATATCAGAGTCTGCAGGATTCCCCTTTACAGTGCAACTCTTACATAGAGGGGAACATTGCAGATCACAATCTAAGTAGGAACTCTGATATAAAGGGGACACTGGTGACTAGAGACCCCACTTATATCAGAGTCCACTGCATTTACCTTTACATCAGAGTTCCCCCTTGCACTGTAAGTTGGAATCCTGCAGACTATGATGTAAAGGGGGACTCTGGTGACCAGAGACCACCTTTGGCAGAAATAAAACACTAAGGTAAGGGGGTTTACTGATATAAGGGGGAAACCTTTATATCAGTGCCCCTTACAATAATGTATTGACTCCCCCTCAGACTGGCCTAGAGGCGCTGTCACTGACCTCCTCTCAGATGCACCGTGCAGGGCTCAGTCACTCGGCTCCAGCTTGGTGGCTCTGGTTTTATCCAATAGTTTCCTCTCCACAGTCCATACATGTCTGGGAGTTTAGAGGTTGCACATATTACAGGGGAGGTCAGAGGCTGCAAATGGTACAGGTGAGGTCAGAGGCTGCAGATGGTACAGGGGAGGTAAGAGACTGCAGAGGGAATGACAGGGGAGGTCAGAGGCTGCGGATGGTACAGGGGAGGTCAGAGGCCGCGGATGGTACAGGGGAGGTTAGAGGTTGCAGGGGATGACAGGAGAGGTGAGAGGCTGCGGAGGGGACAATAGGAGAGGTCAGAGGCTGCAGAGGGGGGCAGGAGAGGTCAGAGGCTGTGAAAGGGGGGACAGGAGGACAGAGGCTGTGGAGGGGGACAGGAGGTCAGAGGCTGCGGAGGGGGGGACAGGAGGTCAGAGGCTGCGGAGGGGGGGACAGGAGGTCAGAGGCTGTGGAGGGGGGACAGGAGGTCAGAGGCGGCTAAGGGGGGAAGGGAGGTCAGAGGCTGCGGAGGGGGGACAGGAGGTCAGAGGCTGTGGAGGGGGAGGAGTTCAGAGGCTGCGGGGAGACACACATGCCAGACAAGACCTCACTGAGTGGCACGCTACTGCTTTACTTTTAAAAATGGCGCCGCTCTGCACCATTGTGTCACTGCTCATGCGCCAGCCTTTCCAAAAATTGCAGAGTGTGTACAGGCTTTCCCGAGCATGGCTAGCTTTGGAACTGTGCTGGCGCATGCGCAGTTGCATGTCAGCTCGGCCCTGCAGCCATATTTTTTTCAGGCACCATTCATGGAAGATTTTATAGTATTTTCGCTAAACCAAACAGGGCTTAGAGCTTTATGTAGTGGTAAGTCAATGATGGCTTTTCTGATTTCTGATAAACCCTCAAGCTGTTCTGGGGTTACAATTGGGATGTGTATCGTCCCAAAGAAATTTGGATGTCCTCAAAAGATGAAACTAAGGGCGGATTGGGATCACTTAGATTGTACGATGTTGCTCAATTTCATGTGGGTTAATTTCCCTTTTGACAGTTTTGATGGTGGGAAAATATTTTTTTGATTTTGCTAATCGTTGTTTATGTTGTCTGGCAAGGAGGGCTTCTTCTTTTTTTTGCTTTGAGAGTAATAGGCAATTGTATCCTTTTTGAAGGCGTGAGCTAAGTTGGTGCCATAAAATACGGATTTGAGTTGTATCTTGATCATTAGGTGAAGCCTTATGCTGCTTCTCAAGGGAACACATTTGATCCCGTATTTTGGAAATAATTGTTATGCCTTTCTTTTTCTCATGGGCCCCGAGTTTGATTAACAATCCGCTAGTATAAGTCTTGTAAACATCCCATGTTATAGTATCAACTGGTGTTGTATCAGCTTTTAAATGAATGAAAGATTTGATTTTGGAGTCAATCTGTCTCTTGTATTTGTGGATACTGACAAAAAAAGTATTTTGTCTCCCAAGTCGTACCTGAGCTAGGCATGGGTGGCTAACTCAATGGAGACAGGAGTATGGTTAGACCAAGTAATTATTCCAATTTGGGCATTGATAACTGTTTGGAGAATGTACTTATCTAAAAGGAGCAGAACTATCTTGAGTAAATCTTTATTAGATTATAATAGAAGATATAATCCTTTTCAGAATCATGGAGACAATGGCAAGCATCAAATAAGTCCTTAGAGTTAAGGAAAGAGGAGAGTGCAGTAGAGTGTTTTGTGGATTGGGTTGGAGAAATCAAAGGTGTCATCAACCACTTCATTAAAATTGCCACAAGTAATCAGATTTTTAGTTGTGCGTGGTTGTAATTTATGAATTATATCATAGTAGTAGTAGTAGTATATAATTTTTTCGGTTGAGTATCTACATTGGCAGTTGTTAGTGTTTTGTTGTCAATGTCAACAGAGAGGTTAATAAATATCCCAATGTGATCAGTTTCCACGTGAAGTAACTGGAAGGAAAGCATATTATGTATGGCTGTCATTAACCACTTAAGGACCGGACCAATATGCTGCTAAATGACCCAAGGGGTTTTTACAATTTGGCACTGCGTCGCTTTAACAGACAATTGCGCGGTCGTGCGACGTGGCTCCCAAACAAAAGTGGCGTCTTTTTTTCCCCACAAATAGAGCTTTCTTTTGGTGGTATTTGATCACCTCTGAGGTTTTTATTTTTTGCGCTATAAACAAAAATAGAGCGACAATTTTTTTTTGTTCCTCAGTTTAGGCCGATACGTATTCTTCTACCTATTTTTGGTAAAAAAAATCGCAATAAGCGTTTATCGATTGGTTTGCGCAAGATTTATAGCGTTTACAAAATAGTTTTATTTTTTTTATTTTTTTACTACTAATGGCGGCGATCAGTGATTTTTTTCGTGACTGCGACATTATGGCGGACACTTCGGACAATTTTGACACATTTTTGGGACGATGCATTTAATTTTCATTGTTTATTGTGAAAATGACAGTTGCAGTTTGGGAGTTAACCACAGGGGGCGCTGTAGGAGTTAGGGTTCACCTAGTGAGTGTTTACAACTGTAGGGGGGTGTGGCTGTAGGTCTGACATCATCGATCGAGTCTCCCTATAAAATGGATCACTCGATCGATGCAGCCGCCACAGTGAAGCACGGGGAAGCCGTGTTTACATACACGGCTTCTTCAGCTCCGGGGAGCGATCGCGAGGGGGCGGCTAGAAACAAATAGCCGCACCCAGGTCCTGGATCGCTCCTGAAGCCACGGGAACCGCCGCATGTACGGGGGGGGTCCCGATCGGACCCCCGACCCATGTCTAGGCAGGGACGTACAGGTACGCCAATGTGCCTGTCCATGCCATTCTGCCGACGTAAATGTACATGCGGCAGTCCGGAAGTGGTTAAGCCACTTTGCTTCTTATCAGCATTGACAAAGAAATAGTATGAAAAATTTTGATGTTCACATTTTGGGTTTTTAAAAGTGAAAGTGAGTTTTTTTGTGTACATAGTATATCACATTTTCAGAGCAATGTCTCTTTCAAAATCATTGCTCTTTTGCAAGGGCTATTAACCACTTCCCGCCCAACAATGTCATGTGACGTCATGGAATTTGAGTCGGGATGGAGCTGCAGGCATCATTCAGATATCATCTTTTTCTTCCGGCGATTCCCTGCACCATAAACACAATCATAGCATCTGTTCAGCCGCTTGATTGTTTTTACAGGCGGCAGGAGGGGACATCCCCCCTCCTGTCGCCCTCCGGTACTTCTACAGGCTCGCCCGTGATATCGGTGAGATTGAGCATGAATCAGCCGATGGAAGCAGTTTACCATAGAGCTGACCCAGTCATCTCTATGACCTCCAGATGCCGGGCGATACGTTATGACGTCACATCCAGCCAAACATTGCCGTTTCTTCGGCTGGGAAGCCAAGATCATTTTTTTAAATCTCAGCCTAGAGGTGAGATCTGGGGACTTATAGACCCCCGATCTTGCTGTAAAGATTCCCTGTCAGGTCTTATTGCTATTACAAGGGATGTTTACATTTCTTGTAATAGGAATAAAAGTGATGAAAAAAAAAATACAAAGGGAAAGTGTCAAAATATCAAAATAAAAGTAAAATAAACAATAAAAAAAATTTAAGCTCCCCTGTCCTCCCTGCATGCTCGCACGCAGAAGAGAAAGTATATGTACGCCACTCCTGCATATTTAAACGGCATTCCAACCACACGTGAGGTATCGCCATGAACATTAAAGCAAGAGAAATAATTCTAGCCCAAGACCTTCTCTGTAACTCCAAACAGGTAACTTGTAACAAAATTTAAAGTGTCGCCTATGGGGATTTTTAAGTACTGAAGTTTGGCACCATTCCACGAGTGTGTGCAATTTTAAAGCATGAAATGTTAGGTACCTATTTACTCGACGTAACATCATCTTTCACATTATGCAAAAAGATCATGCTAACTTTAGTGGGTTTTTTTATTAATAAAACCCAAAAATAAAGTGCATTTGAAAAATTGCTATGAAAATATTGTGCACCATAAAACGTTTTTTTTTTTTTTTTTATTATTCCTTAGGATCTCTGCTAGAAAAACATATATAATGTTTGTGGGTTCTGAGTAATTTTCTACAAAAACATCATGATTTTTACATGTAGGAGAGAAGTGGTTAAAGTATATAACCCTCATTAACAACGCATTCAGTTAAAAAATAGAAATGAAAGGCAAAACATTAGTGTATTCATTTAAAAAAACATCATAAATACCTTTTATCTCTTTTTTAGAATTACATACTCTATTGTCAGCTGCATAAGGAGCTTAGAGAGCTAGGAGAAAAGAAACAGCATTACACCGATCTTTCAAGTGAAGTGCTGTGCGGGATGGGCATGTCAGCATAAGTCTAATCATTGGAGGAGAGCAGACTGAGTTCCCGGTACAGCCAGAAAACTGAGCATGCTGTGCTCTCATGCCTAGCGTGGTCAGTTTTTTATAGGAGGGTAGAGAGACAGGAGCACCAGGTACTTCACATAAAGAAAGCAATACAAAGATGACAGGATATTTTTTTTTTATTCTAGTACATGGTACAGCAGACATGTATCAGAAATATGAAATGTTGGGGTAAAATATTCTTTAAGTCCCTTTGCTTTGATATATGTAATTGATCCTGACAAGCGCCAGGACATGTTTTATGTTGGTCATTTTCACAAACGTCTGACACTGATCAGACCCCTGCTGCTGCCTTGTGATCTGCTACAAGACTATAATGTTGTAATATGAACACTTTCTTCTGCTTGCAGCAGGATAAAGACACAGGCCCGGATTCTCGTACGAGTTACGCCGGCGTATCTCCAGATACAGCGCCGTAACTCTGAGTCCAACTTTGGTTTGAGAATATGGCACTTGCCTGTCAAAGTTGCGGAGGCGTAACGTAAATAGGATACGTTACGCCCGCAACAAAGATACGCGATTCTACGTGAATCCGGGCCACAGTCTCAATTCAGGCAAAGTCTCTTGACTAGCACCCAAATACTATTGTTTAAAAGTTATGGATTTTCTTTGAATATGTGGTCGCTTTATATTGTAACATATTAGTAATGTATTCATGTAGATTTACTGAAAGGTCCACTTTAGGTTCATTTTGTGTCATTGATAGATTCTCAGATTTTAATGTAATATGTATTTTCTCAGATTACTGTCTATTGGCCCTTTCTATAATATATACGGTATACAGATTAATTCAGTTTTGACCTCTAGTTATAACAGGGATGTGCTTTACAGCCATTGGGAATAACTAAAAAAAACGTAAGGCTAAGTATCCAGTTTACACTAGTAATTGAAAGACACAGGTTCTTTAATATTTTCTTTGCAAAGACATTAAAGTTGCCTAGGTATAGGTGTATATATATATATATATATATATATATATATATATATATATATATATATATATACAGTATATATATATATAAGTCCAAAGAGTGAGGTGCACATCAGTAACTGTAGCTAGTGCATAGCAATCAAGCCTTCCCACAGGCTTAAATATAGAGAAAGTTCAAATGGGATTGCTGCACAAAAAAAAATCTTGTATTTTGAAAAAATCATCAAAAAAATACATCAATAAGACATATGTACAATCAGGCAATCATGATAACAGTTTCAGGCCTTTAAGGATCACGCCCTTCTTCAGAACATCATGCCTATACAATGATCACATATGTGACTCAATATATTGTTCACTAATAATGAATTAGAATGAACAAACAAGCAGTCTGGAATTAATCAATCAATTAATTAATTAGAACATTATTGTGTAACATCAAGCTTGAATAAACTGTGATCTTGGAATCAAAGGGTCACAGGCAGTAACGATAAATGCTCACACCATATGGGATATATCTATTAGGAATCCTAAAAATACATCAACGGATAATTGATTACCAAAATAGTGTCATAGTAAAAATAAAAATATATATATAAACATGTCCAATGGTATGGTACAAATATATGCGGGCCACTATACATCAACACCCACCATTGTAACATCGCACATGCAACAAATCACATATGCAACACCACACATGTAACATGCATGGCATTGCACATGCGACTGGCGCTGCACAAACATATGAACGAACAGTACACTAAATAAAACAAAATACCCAGAATTTATTCAAAGATGTAATCCTCTGTTGGTACTCAAAAAATAAGTATAAGTCAAAGTCAAAAATTAACTCCTTCAGCTGAAGAGTATCAAGTCAGTGTATTCAGCTGACTTCTCGCTTTCTAAGTTCTAGTTCCCTGTTACCTCACTGTCTGTTTTTGGGAACCCCATCTATTACCATAAATCTAAGTTGTGATACTGTGTCCTGTTTCCATAAAATGTCTAGCTAGTGGAAGCTTATCAAACTTGTCCCTAATGGAATACTTGTGTCTAGCTATACAATCTTTAATTTTCTGTGTGGTCTCTCCTACGTAAAGGAGACCACAAGGACATTTAATAATGTACACAAAAAGATGATTGGCAGGTGTAATAATCTTTGATCGGTATGTTATAACCTTTTTGGGGGTGAGAGAAGCATTTTACTCTGATCATATTTGTACACTGTATGCAGCAGAGGCATGGAAAAGAGACATTATTTTTGGGACCTAAAAAGGTTACTCATGGAATTGGTGCAGAATATTGATCAGATTTCACTAATTTGTCGTAGATAGTCCCACCTCGATGGTATGAAGGTGGGGGGGATTACATAATACAGGAACCAAAGGATAACTACTAAGTAAAATGGACCAATGTTTCTAAACAATATTATTTATTTTATTAGAAAAAAAGATGACATTGAGAATTGAAAGGCATTCTGCGACCCGTATTTTTGATTATAATATTATTATGTATATTAGTACGTTCTGTGTAAACCAAATCTGTGGGGTAACCACGCTGTCGCAGCCTGTCTTTCATTTCATTTAGTCTAATATTGCAAGTATCTGTTTCACTGGTAATTCTAGTCACTCGTTTTAATTGACTCCGGGGAATGGATTTAAAAACCCCAGGGGGATGAAAGCTAGAAAATAGCAATAATTGATTATGATCAGTAGGTTTCATCTTCTTAAGACTCTCACCAGATAGTACCCAGTTTTTCTTGCTTCCTGTAAAGGTCACTGACGATATGTCCATCCTTAATGGGCAATAATATTTGGTCAACATATTAAACTTTAAACCTGGAATCAATAAATTTAAATATGAGTTAAATAAGGACAGTGGGCCAGATTCTCGTACTTTTCCGTGGCCATAGCGTAAGCCATTTACACTACGCCACCCCAACTTACTGGAGCAAGTGCCATATTCCTCAAGCACTTGCTCCGTAGTTTGCGGAGGCGTAGTGTAAAAGGGCTAAAAATAGCCCAGTGCGCATGCTCCAGTTCTCGGCGGAAAACGTCAATGACGCCGACATGTGCGTCATTGACGTAAAGTCGTATTCAAGAACGACTTAGGAAAACGACGTACCCGACGGGAAAAGACGACGCGGACCCGACGCCATACTTAACATGGCATACGTGGGACTGGCGTAAGGTTACCCCTCATATAGCAGGGGTAACCTTACGCTTACGCAAATGACGTAAGCGACGGTTACGCAACGCAATTTCGTTCGGGAATCGGCGTATCAGGCTTATTTGCATAAACAAATGAGACCTGAACGTAAACGCCACCTAGCGGCCGGCGACGAATTACATTTAAGATCCGACAGTGTAAGTGACTTACACATGTCGGATCTTCAGCGTATCTATGCGAAAATGATTCTAGGAATCACTCGCATAGATACGCGGATCAAAAAAGAGAGATACGACAGAGTTTCCTGAGATACTCCGTTGTAACTCTTCTGAGAATATGGCCCAGTGAATTTAGATCACCAGTCCATATAGCAAAGGCGTCATCAATGAACCTGTACCAAACTGTACAGTGTTCATTGAATAATGTACAATGGAAAACAAAAGCTTGTTCGATCATATCAATGAATGCATTGGCATAAGACGGCGCTACATTAGAACCCATCACTGCCCCAGCTAGTTGCAAGTAATAGTTGTCTTTGAATAAAAATACATTTTCCTCCAGGACTATTGTTAACTAGTGTTGAGCAGAATATGCCATATTCGATTTCGCGATATATCTCGAATATATATTCGAATATTCGAGATATATTCGCTAAATTCGAATATTCGTGATATTTTATCGAAAGTAAATGATTGCGATTTTTCGCTATTGCGAATGCGAAAATAATTGCGATTTTTTGATAACTGCGGTAGGAGCACTCTGATTGGCTCAGAATATTCGTGATATTTTATCGAAATATCGCAACATGCGAATGCGATATTTATTGCGCAATTTCGAGAAATGCTGGAGGAGCGCTCTGATTGGCTCAGAATATTCGTGATATTTTATCGAAATATCGCAACATGCGAATGCGATATTTATTGCGCAATTTCGAGAAATGCTGTAGGAGCACTCTGATTGGCTCAGAATATTCGTGATATTTTACAATACAAAATAATTGCGAATATTCGGCAAATGCGGAAGGAGCACTCTGATTGGCTCAGAATATTCTTGATATTTTACAATACAAAATAATTGCGAATATTCGGCAAATGCAGAAGGAGCACTCTGATTGGCTCAGAATATTCTTGATATTTTACAATACAAAATAATTGCGAATATTCGGCAAATGCGGAAGGAGCACTCTGATTGGCTCAGAATATTCTTGATATTTTACAATAGAAAATAAAAAGTGTTTTGCATTGGTGGTGATTCTTTACTCTATCCATCTGTCACAGCCGTTTGTCAATCAAACACCTTGAAGATTGAACACGTTCATGCTGCATGCTTTGGACTTTTTTTCACTTCACATATCAAAGACATTTTTATGAAAGATTATTTTTCTATTATTGGGACTATATTTCTTTATATATTTGTTTCACTGTGTATTTCACAAGTTATTTGCGCTTGCTTATTTTATAATTTGCCCACATGTCTTGTCACTAGACATATTTTTTATTCTTGTAGAGAGACTCCATTTTCTGTCTTGTATTAATTTATGTTGTATAACATTTTTGAGTTGCTGCTGTATTCTCCCCTTTTTTAAGGTATGCGCAATTTTTTCCTTCTTACAAAAAATAATATCAAACATACAAATATTCATAACATACACATACACAAAGCCCCCCCCTTTTGCATCAGAGACAATCAGAGTTCTCCTACCACAGTTATCGAAAATTCGCAATCATTTTCGCATTCGCAATAGCGAAAAATCGCAATTTTTTTTTTTCAATTTGGCAACATAAAAGGATCGCCTCAGCTTAGCTACTCGGCCCAGGGTCTCTAATCATACCAGCAATGCTTTTAGACGTCGATAGGATGTGATCTGTTTTAAAAATCAAATTGAAAAAATGCGAATATTCGGAATTGCGAATATTCACCGCGAAATTCGAAATATAGCGCGATTTCTCGAATATGCTATATTCGAGTCGAATATTCGCAATGCGAATATTCGTGAGCAACACTATTGTTAACAGCTCCATAAGGAACGGAATCTGAGAAGGAGTGCATTTTTTAAAAAATTAAATAACAAACGTTTACAGGCTTCTATACCAAGACAATGAGGAATAGCTGTATATCAATTCACGATTGCCTGATTGTACAGATGTCTTATTGATGTATTGTTTGATGATTTTTTCCAAATAAAATATATATTTTTTTGTGCAGCAATCTCATTAGAACCTATATATAAATATATATATATATATATATATATATATATATATATATATATATATATATATATATATACGGGTGACATTTTGAAAAATATTCATACAGATGATACAGTAAGAATATATAAAACATGTTTTTCAATACTTCCAGGTCACTATCAACAGTAACATATATAACACTAAATGTGAAAAATAAATTTTAACTTAAAGGGGTTGTAAATTATTTTCTTAAACTTAAAGGGGTTTGTTTTTTTATTTTCTAAATAGGTTACTTTAAGCTAGTGCATTGTTGGTTCACTTACCTTTTCCTTCAATTTCCCTTCTAAATGTTTTTTTTCTTTGTTTTCTTTGTCTGAATTTCTCACTTTGTGTTCCTCCTCAGTAAGCTGTTCAGTAAGCTGTTCTAAATGACTTTCCACCGCTCAGATGATGGTGGAAAGTTTACTGAGGAGAAACAGGAAGTGAGAAATTCAAACAAAGAAAAAAAACATTTAGAAGGGAAATTGAAGGAAAAGGTACTGTAAGTGAACCAACAATGCACTAGCTTAAAGGAACCAATTTAGAAAATAAAAGACAAACCTTTACAACCCCTTTAAGTTTAATGTATATGAAAGCTCAACCATTTAATCTTTAATATGTTAAAGCAGTTTTAAAAATATTTTCCAGTATTTTAAATCTGCAGCCTTCCTTAAAATAATACCTGTTGACCCTGCCATAATGATGCTTTTGCAGTCATTTCCCTTTATAGGGTGACAATTTTCTGTCTAAGTCTAAAATAGGATATACTCGGTGCCCAAACTGTGGCTCCATAAACACACCCCTCCAAAACAAGATTTCAAGTTGTCTGGAGGACAGGTTATAATAAAAAGACAAGCAAAATGAGGAGAGAGAAGCGCCAAGCCAATCCTTTAAACAGCTTAAGAAATTATTCAGTATATAAGTATAAAACAACAGTAAAATATGTGTGAAAAATGTTGAAGCACTTGCAGAGTGCTAGAGCGGGTGGGAACTTCCACATGCAGTGTCGCAGGAGCACAGGAGGACCGCCGGAAAGTCTCTATTGAGGGATCCACGAGCTCTGTGTGTTAGCCGCAGCCTCTATACGCCTCATGTAGACGTTGGCTGTGTGTCTCTGGGTGGGAGTGGTCCAGGGCTGCATATTGGGGAGCCGCCCACCTGCGATTTGAAGGCACAGCCTCTCCTTCTTCATCAGCTGGTGAAGAAGGCCAGGAACATTATACCAATATTGTGTATAATCCCAATATAATATAATAAAAAGACCAAGTTGCTTTGTGAGCAGAAACAGTTGGTGAGATTAACCACTTCCCGACGGCCGTACGACTATTGACGGCCGCGGGGTGGTTCTAAATCTCTGAGCCGCCGTCAATTGACGGCAGCTCCTTTGCTCGTTCCCCGCGCGCGCTCCCGAGCGCGCAGCGGGGAACTGCTGTGCTGGCCGTGTCCCTTGGACACAGCCAATCACAGATCGCCGTGAACGGCCAATCGGAGCGGCCGTTTCCTAGGCGATCTGTGCGGCCAATGAGAGATGATCTCATATGTTTACATATGAGATCATCTCTCATTCCCGGCTCTCGCAGACAGCGGTGCTGTCAGGGGAGAGAGGAGACGGATCTGTGTCTCTTGTACATAGAGACACAGATCGGTCACCCCCCCAGTCACCCCCCTTCCCCCACAGTTAGAACACTAATTAGGGTACACATTTAACCCCTTCCTCACCCCCTAGTGTTAACCCCTTCCCTGCCAGTCACATTTATACAGTAATTAGTGCATATTTATAGCACTGATTGCAGTATAAATATGAATGGCGCCAAAAATGTGTCAAAAGTGTCCGATGTGTCCGCCATAACGTCGCAGTCGCAATAAAAATCGCAGATCGCCGCCATTACTAGTAAAAAAAATAATAATAAAAAAATAATAATTCTGTCCCTTATTTTGTAGGCGCTCTAACTTTTGCGCAAACCAGTCGCTTATTGCGATTTTTTTTTTACTAAAAATATGTAGAATACGTATCGGCCTAGACTGAGGATAAAAAATGTTTTTTTTTTTAAAAATTGAGCCATTTATTACAGCAACAAGTAAAACATTTTTATTTTTTTTTCAAAATTGTCGCTCTATTTTTGTTTATAGCGCAAAAAAAAAAAACGCAAAGGTGATCAAATACCACCAAAAGAAAGCTCTATTTGTGGGGAAAAAAGGACGTCAATTTTGTTTGGGAGCCACGTCGCACGACCGCGCAATTGTCGGTTAAAGCGACGCAGTGCCGAATCGCAAAAAGTCCTCTGGGCAGGAAGGGGGTTTAAGTGCCCAGTAAGGAAGTGGTTAACTAGATAATGGGCATTAGAATACATTTTTTCCAATTGTATAGCCTGGAAATATCTTATGATTCTAATCAATACTATAATCTAAGTTCATGTGTGCTCTTTCATTATTACCATGTTGATATCCTTTTTAAAAATACTCACTTCTCATACCATCTGGAGGCATGACTCTTATCAGTCATATATCTTGCTCACATCATCATCTAGAGACTTACAACCTCTTCTGTTTATCTTAACTATCTTAACGGTGTTATCTCTTGATAACACTGTTCTCTTTTCCCATAAGAGTTGTGATATGGCCTAATTTTTTGTAGGCGCTGCAAGAAAAGAATTATGCTTTGAAAATGTTAACATGCAATCTGCTTACTAGAGAAAGTTAGTCATCCACTGTCATTTTCCAGAATCTAAATTATCTCATTAATTAGATTTGTAATAAAATGTGTGGCTTTGAATCAATTATGTCTATTAGGGTTGATTTACTAGAAAAATATTTCACATATTAAATCTGTGTAGAGGATTTTTAGATAAAAAATTCACAAATTTTTAAAAGGAGCTTTGTTTATAGCAACAATGTATTATTATTTAGGTACTTATATAGCGCTGTCAATTTATGCAGCACTTTACATATACATTGTACATTCACATTGGTCCCTACCCTCAAGAAGCTTACAATCTAAGGCCCTAACTCACATTCATATACTAGGGCCAATTTTAGACAGAAGCCAATTAACCTATCAGCATGTCTTTGAAGTATGTATGATCATAATGTGCATGTTTACTTATACGGTGCATATTTATGAATATTATATTCACCAAATAGTAATTTATGAATTACAAATTATTCTGAATTGTGATTCTTTCCAGTGCATGTTTAAAAATAATAGCTTACAGTGAATGTTTGTGATTGTAACATTCACTTCTTTAATCACTTTGGGCCAGATTCACGTAGAATCGCGGCGGCATAACGTATCGTAGATACATTACACCGCCGCAAGTTTTCATCACAAGTGCCTGATTCACAAAGCACTTGCGATGAAAACTACGCCCGCGGCCTCCGGCGCAAGGCGGGCCAATTCAAATGGGCGTGTGCCATTTAAATTAGGCGCGCTCCTGCACCGGACCTACTGCGCATGCTCCGTTTCCTAACTCCCACCGTGCTTTGCGCGACGTGACGTCATTTTTTAAAACGGCGACGCGCGTAGCGTACTTCCGTATTCCCGGAAGTGTTACGCAAACGACGTTAAATTTTAAATTTCGACGCGGGAACGACGGCCATACTTTAGACAGCAATACGTTTGCTGACTAAAGTTAGGGCACCTAAAACGACGACTAACTTTGCGACGGGAAACTAGACTAGCGGCGACGTAGCGAACGCGAAAATCCGTCGGGGATCCGCCGTAACTCCTAATTTGCATACCCGACGCTGGTTTACGACGCAAACTCCCCCCAGCGGCGGCCGCAGTACTGCATCCTAAGATCCGACAGTGTAAAACTATTACACCTGTTGGATCTTAGGGATATCTATGCGTAACTGATTCTATGAATCAGTCGCATAGATAGAAACAGGGATACGACGGTGTATCAGGAGAAACGCAGTCGTATCCCTTTTGTGAATCTGGCCCTTTGTGCCTAAAGGTAAACCAAATGTTAATGCATAAACACAATTTTGCAACTTTGACTTATGTTAGTAAAATCGTACATATCATCACAACTACTCTGTGTATCCACGTGGATTGTACATTGGCTTTCTTTCAGGACAAACTGGGCTGTCATTAGGTGGTAAATAGTAATGGATATTTCCTGTTTTTTTTTTTATTATTATTATTATCAAAGGAAAACTGGCCCAAAATAGTAAGAAAAAAACTTTTTTTATTTTTTTTATTTACCATAACCTACCACCAAAGAACAACCCAAAATAAATTATCCTGCCCCAGACGATGTCAGTAATACCACATACAGTTTTTCCTACTTACAAAGCATGTATAGGTCTGTAATTTTTTATCATAGGTACTCTTCAACGGTGAGAGATGGAATCTAAAATACAGAAAATCACATTGTATGATTTTTACACATCACAGCAGGGATTTTGACCCACTCCTCCATACATAACTTCTCCAGATCCTTCAGGTTTCGGGGCTGTCGCTGGGCAATACGGACTTTCAGCTCCCTCCAGATTTTCTATTGGGTTCAGGTCTCGAGCCACTCCAGGACCTTGAGATGCTTCTTACGGAGCCACTCCTTAGTTGAACTGGCTGTGTGCTGTGTGTTTCGGGTCGTTGTCATGCTGGAAGCCCAGCCACGACCCATCTTCAATGCTCTTACTGAGGGAAGGAGCTTGTTGGTCAAGATCTTGCGATACATGGCCCCATTATTCCTCCCCTCAATACGGTACAGTCATCCTGTCCCCTTTGCAGAAAAGCATCCCCAAAGAATGATGTTTCCACCTCCATGCTTCATGGTTGGGATGGTGTTATTGGGCTTGTACTCACGCTTCTTCTTCCTCCAAACAAGGCGAGTGGAATTTAGACTAAAAAGATATATTTTTGTCTCATCAGACCACATGACCTTCTCCCATTCCTCCTCTGGATCATCCAGATGGTCCATCACAAACTTAAGATGGGCCTGGACATGTGCTGGCTTAAGCAGGGGTACCTTGCGGGCGCTGCAGGATTTTAATCCATGACGCCCTAGTGTGTTACTAATGGTTTTCTTTGAGACGTGGTCCCAGCTCTTTTCAGGTCATTGACCAGGTTCTGCCATGTAGTTCTGGGCTGATCCTTCACCTTCCTAATGATCATTGATGCCCTACGAGGTGAGATCTTGCATAGAGCCCCAGACAGCGGGTGATTGACTGTCATCTTGAACTTCTTCTATTTTCTAATAATTGTGCCAACAGTTGTTGCCTTCTCACCAAGCTGCTTGCCTACTGTCCTGTAGCCCATCCCAGCCTTGTGCATGTCTACAATTTTATCCCTAATGTCCTTACACAGCTCTCTGGTCTTGGACATTGTGGAGAGGTTGGAGTCTGTTTGATTGAGTGTGTGGACAGGTGTCTTTTATACAGGTAACAAGTTCAAACAGGTGCAGTTAATACAGGTAATGACATTAACCAAGACTTGAAAAATCTCGCAAGAAAACACATCTCCTGGATAGGTAAGATAAATGCGTTTAAAATGATGATACTACCGAAGATAACATATAAACTCCAAATGCTCCCAATAAAGATACCGCAAAGCTTCTTTAAGGTAATTAAAACAATAATCTCGAAATATATATGGGCAGGTAAAAAGGCCAGAATAAGCTATACACAGCTGAGCCTGAAAAAAAAAGGAGGCGGGCTGGGACTCCCCGACATAAAAAGATATTATTTTGCCGTTAATTTAGCTAGGTTAGTAGAATGGACAAACACACATACCAAAAAAAAATGGGCACGTATGGAAGATAAAATAAGTAATGCACAATTAAACAGAAACATTTGGATACCACCTAAGACGAGGAAATTGGGCACAAACACACATAGTATAACAAAGAATGTTTTTAAAATATGGGACACTTTATTTAGACGGGAAAAATGGGAGTATAACTCTCCATTAATCCCATTAGCAGGCACAAATTTCTTCCCACCAGGTAATGGAACACGTTTCGGAAAGCAATTGGGTGAGAAAAAATTAAAAGATATTGTCACACGGGGAAAAATAAAAGCAAGACAGGATATAATAGTGGGAGAAGGGGATCAACGGATGAGTGAATGGGAGTATTTACAGTTAAATCACTTTGTGAGCACACTATCACAACCGATTCGGGAAGAAAAAACATTAAACCCAATAGAAAAAATATGCAATATAGATGGGCCACTGACACATGGTATATCAAAAGCATATGGAATATTAACGGAGCTCGAGACCCAGGAAACACTGCCCTGTCTAGAAAAATGGGAAAGCGATTTGGGTAAAAAGATTGACAAATCACAAATGATAGGTGCAGTTTATAATTATGCCTCAGATATAACTTCCATAGAAGCAAATTATAAGTGTATGGTTCGATGGCACTTGACCCCATCAAGAATGAATAAAATCCATCCAAAAAACTCAGAGCTTTGTTGGAGGAATTGTAAGCAAAAAGGGACAACTATGCACATATGGTGGGATTGCCCGAGAATACAGGAATATTGGAAAGAAGTCCTGGAATATATCGAAAAAATAACAGGGGAGAGGATCCCGTGTAGCCCACTGTCCTGTCTATTTCATGGAACTGAAAAAACAAAAAAACAATACGCAATAACCTTGGTTCCAGTGCTGCTAAATGCAGCAAAGGCCCTGATTCCAAAAAACTGGCTACACCCAAAAAGGCCATCAATTAAAGAATTGATGGAAAGGGTGGAATACATAGAAGAGATGGAGTACCTGGCCTGTGGAGAGACAGGAGGAGTGGATAGATATAATGAGGTGTGGGAAAAATGGAAAGTTTTTAAATTTTCGGAAAAGTTTGTTCAAGGAATGACAGAAGTGGATAAGTGAGAAAACAAAAAGAAGATTGCAAGGCACACAGACCGGGGGGGGGGGGGAGGGGGGCTGGGGGAAAAAAAAAAAAAAAAAAGGGGGAAGAGGGAGGGGGGGGAGAAAGGAAGAGAAAAAAAAAAAAAAAGAAAAGGGGCTAGTCAAGTCAGCGTATTAAGTAAGTAGTTAGACTTGTTAAACGTAAAAAGTATAACTAAAGGTTCAAAAAAAAAAAAATGACAAATTTGCAACTGTTTAAAAAAAAAAAAAAAAAAAAACCCACGCATGATGCGAAGCCACTAGAGAGACGTTAAGGGCGGTCTAACCGTGAGCAAGTCTCGTTGTCAAGTATGAGCGGAGTCTGAAGTGGGGAAAAAAAAAAAGAAAAAAAAAATACAGGTAATGAGTGGGAACAGTAGGGCTTCTTAACCACTTAAGACCCGGACCAAAATGCAGCTAAAAGGCCTTGCCCCTTTTTGCGATTCGGCACTTTGTCGCTTTAACTGACAATTGCGCTGTCGTGCGACGTGGCTCCCAAACAAAATTGGTGTCCTTTTTTTCCCACAAATAGAGCTTTCTTTTGGTGGTATTTGATCACCTCTGCGTTTTTTATTTTTTGCGCTATAAACAAAAATAGAGCGACAATTTAGAAAAAAATGCAATATTTTTTACTTTTTGCTATAATAAATAATCCCCCAAAAATATATATAAAAAATGTTTCCCTCAGTTTAGGCCGATACGTATTATTCTACCTATTTTTGGTAAAAGAAATCGCAATAAGCGTTTATCGGTTGGTTTGCGCAAAAGTTATAGCGTTTACAAAATAGGGAATAGTTTTATTGCATTTTTATTAATTTTTTTTTACTACTAATGGCGGCGATCAGCGACTTTTTTCGTGACTGCGACATTATGGCGGACACTTCGGACAATTTTGACACATTTTTGGGACCATTGTAATTTTCACAGCAAAAAATGCATTTAAAATGCATTGTTTATTGTGAAAATGACAGTTGCAGTTTGGGAGTTAACCACAGGGGGCGCTGTTGGGGTTATGTGTTCCCTGAAGTGTGATTACAACTGTAGGGGGGTGTGGCTGTAGGTGTGATGTCATCGATTGTGTCCCCCTATAAAAGGGATGACACGATCGATGACGGAGCCGCAGTGAAGAACGGGGAAGCCGTGTTTACACAAGGCTCTCCCCGTTCTTCAGCTCCGGGGACTGATCGCGGGACTCCAGCGGCGATCGGGTCCGTGAGTCCTGCGGTCACAGGGCTTCGGACCGGGTCACGGGAGCGCACCGCGGGCGCGCGGCCGCGACCCCACGGCTGGGCTTAAAGGACAACGTACCTATACGTTGATGTGCCCAGCCGTGCAATTCTGCTGACGTATATCAGCGTGAAGGGGTCCTTAAGTGGTTAAAGAAAAAATAACATGTCTGTGAGAGCTAGAATTCTTACTGGTTGGTAGGTGACCAAATACTTATGTTATTCAATAAAATGCAAATTAATTATATAAAAATCATACAATGTGATTTTCTGGATTTTTGTTTTACAGTCTGTCTCTCACAGTTGAAGAGTACCTATGTCATTTGTAAGTAGGAAAACCTGCAAAATCTGCAGTGTATAAAATACTTGTTCTCCCCACTATATGTGTATACTGTTTCTTTCTTTGTACCTGTAGTACAGCCCAGTAACAATAGTACACGGTTTGCTTTTTTTTATCCTATTCAGTCCTTTAGTCTTGCAAAAACAGAGGGGGATTTCTGCATTTGGAGTTGCCCATTAGCTTCACCCCATTGCTCTTTAATCACCCCATTGCATAATCTAAGCTATCATCTTCTTTACTTCTTGTAGCGATAAGAAGGTACTGTATGATTTGATACTTCTCCTGGATGGGAGGACGCTTACCTATGGGTATCTTTTGTTTGACAGTATTGGTACAGCTCAGGTTATGGTCCTCTTGTGAAAACATCTCTGTCCACTTACTAGTGAACTTACTGCCTCTAAGTGAGTGATGGTTCCTCACTGATTAGCTGTAAGATCAGGAGTATCTATTCTCCTTTTTACTCTTGGTCTGTTTCTACTGACCATTAAATAAAGCTCACTTTTGCTATATAACGGCATCTGTGGAATCCCTGAAGTCTCAATTTAGGGCTAATTATGTTTTGTGTTTAGGACACTTCTGCCACTAGTGTTCCTGGAGATACGCATAGTGAAAGGGCTTTGGTGTTACACATTCTAACTAGCACTTTGAGCAATGTAAGGGCCATAGTAATGAACTAAGACAGTTCTTGTGGCAAGAGCCTCACAAGGACCTTGCAGTCCATGGCAAAAGCCAACATTCATGGGAATTATGAACTTTGATTAGGTGGTATCATGACCTCTGTCTAAAGGGAACCCTGTCAGTGGGCGTGGTTTGGCTGCTCACACTAATGGCCGCTTAGCTCAGGAGCTCCAATGGGGAGAAGCTCTTGTCAGCCACCACACAGCATCGTGAGCCCGGAAACTCTCACAGACATCTGCCGGCTATCTCCGGGATGTCGTGGGGAACATCCGCATGCCGCAATCCCAGAGCGGGACAGCCTAAGAAGCTCACAGACTTCTTCCCAGGCACGAGTTTCGAGGAGTCCCAAGATGGCGACGGAGGGAGCATGGATCTCTCTCCCTCACCTTCCTCAGTGCCGAGCGCACATCCAGGAAATCAGGAGCCCTACACACAGGACCAATATCTGGAGGATAAACAATCCAACAAACGTCCAGCAGATTCTCCTGTATCCTCACCAGCATCCAAGGGGCCAAGTGAGTAAAAAACATTTTTCTACTCTTGTGGACAGTGACACAGCACAGGCCACGCAGCTTTCCCCTGCCTCAGAGCACATTATAAAAGAGATGCTTTTATCACTGAAAAAAGATCTCCAAGCTGAAAAGTCGGTTTTAGAGCTACAAGTGCAGGTGGAACAGCTAGAAGACAGAATGGATGCAACTGAGCACAAAGTGAGAGAATGCGTCTCAGGACACAACTGCAGACTGACAGCCTCCACAACCAGTCTGTGCGGCACTCAACACATGCAGCCATGCTTCCCTCCTGCTGTTACCTGTCAGCAGCATGCCACCTCACATCACAGCACCTGAGAATGGGAGGCAAGAGTCGAGCGGAGAATCATAGTATCACTCCGCTGGCCGGGACTAATTGAATAGCGGAGCAGCCTGGTATATATGCGCCCCAAAAATTGTGCTCATCTCCCTGGCCCCTATGTTGACCTGATGGGGCCCAGGGACATTTTATTACACTCTCATAAGCAAGTAGGAACAGGGGAAAAGTTTAGCAAGCTCTATTTTTTAATTTTTTAATGTACAGAATATAACTGAGTACTAAGATTTGTAGGTAAAGTTGATCCAGGGTAAATCCGATTGCCTCTCGGGGGATCAGGAAGGAATTTTTTCCCCTGCTGTAGCAAATTGGATCATGCTCTGCTGGGGTTTTTTGCCTTCCTCTGGATCAACTGTGGGTATGGAGTTGGGTGTATGGGATTGTATTGTGTTTTTTTTGTTTATTTTTTGTGGTTGAACTGGATGGACTTGTGTCTTTTTTCAACCTGACTAACTATGTAACTATGTAACTATGTAATTCAGTAACAAACTGTAAATAATGCTGACCGGGCTCCCTTGTGGAGCTCACAGGACCGGGCCCGGTACAACAGGGCTGGTTGTACTGCCCTATTAGCAGCCCTGATGCACCTACTACTGAAAGATCCAGAGTAATTTTATCTATATACAAGAAGGCCAACACAACTAATAAAATGAGCTGGAAGATCTCAGTTAGGAAGTATAACTACAAACATGGGATATGATCCTAATATAAAATCTTTAAATGGTGACACTAGCATTGGGAGATAATTATTTAATCTAAGGTTTTCAAAGAAGACACATAATCATACAAAAGGGGTTCATTACTGTTAAAGCTATAAAGATGTGGAACTCTCTTACATAGCGGATGGTTTTAGTGGAGAGTGTAGATAAGTTCAAAAACATTTTGGATGTGTTATTCAACTAACACAGTGTACTATACAGGAATATGGAAACTGGTAGTGACATAAACACACACGCACATACACACACAGGTTGAACTGGATTGACTGGTGTCTTTATTCAACCTTGCCAATTATGTAACTATATAGAAATTAATGCACATTCTTCTTTCAGCTAGATTTTTTTAATAACTAGTTAATCAAGGTGTCGCAGATCTGTCCAGTTCAACTTTTGTGTATGTGTATATACAGTATGTTATTTTTTTTCTCTAACAATTTCCATAGCCCTGTTATTCTGCTTCCTAAGGAAGACAGCTTAAAGCTTTTGGAGTTGCTGACACTCTCAGCTAGAATCATTTTCTGGGGGAGGAAGTTCCACATTTTTACTGCTCTAAGGCCTTGTACACACGGTCGGTCCAAACCGATGAAAACGGACTGAAGTCCAGTTTCATCGGTCCAAACCGACCGTGTGTACGGCCCATCGGTCCGTTGTCCTTCAGTCCAAAATTTTAGAACTTGCTTTAAAATCGAACCGATGGACCGCTGCCCGATAGGTCCAAACCGATGGTTAGTACACAAAAGCATCGGTTCAAAACCCACGCATGCTCAGAATCAAGTCGATGCATGCTTGGAAGCATTGAACTTCGTTTTTTTTCAGCACGTCGTGTGTTTTACGTCAACCGCGTTCTGACCCGATCGTTTTTTGAACTGATGGTGTGCACGCACATCAGACCATCAGGCCACTTCAGCGGTGAACCGATGAAAACGGCCTGTCGTACCATTCTCATCGGTTTGGATTGACTGTGTGTACGCGGCCTAACAGTAAAGAACCATTATCGCAATTAAAGATTAAACCTCCTTTCCTCTAACCACAAATTGTGGCTGCTAGTTCTCTTCAAGAACCTTGGAATAAACAGTTTGTTTCAGTTACTAAGGTCAACTTTGATATATATGCACATTGTAAATGTATCCCCTCTTTCACACTGCTCTGTAGCAAAATCGCAGTAAATCCACAATTTTGCTGTGTTTCAGATGCATTTCTGGTTGCCTGCACCTGTGAAAAGTGGACATGACTCAAAAAATGCCTCGATTTTCATTCATTTCAATTGAAAGCTGCATTTTTGGTGCAGTTTTAAAAACTGCACTAAAGTTGCAGCATGTAGGACTTTCTTTAAAACATACTGCACCTGTAACACAGTGGTGTGAAAAGTCCCATAGGATTTCTTGCAAGGAAAAAAAAAGCAGAAAAAAACATATCAGTGTGCAAGGGCCCGTGACTCTTCTTCAGAGTGAATAACTGTAATCTAGGTAATCGATCATCACAGCTGAGGTCCTCCAGCTGTAGTTCGTCGCTGAACTTTTTCTAATTCAGTTACGTCTTTCCTATACGAGGTGTTTTTTTTGTAGCCTAAGAAATAAATCTTGTTCTATTGTATATCTTTGTATGGTACATATAATCTCAACTGCCTGTAAATGCTACACTGATTGATATGTCAACAAACTGAATTTTATTGACTTTATTGTCACATTTTACCAATACGTTGTTTATTTATGGCTGCCTGCTAAAAGAGAATTTTACCAAGAAAGTTCTCACATTTTTTTTACATTTCAGCTCCGTTTATACTTCTTTATACATATATAGTACATTGAGAACTAATAGAGCTGAACTTCCAGCCTCAAAAGGAAATGATCTGATACACATAAGAGCAGTGTTTTCTTGTACTGGAAGGGTACTGACTAGAATAAGCAAAAGATAGTGTGATCCTACCTAATATCTGGCTGATATGTTAATAATAGAAACAGACCCAACCCTCAAATGTTGCTAGTGCTCAATGGCCTGGATTCACAGACAGCGGCGCACATTTATGCTGCCGTAGCGTATCTCCTGTACGCTACGCCGACGTAGCGCAGAGAGGCAAGCATGGAATTCACAAAGCACTTCCTCCCAAAACTGCGCTGGGTTTCCTAGGTGTAACCCGGCGTAGGTGGAAGTGGGCGTGAGCCATGCAAATGAGGCGTGACCCCATGCAAATGATAGGCCGAGCGCCAGACAGATACATATAACGAACGTGGACGCATTTCAGTGCGCATGCTCACAATCACGTCGGAACAACTGCCTAAGATACGCCGGATCACTGCCTACGGCGTGACTGTAACATACGCCTAGTAATATTCACGTCCAACGTAAACGACGTAAAATATGCCGGCTTGCGTTCCCTGGTGCAGACCTTTCCATGTCAGGCTGCTGAGTTACACCTGCTTTATGGGGCTTAACTTTACGCTGGACGTACAACTTACGCGCACATCGCGTAGCCTGCGTCGGGCGTATGTACGATCGTGAATTGGCGTATCTCCCTCATTTTCATATTTAAATAGAAAATCAATGGGAGCGCCACATGCGCCCAGCGTAAATATGCGCCCACTCTACACCGGCATAGGCAAGTTACGTCGGTGGAATGAAGCCTGTTTTTAGGTGTATCTTAGTTTTGTGGGCCCGGCGCACAGATACGACGGCGCATATTTGCACTTACGCTGCGTATATCGAGATACGTCGGCGCAAGTGCTTTGTGAATCCGGGCCAATGTATTTAGGTAAATACTGTGTGTGTGTGTATATATATATATATATATATATATATATATATATATATATATATATATATATATATATATATACAGTATATATACACGGAGCACAATTATAAATGCAACAACTTTTGTGTTTGCCCATGTTCATCATGAGCTGGACTCAAAGATCTACGACTTTTTCTATGTGCACAAAAGGCCTATTAATCTCAAATATTGTTCACAAATCTGTCTAAATCTGTGTTAGTGAGTACTTTTCCTTTGCCGAGATAATCAATCCACCATGGCTACGGTGCCTTGAGGCAATTTAGTTCGCATTTGTAGCGCTATATAAGTTACTCACTCACTCACCTCACAGGTGTGGCATATCAAGATGCTGATTAGAAAGCATGATTATTGCACAAGCGTGCCTAAGGCCCCTTTCACACTTATACAACTTTTCCTATGATTTGTGATGGCAAAGTACCATGACAAGTCGTTTCCCATGATTTCCAATAACAACCATTCATATTAGTACCGTTCCGACTTCAAAGTAGTCCCTGCACTACTTTTGTCTGATTTTGATGCCAGTTTCACAGGCATTCCCTGAAATTATGGCAAATCACGGCCACAATATAATGGTAAAAGTGTGCGACTTTGAAGCCGCAGTAGTGTGAAAGGGGACTTAGGCTGGCCACAATAAAAGGCCACTCTAAAATGTGCAGTTTTATCACAACAGCACAATGCCACAGATGTAAGTTTTGAGGGAACGTGCAATTGGCATGCTGACTGCAGGAATGTCTCCCAGAGTTGTTGCTCTTGAATTGAATGTTTATTTCTCTACCATAAGCCATCTTCAAAGGTGTTTCAGAGAATCTGGCAGTACATCCAACTGGCCTCACAACCGCAGACCACGTGTAACCACATCAGCACAGGACCTCCACATCCAGCATCTTCACCTCCAAGATCATCTGAGACCAGCCCCCCGGATAGCTACTGCAACAATCAGTTTGCATAACCAAAGAATTTCTGCACAAACTGTCAGAAACTGTCTCAGGGAAGGTGATCTGCATGTTAGTCATCTTCATCGGGGTCTCGATCTGACTGCCGTTGGTCGTCGTAACCAACTTGAGGGGGAAAATGCTCACATTGAATGGCGTTTGCCACTTTGGAGAGGTGTTCTCTTCACGGATGAATACCGGTTTTCACTGTACAGGGCAGATGGGAGACAGCGTGTATGGCGTTGTCTGGGTGAGCGGTTTGCTGATGTCAATGTTGTGGATGGAGTGGCCCATGGTGGCATGGGGTTATGGTTTGGGCAGGCATATGCTATGGACATCGAACACAGGTACATTTTATTGATGCCATTTTGAATGCACAGAGATACCGTGATGAGACCCTGAAGCCCACGGTTGTGCCATTCATCTATGACCATCACCTCATGCTGCTGCATGATAATTCATGGCCCCATGTTGCAAGGATCAGTACACATTCCTGGAATCTGAAAACATCCCAGTTCTTGCATGGCCAGCATACTCACCGGACATGTCACCCATTGAGCATGTTTGGGATGCTCTGGATCGGTGTATACGACCACGTGTTCTAGTTCCTGCCATTATCCAGCTATTTGCACATCCATTGAAGAGGAATGGACCAACATTCCACAGGCCACAATCCACAACCTGATCAACTCTATCCAAAGGATATGTGCTGCACTGCATGAGGCAAATAGTGATCACACCTCCCGACCCAATACATTAAAACTGCACATTTTAGAGTGGCCTTTTATTTTGTCCAGCCTAAGGCACACATGTGCAATAATCATGCTGTCTAATCAACATCTTGATACACCACACGTCTTGATACAGAAAAGGAGAAGTGCTCAATAACACAGATTTAGACAGATTTGTGAACAATTTTTGAGAGAAATATGCCTTTTGTGTACGTAGAAAAAGTCATAGATCTTTACGTTTAGCTCATGATAAAAAGGGGCAAACACAAAAGTGTTGGGTTTATAATTTTGCTCAGTGTATATATAAATATCTTTATAGGTAGAGGTCCATAACTTTTGCAGGCCCATTTCTATACAGATAGACCCTTATTGTAGGGTGGTGAGCAGTGGGGCAGAAAATGCTGTAGCACTCATTCCACCATGTCTCTTTTCCTGCTGTAAAATACAGCCCCTGTCTACTAGGGATGAGCCGAACACCCTCCGATTCAGTTTGCAGCAGAACATGCGAACAGGCAAAAAAAATTTTTGAATACGCGAACACCATTAAAGTCTATGGGACACGAACATGAAAAATCAAAAGTGCTAATTTTAAAGGCTAATATGCAAGCTATAACTTTTATTGTTTCACTTTAGGCATTATTAAAATCACTGCTCCCGAAAAAACTGCAGTTTTTAAAACTTTTTTTTGCATAGATACATGTCCCCTGGGGCAGGACCCGGGTCCCCAAACACTTTTTATGACAATAACTTGCATATTAACCTTTAAAATTAGCACTTTTGATTGCTCCCATAGACTTTTAAAGGGTGTTCTGCGGCTTTTTTCGAATTTGCCGCGAACACCCCAAATTGTTCACTGTTAGACTCGAACATTAAGCTCATCCCTACTGTCTACTCAGCATTACTTCTTTCACTTAAGTGACCTACTTAGACAACAGCTACTCCCCTGGGTAGTTATGCTTTCCAGTTTCTCTTTTGTGATTAGCTAAGGAGAGTCTGCTGTTGCTAATCAATATCAGTCATTAGATGTCTGTAAAGGTTTATATTTATCCAGGTGATTGTAATGCTAGTAGTAGTTACATAGCTATGACACCAGAACAATAGGTGGTTAACCTCTTGGATCTGAGCACCTTTAGCCTATATGGTCCTAGGGCTTTTTTTTCAGGTTTTGGATATGTGATAGATTGCCTTTTCTTTTTTGTTTTTCTTTCTTTTGATACCATACTTTAAATAAAAGATAAAAGGGTGAAAAATGAGAAGAAAAAAAACAACAATTTTCTATTGATTTCAACCACATAAAAATGTAAATGACAAGACACAGGGGCAGATCCACAGACAGAGTACGCTGGCGTATCTACTGATACACCGGCGTATCTACTGATACGCCGGCGTACCTTCAAATTAACCGCGTTGTATCTTTAGTTTGAATCCTCAAACCAAGATACGACGGCATCTGGGTTAGATCCGACAGGTGTACGTCCTCGTACACCTTCGGATCTAAGATGCAATACTTTGGCGTCCGCTGGGTGGCGTTCACGTCGTTTTCCGCGTCAGGTATGCAAATTAGCTATTTCCGACGATCCACGAACGTACGCATTTTTTTACAGGCGTCTCTAGTCGGCTTTTTCCGTCGTATAGTTAAAGCTGGTATTTTGCGGCGTATAGTTAGACTTGCCATGTTAAGTATGGCAGTTGTTTCCGCGTCGAAATTTGAATTTTTTTTTTTGCGTAAGTGGTCCGTGAATTGGGATGGACGTAATTCACATCTAAGTTTAAAAAAATTACGTTGTTGCGACGTCATTTAGCGCAATGCACGGCGGGAAATTTAGAAACGGAGCATGCACAGTTCATTCGGCGTGGGAACGCGCTTCATTTAAATGAAACACGCCCCCTAATCGCCGATTTGAATTCTGCCGCCAGAGATACACTACGCCGCTGTAACTTAGGGAGCAAAATCTTTAAGGATTTGAAATTAAGCCAGGTAAGGTACGGCGGCGTAGTGTATCTCTGATACGCTGCGCCAATCTATTTCTATGTGGATCTGGCCCACAGTGTTTTTTTTCTTTTCTGAAACACACGTTTTTTAATATGGCTTGAATCATACAAAACCAAAAATACCCATTTTTTTCAAAGTTATGGGAAAAATATATGGGGTTGGTTGAGGCAGTGTTATATATTATATTTTATTTACAATATATATATATATATATATATATATATATATATATATATATGTATAATTTTATTTTTTCAGTCCCCTTTCATGCTCCCAATTAATGGTACTACAATCCTTTCCTCCTAGTCTGTAGTTTTCTTTGAATCCAAACCACAACCAATCAATAAACCACCAATATGTCACCCATTTCTTTTTACAATTTACCACCACTTTGCATAAATAGTGTACAATGGTAATATCTATTCTGACAGACAAGAACACTCTAAGAATAAAGGGGTGCTAGTTGTCTAAGTATACAGTTTCCTGCAATCAGTCCTGGGTTTTTGGAAAGGTCACATAAATTAGGACCACTGTTGTGAACCACAGATGACTAGGCAGAGATGGTAAATTAAAATAACGGCTCATTTCCTTTTATACAGGCAGAACTATGCATGGTCCCAAAATATTGGTGGTTTTGTATTTTGTGCCAACTTTCTTCAAAAAAAAAAAAGTTTTCTTTACATATGTAGAAGGTGTGTTGGTGAAGATTATGTTTCATGTTTGTATGGGAAGGGGCTAACTATCAAGTCACTACAACACAATGTGGGTCAACATCATTTGATGTGCAACTGTCACAGCCTTATTTTCAGATAGGCAATTGTCTCACCAAGAATTAGGTAAGACATTTCCCCCTACTTCATATAATTGCCACACTGGTGGGAATTGCCACATTGTTCTTTTCAGTATGGACAACACGTGGATGTAATATTTAAATGGTAAACACAGTTTTTTCCTACACACATAAATTGAAGTACTAGTTTGTAAATCCCTATTCACAATAATATTAACTTCCAAACTTTTTATTCTTTGGTGAAAAAATAGGAAGTTATTTTTTCATTGTATCTGGAATTTGATTATGTTGTATATGGTGTAGAGAATACAGTGGCATGTTAGCAAACAGTGAAGGCAAGAAACACAGTTGAAGTCTGCTGCTGTACAGGGGATTTTGGGGATTCTCCAACCTGTACTCGATCAACCACCAAAAACTGTGGTATGATACTGGTACTCAGTGTCAGTCTGTCGACTCTTAGTCCCCAACATAGTATAGTCTGCATTGGAACTGGGCCTCTACCGACAGTACTTATGTGCAGTCAGATTACTTAGCTTGCTCTACCCTATGCCACACATAAACTCTATTTTATTAAAGTAGTTCACAGTACTGTATATTACCATGCAGTAATTATATTTCAAGTTGACCACTTTACACATACAATAGCACAGACCTAGCTATCTGGCACTATGCATGTTGGATAATAACAATAGGACAGAGACACTTCTATCACCAGAATTCAGGTACACACAGAAGCTGCAACATTTAAACTATTATAACAAAGTAATTTCTCAGTTTCTGGTCTGGATGACATGCAACAGAAGCAACTGCTGCATATGAGGTCATGTGTTCTAATTCTCTTGCTGCTTCCTGGAACAATTTGTATATAAAGATTTCTGAGTCCTCCATTGTGGTCCCTTCCCTGGCCAAGCTAGCAGGAAAAGGAAGTACCTACCTATAACCAACTAACTCTGTAATAATTACAAAATAATAGCTATTTACAAATACAGACACTGCATCAAATAGTAGCTCCCTGCACAGTCTGTGTTCCAGACTCATAAACTAAGCTGAATTTAGTTTGCTTTAAACAAATCACTTACATACATATTTTGATTGGTGGGTATGGATCACTGCATTTAAAATTGTATCTTCTGAAAAAAGCATTAGAATCTTTCTTATTCGCAGGACAATAGTCACAAAATAACAGAAGCAATATCAAGTAATCCTATGTTGTAAAACCAAAGTATGCACTCCAGCAGCCTAGTGAGGCATATAATGACAACACGTATTTCCTGTTTCCAAGTGTTTGTATAGCATGGATTGGAATTGGCCATTTCAACTTTTAAGCTTCTGGAAATATGCAGATCTCGCTGAAAGTAAACAAGATGTGCTCTCCTTTTTTGTAGCTGTTAATGTATGCCAATACAACGTGCAGATTGTGATTCTGATATTGTTTGCCTGGAATGTGTACTGCAGATTAAAGGGATATTTACATATTGAGAAAGTCTTTACTTCAAGTTAATGATGACTTGTTAGGCCTCCAGAAGCACTGCAAGCAGACAGAGAATGACAGCTGCAGCAGCAGAACTTGGCAATATCTCTGGCAAACAGCTGATAATGAACAAACTTTCTTTTCTATAAATTAATCATATGCCTCCTTGCTACATAAAGATTCTGTTACACACAACTCAGGTTTTGTGCTTTAAGGTACAGTTTGACATGCTCTGATAAACTATACCGTGCTATGCTCTTTCAGGAAGACAGTGTAAAGTGAAATAAGCCATAACAACCAATCAGCAATAACTGTTTGCAACACACTAAAATGCAGTCAGTTTCTATTGGATAGGTTTAAGACCCTGTAGAAGGGACTTGTCCCTTATCATGTTCAGAAAAAATATATATAAATATAAAAAAAATGTTTTTATTATACAAAATATGTCAGACAATTTAAATAAAATTAGCTCCACAATACCAATACTCCTTAGGCTCACATCACATTAGTTGTCACATAATAACATCCAGTAGACTGTTCATTAACCTCCCTGGCGGTATGATTATTTCAGAAAAAAGGTGCTGAAAGCGGTACCATTATTTTGCAAGGAAATTTGGCGTTTTATACTGTAGACCTGTAATTCTTAGGAATAACTCACTTAAATCTGACCAAACAAGAGTCTAGTAGGCATCCCGGGTATGATTTAAAAAAAAAAAAAAAAATTATAAATCATAATATAATAAATAATTATAAATAATTATAACAAATAATAACATAATTATACAAGGACAAGGGGGGTGTGTATTTTGTACATAAAGTACTGTAATCTATAAGTTTACAGTATACTGTATGTATTGTGCTTGTTTACCTTTTTGAATTTGGCGGCGTTCTCCGCTCCCGTGCGTCGTAACGTCGCAGGGAATGGATATCGGCAGCACACATAGGCACTGTGTGAATCGAGCGAGGTCCCGCTCGCTCATACAGCGCGGTGGCATTGTTGGATCCAGGGACAAGGTAAGTAAACCAAGCCTGTGGATTTAGCGAGGCGAGCCTGAGTCTGACTCGGGGTTACCGATCGTAGCCCAAAAATCTCACCCTGAGTCAGACTCGGGAATACTGCCAGGGGGGTTAATCTACAGTTGTGCTCATAAATTTACATACCCTGGCAGAATTTATGATTTCTTGGCCAGAGTATAAATGATAACACAAAAACTTTTCTTGCACTCTTAGTTAGTGTTTGGCTGAAGCCATGTATTACCAATCAACTGTGTTTATGCTTTTTAAATCATAATGACTACAGAAACTACCCAAATGACCCCGATCAAAAAGTTTACATACCCCCCCCCCCTCAGTTCCTAATGCTGTGTATTACCCCCTTTAACATCTTTATTGTTTCAGATGGTAAAGTTTCCCATTCTTCTTGGCAAAAAGCCTCTAGTTCCTGTAAATTCTTGGGCTGTTTTGCATGAACTGCACGTTTGAGATCTCCCCAGAGTGGCTTAAGGATATTAACCACTTAAGACCCAGACCAAAATGCAGGTAAAGGACCCGGCCAGTTTTTGCGATTCGGCACTGCGTCGCTTTAACTGACAATTGCGCGGTTGTGCGATGTGGCACCCAAACAAAATTGGCGTCCTTTTTTCCCACAAATAGAGCTTTCTTTTGGTGATATTTGATCACCTCTGCGGTTTTTATTTTTTGCGCTATAAACAAAAATAGAGCGACAATTTTCCTTTTTGCTATAATAAGTATCCCCCAAAAATATATATGTATAAAAAAATAATTCCTCAGTTTGGGCCGATACGTATTCTTCTACCTATTTTTGGTAAAAAAAATCACAATAATCGTTTATCGATTGGTTTGCGCAAAATGTATAGTGTTTACAAAATAGGGGATAGTTTAATTGCATTTTTATTAATAATTTATTTTTTACTACTAATGGCGATGATCAGCGATTTTTTTCATGACCGCGACATTATGGCGGACACATCGGACAATTTTGACACATTTTTGGGACAATTGTCATTTTCACAGAAAAAAAATGCTATAAAAATGCATTGTTTACTGTGAAAATGACAATTGCAGTTTGGAAGTTAACCACTAGGGGGCACTGAAGAGGTTAAGTGTGACCTAATATGTGTTTCTAACTGTAGGGGGGCGGGGCTGGACATGTGACGTCATTGATCGTGCTTCCCTATATCAGGGAACACACGATCAATGACAGTGCCACAGTGAAGAACGGGGAAGCTGTGTTTACACACAGCTCTCCTTGTTCTTCAGCTCCAGGGACCGATCGCGGGACTCCATCGGCGATCGTGTCCGCAGGTCCCGCGGCCGCGGTCACGGGGCTTTGGACCGGGTCGCGGGCGCCCGCCCGCGACCCACGGCTGGGCACTTAAAGAGGATGTACAGGTACGTGCTTGTGCCCAGCTGTGCCATTCTGCCGACGTATATGTGCAGGAGGTGGTCCTTAAGTGGTTAAGGTAAGGAGACTGAGATGGCTCTCCAAAATCTTCACTTTATTCTGCTGTAGCCAATGACAGGTTCACTTGGCCTTGTGTTTTGGATAATTGTCATGTTTGAATGTCTAAGTATGTCCCATGCGCAGCTTCCTGGCTGATGAATGCAAATGTTCCTACAGTATTTTTTTTTAGAACATACTGCATTCATCTTGCCATCCCCAAAACATCAGCGATCCACCTCTGTGTTTCACAGTAGGAAGGGTGTACCTTCATCATAGGCCCTGTTGACTCCTCTCTAAATGAAACATTTATGGTTGTGGCCAAAAAGCTCAATTTTGGTCTCATCATTTCAAATGATTTTGTGCTAGGTTTGAGGCTTGTCTCTGTGCTGTTTGGTGTATTGTAAGCAGGATACTTTGTGGCATTTGCGTAGTAATGGTTTTATTCTGGTGACTCGACCATGCAGCCCATCTTTCTTCAAGTGCCTTCATATTTTGCATTTTGAAACAGCTACAGCACATGTTTTCAGAGTCCTGTATTTCACCTGAAGTTATTTGTGGGTTTTTCTTTGCATCCCAAACAATTTTCCCGGCAGTTGTGGCTGAAACCTTAGTTGGTCTACCTGACCGTGGTTTGGTTTCAACATAACCCCTCATTTTCCACTTCTTGATTATGGTTTGAACACTGCTGATTGATATATTTTTATATGCCTTTCCTTTTTTATACAGTTCAACTACATTTTCCTGCAGATCCTTTTGACAATTCTTTTGCTTTCCCCATGACTCAGAATCCAGAAATGTCAGTTCAGCACTGGATGAAAGATGCAAGGGTTTGTCGGGAGTCCAAACAGATCACATGTGAGGGTGGTTACCTTTAATAGCCATTCAAACCCCCTTTGTGTCAACTTGTGTGCATGTTATCAGGCCAAAATCACCAGGGTATGTAAACTTTTGATCAGGGTCATTTGGGTAGTTTCTGTTGCCATTATAATTTAAAAAGAGTAAACACAGTTGATTGATATAAAATGGCATTATCCAAACGCTACCTATAAGTGAAAGAAAAGTTTTTGTGTTATAATTCATATTCTCTGAAAAATGGCCAAGAAATCATAAATTCTGCCATTTATAAACTTATGAGCACACCGTATAAACACTATGGAATGGAGTGGTTCTTAAACCTCAAATCTTGACATGTTGACAACTTTACATCAGCTTCACTAGGAGTAACTCAGAAGTTCTGAATTTAAAATCCACCCAGATAAGGTTATTTAATATAGAATTTTAGGAGATACTACCATATACCAAAAGCGGAGAAGCAATCCCAGCTTTAAATTAACACAAAAGTTGAAGGAATATGTAAAAAAAGGGTATAAAAATAATATTTTTAATTTGAAAGAAAAAAAAAATACATAGTACCAGATGCACCACGGATGCCAGTAATGTATTAGGTCCCAAAGATGCCTAGAAATCAAAGTAAACCACCAGGGAGGCCCATCATTAGTGAGGTGGATTTACTTTTCTCTAGACTTGGGTAGTGTATAGATAAATATGTACAACCCCTGGTAAGTAAAGGACCTGCTTATTTAAAGGATAGTAAAGACTTTATTAACCTTTTAAGAAAGGTAACAGTAGATAAAATCAGCTTCCTTATAATCATTGATGTGGAATCACTCTAAACCAACATCCAGCAAAGTGATGCATGAGAAGCAGTTAAATGGGCCTTAAGCAATCACTCCACCCTAAAGGGGGAACAATAGAAGTTCATAGTGGAGGGACTTGAACTGGCTATGCGCTACAATTTCTTCTGGTATTTATTATAATAGATATGTTAATAAGTTTGTAGTAAACATATAACGGGAAAGTGGGAACTTCCTTGATTTGGTCATTTTCAAATCTCAAAAAGCTCTGTGCACTAAAAAATGTTTCAAGAGCACAGACATAAATGGGTATTAACCCTTAACAAGTTGCCACCACCCCAAATGGAAAATGGCCATACCAAAATGGAAATTTGCCAAGATCAAAAGAAATTGTGATTTGATGAAGGACTTTATAGATCAAACAGATGTACTGATTGATAGATTATTATATAATGGCTACAACAAATATAACTTATTATAGACCAGAAAAGTAGTTGGGGACATAGACATTACATCCCTTCATCACTGGCTTTAACAGTCAGTACAAAGAACTGGAGGGGATCATAAAAAGAATTGGCCTATTTTAAGGAGGGATCTGGTATAAGGGAAGGTTTAACCCAAAAACACTCAGTTTATATATAGGAGGGCCCTGAAATCTCAGGTTAAAGATGGTACATAATTTTCCAAATCCTCCATGGAAAACTACAACTTTCCTAGATGTTAGTTTTCTTGGATGAGGAAGATGTGTTCCCTGTACATCAGTCCAAAGGACCAAAATAAAAAGGTAGTGGTTTAAATCTAACCAAACAGGAACGGAATACCAAATAAAAAAGTTTATAACATGCAATACTACACATGTCACTTATGTATTAGAATGTGAATGTGGATATGAGTATGTAGGTCATACCACTTGGAAACTGAAGACACGTATAGGAGAACATGTCGATAATACTAAAAAGGGTTTTAAATTAAACAGTGTCTCCAACCATTTATGGTATAGACTGGATAGAACAGCATTGGAAAGGGTTAAACCTGAAACAAGCCATCTCAAAAAACAAAACAAGGTGGATATTTGAGATAGACACTGTAACTCCTGGGGGGGGTTAAACATATATCTAGACCTAAATTGTGTTATATCAAATTATTAAAAAAATATTAATCTCATAGAAATATTTACATCATTATACATGGATACAGTGCGTTAGGGAACTACTGGATTACCTTACAAGTAATAGGTGGATTAAATAATTGAATAAGAAATCCCATATAATTGTATTTTAAAAGTTGAATAAAGATATCTAGTGGTCAAAGGAATAACACACATTTATATAAAGAATTTGCCCTGAATTATATATACAGTAGTCTCACTCTCAACCAATGCCTCTGACACGCTGATAGGGTAATGGAACTGCCTCTCAACCAATGCAAACTGTCCCACTGCTCCACTGGCACTCTTCTAGGGTAATGCAACTGTCTCTAAACCAATGCAAACAGTCTCACTGCTCTACTGATGCTCTGTAAGAGCAATGCAATTGTTTCTCAACCAATGCAAACTGTCTCACTGCTCCACTCACACTCTGCTAGGATAATTAATATAAGTTGTTTCTTTTTTACCT
The DNA here is from genome assembly GCF_905171775.1 of Rana temporaria. NCBI lineage: Eukaryota > Metazoa > Chordata > Amphibia > Anura > Ranidae > Rana > Rana temporaria. Next base: position 287,808,530 of record NC_053491.1, on the reverse strand, counting down.
ATTTTATTTTCATTTTTTTAACTTGGCCATATGTGGTGAATTGAATGTGTTTCTTATCAGTCCCTTATTTTGGTGGGTGAGGTTTCTTCATTTGATCATCTCAGTATACATTTAGTAGAGCCTATGAGAAACAAGACCACTTTGGAAGGTATTGTACAAGTTAGAACCCTATTTCCTGTCTTCTCATACTAGTATCCACCCCAAAACTTGTACATATAACCCTTACTTCCAACCTCCCTACTACTGTTCTCATCACCTCCTGCTAATACTTAACCCACCTGCTGAACCACGCACCAGGACAGGGTAGTATGTGCACTCATACAATTCCCACTCTCATCTTACTTTCCTCACCCTCTTTCTTTTCCTAAACTCTGGGGATATCTCAACTAATCCTCTACTATCTCACACACACACTACACACTTGCAATCATGGAAACATGACTTCAAGAGTTAGACTCTCATGAAGGCCTCCACTGGACTCACTCACCCAGAAAGGAGGTGGAGTTGGTTTGCTTCTATCACCACTTAGCACCTTTCAATTCCTCCACTTCCCCTTCCTCTCTATCCTTCTCTTCTTTTGAGAAACTCTGTATTCATCTGTTTTCGCCCATTTCTCTAGTGATCTCTATCACTGTAGTGATCTATTTGCCTCCTGGACCAGTGTCATGCTTCCTTCATGAATTCTCTGCCTGGCATCCCCACTTTCTTTCCTCTTAAAATACCGACTATCATTTTTGGTGATTTTAACATTCTGACCAGTGTTAACAGCCCAGCTATATCCCAACCTTTCAACTTAATATCATCCTTTGACCTAACACTATGAACACAGTCTTCCACTCACTCTGATGGTAATACCCTCAACTTTGTTTTCTCCCATCTTTGCACCCCCTACAAACTCACCAACACCCCTTTCCTCTCTCTGGCCACATCCTGATTGATTTTACAATGTCCTTGTCTCCAACCACTTGTCCCTCCAAGTAGAAAATAATTACCTGCAGAAATCCTCACCACTTTAATCCTTCTCTTTTCTATTCTGTGACTGCCCACCTCCAAGACAAAATCTCACCCCTGTCTTGCTCTGACTTGGCCATGCCTGTGTACAACAATTTACTGTCATCCACACTGGATTCTCTTTCTCCTCTCACTACACAAAGTATCAGGCCCTGAACATTACAACCTTGGCAGACTAATGACACCAGAAACCTTAAGGCCCCGTACACACGAGAGGATCGATCCGCTGAAATTGATCCGCGGGTCGGTTTCAGCGGATAGATCCGCTGGTGTGTACGATCCAGCGGATATTTATCCGCGGATATATTTCGGGCCGACCGATTTCCAGCGGATAAAAATTTCGGCATGCCTAGAAATCTATCCGCTGGAATCGGCTCCAGCGGATCGATCCAGTGGTCTGTACAGACTCACCGGATCGATCCGTCCGAACCCATCCCTCGCATGCGTCGTAATGATTCGACGCATGCGTGGATATCCTTATATGACAGCGTCGCCGCGTCATCATCGCGGCGATGGCGCGACACGTCACCGCGGTGTCAATTCGGCGCGGATTTCGATCCGATGGTGAGTACAATTCAGCGGATCGAAATCCTCAGAGGATTTATCCGCGGAAACGGTCCGGAGGACCGTATCCGCGGATAAATCCTCTCGTGTGTACCCGGCATAAGAGACACAGCCGTGTACCAAATCCCAGCATGCATTCACCCAATATAAATCTGCTTTCTTAAAATACAATTCCTCCCTTCATGCTTCCAAACAAGCCTACTTTGTCACACTCATTAATACTCTAGTCCTCGTTGTCTCTTCTCTACTTTTATCTCTCTACTTTCTGCACCATCATCTCCACCCAGTAACTTGCTCAAAAGATTGCAAATCATTTCAAAAACAAGATTGATGCATATTGTGGGGGCATCACCACTGCACAGACATATATCCCTGTACAAATCCACTTGCAACACATTCCTCTTTTGACCTTGCTACCACCCAAGAGGTCACTAAAGTTTTCTCAGAAGCCTGCCCCACCACCTGTCCCCTCACAACTACTACATTCCCCTTCTTCTTCTATCCTATGCTTCCTCAATTACATCTTCAATCGCTCCCCCTCTACTGGCCTCTCCCCCCCCCCTTCACTATAAAACATGCCTTGATCACCCCCATACTTAAAACGCCCTTGATCTTTTTCATGGTTTTGTAGAAGCTTCTTGCGTTTACATTTTAGGGCCTTACTTGTTGCCTTTCTTAGGGGTTTATGGGGATACTCTCTCTTTCTGAAATGCCTATACATATCCTCACTATACATATCCTCGGCCTCTTCTAAAAAATAATGGTCCTCGGAGCAGTTCCTACCGATCCTCAGGAACTGCCCCGTAGGAATTCCATGGATCGTTATATGTTTGCATAGTAATCTTGTTATCAACTCTAGTAAGTAGTAAGTCAGGGAATGGCAGTGTTGTCATGTGGTATGAATAGGTAAGTCTGATATTTCTATCATTCACATTAAGTTGTGACATAAAATCTGTCAGTTATTCTGCAGTACCATTCCACACCACAAGAACATCATCGATGTACCTCAGCCACAGAAGACAGTGGCCAAGGTACATTGAGGATTTATACACTACCTCCCCATCCTCCACTACACGGATATGTGAACTTTTCAAGTTTGTAATATTCAGGAAGCTGACCCCCACAGTCTTTTCCTCTGGACATTATAGCCTGTGTCTAATAGTCACTTATGTCTCCTCTAGGTAAGCCCTTAGGGGCTGAGCCCTTAGGTTTACTTTCAAAATGTTTATTTGGTTTTAAAAAAGCATGACAGAAAAAAACAAAAAACAAAACACAATATAACACATTACAGTGTTAAAGCTTATCCACAAGCTTTACGAACTCGAGATCAAAATATGAGGGTAGTAACATTTAATGAACCAATGCTCAAATTCTTTACGGTAATTAGACAATGAGCAATAATAGGAAATAACGTAGATAACTTTTCTGTGAGACTATCCGCCCAAATGGCTTGGAGTCCAGGTCCCGCCCACGGCACAGCTCTGGCTTGAATATATAGTTGTATCTGGGACAGTCTAGGGGTGCCGGCCGCGCATCCTCGGAAGGGTCCAAGCACCCCACCATTGGGATCTCTTTGTGGGGATGTCCTGACCCCCCAGAGGTGCTGGGCTCTACCCACCCCCCTTGTCCAGGCCACTGCGAAGTGCAGCCAGTATAGTACAGTTTAGTTCAGAGTAAGGTGGTCCCGCCGGGGCCCCCCAATTCCTACTGCACAAGGAAATCTGCTCAGCTAGTGCAGTCAGGCTGGACTCGGCTCTAGTCTCATGGGTTGATTATGTCTTGCATAATAAGGTAGAGAGATGGGAACAGAGTGTCCCAGAAAGTGGTCAGGGAGAAAAGTGTAAGAGGGAGGAGGAGAAGTAAGGCATGGAGCTCAAAGTAGTCCAGGTTCTACCGCGGATCCGGGGGTAATGCCAGGGTAAATAGTAATGTTACAATAGGATGCCCAGGGCACCCATATAGCCTTGAATCTATCTGTATTGTCCTGTAATTTTGCTGCCATGTGTTCTTGCGCAATAATACAGGAAACGTTCCTCTTGAACCTCTGCAAAGGAACCGTGGGGGTTTTCCACGCCCCCTTGCTAGCGTTATCTTAGCTCCCAGCAGGATAAAGAAAGTAAGTGTTTGAAAAATTTTATGAAGTCCTGCGAGGGGGCGGTTCAGGAGTGCTAATTGAGGATCGGGAGTCACTGAAGTGACTGTCACCATCCTAATTGTCTGAAACACCTTCCTCCAAAAGGATCTGATTCGGGAACAGGTCCTCCAAATGTGGAACATTGTGCCCTCCAGCTCACAGCCCCTGAAACATAAAGGGGAAACCCTGGGGAAAATAAAAGCCAGCCTAGAGGGCACATAGTACCACATGGTCAAAACTTTAAGGCTAGCTTCTATCAAGGATATGTTGAGAATACCCTTAAAAAAGCGTTTGGAAGCCTGATACCAATCCAAGGTTTTCCAGGAGCAACCAGTGTCCTCCTCTCAGGCCCGAGCATAGGCCGGAGAGTCATTATTATTCGCCAGGGCGGAATACATTAGAGAGATTCCTCCCCTCTGATCCGTAGTGTTTGAGCACCAATGTTCTTATGGGGTGATAGTGTAGGGTTCAGTTTTGTTGGTCCAGATGGTGTGTAGGAAATGTGCTATTTGCGATAAACGGAATAGCTCCGTGAGCCATTAGGTTTAAGGACTTCTAATTAACATTGGACTGTAATACCTGAGTTTATGTGGGGCAGTCTTCCTATGAGCACCCTTTCACATTGTGTTTGCTGATTTTGTACACTGATAAATCACTGGGATATCTACTATTCAATTGGACTGTCATTAGTGGATTTATTTATGTGAATCGCCATGAGGGACTTTCATATTGATAACTTAATTGATTTTGCACTTTATATATGTTTTTACTTTTACAATTTCATGAAAACACTGTTATATGTAGAGTATATGTGATTATATGGTATTTGTTGATCACTTAGAGAAGGCCACCAAGTGATTTTAAGAGTCTTGTATTTGGACTAACTGGTTTGTAGCTCTAATATTTAATTTTTTTTGATTGTTTTTGCTTTCATTCAGAAATGTTTGCATATTTATTTGAAGGTGGGATAATCGTAGGATATTTGTTAGATAAGAGGTGTTACAATGTACACTACTAATATCACTTGGACACCAACAAATAGGAGTTTTTAATTTTACCTTTTGTGATTTGAGAAGCATGTTTGTTTCTTTGTGTCTGAGTTAACTTTTGAGCGAGGAGTGGAGCCCAGGAGAGAACTATTGACAGCTGAGCATTAGTTGACCCACAAACCATTGGGTCCTGGTAGCTGGTGAGGGGCAGTGTGTTAAGGAGGTGGTGTTGATCATGAAGGCACATGTCAACTGCACGATTATCTGCATTATCAGAGCACTAGTTGGAGATGTATGTTTACCATTGGTTACATTAATGCACGTTTTTTTAAATGAACTCATATATATGGACACTTTGGGCCTGATTTACTATGCTCTGTGCGCTGCGCTGGTTCATGCGTTAATTAGTACTCCGGGTGGAGGCTTAATTGGGCGCATGAACCAGCGTAGCAGCCGGCGCATTGAAAGTAATATGTTAAGCCGCGCCGAACTCCCTATAGAAGTCTATGGGAGAAATCAAAAGTGTTCATTTTAAAGGCTAATCTGCTAGTTTTGTCCTAAAAAGTGTTTGGGGACCTCAGTCCTGTCCCAGGGAACATGTATCAATGTTTTTTTTATTTTTTAAAACGGCCGTTTTTTCGGGAGCAGTGAAATTAATAATTCTTAAAGTGAAACAATAAAAGTGAAATATTCCTTTAAATTTCGTACCTAGGGGGGGTGTAATGTCAGCATGTGAAATAGCGCATTTTTCCCGCACTTAGAACTCCCCCTGCACAAAATGACATTCAGAAAGAAAAAAGTCATTTAAAAATTCACACGCGGCTATAATGAATTGTCGGCTCTGACAATTCTAAAGGGATTCATTCATAAAACAAACAAAAAAATGTGTAGGGGTTCCCCCAAATTAAATTACCAGGCCCTTCAGGTCTGGAATGGATATTAAGGGGAACCCCGCCGTAAAAAACAAAAAAAAAAAAGACGTGCGGTTCCCGGCAAATATCCATTCCAGGCCCTTCAGGTCTGGTGTGGATTTTAAGGGGAACTCCACCCCAAATTGAAAAAAAAATGGCGTGGAGTCCCCCTAAAAATCCACACCAGACCCTTATCCGAGCACGTTGACCTGGCCGGCCGCAGAAAAGAGGGGGGGACAGAGTGCGGCCCCCCCTCTCTCCTGAACCGCACCAGGCCACATGCCCTCAACATGGGGAGGATGTCCCCATGTTGATGGGGACAAGGGTCTCATCCCCACAACCCTTGCCCGGTGGTTGTGGGGGTATGCGGGCGGGAGGTTTATCAGAATCTGGAAGACCCCTTTAACAAAGGGGACCCCCAGATCCTGACCCCCCCCCTGTGTGAAATGGTAACGGGGTACATTGTACCTCTACCATTTCACCCCAAAAAAAATGTCAAAGTGTTAAAAATGACAGTAGCCGGTTTTTGACAAATCTTTTAATAAAATCTTCTTTTCTTCTTTCCTTCGGGTTTCTTCCGCTGCTTCTTTCTTCTCGTCCACATCTTGCCCAACGTCTTCTTCTATCTTCTCCGTCCGTCCTTCAGCCTTCTGGTCCCGCATCTTGTGTCTTCTGCGGTCTTCTTCTCGGTCCGCCAGCCTTCTCGTCCGCATCTTGTGTCTTCTCCGGACCCAGCGTTTGAATTTGAATTGGCCGTCGTCTTCCCGCTCCTGGGACCCGCCCCCCTCTGACGCCACAAGTAAACTCCTTAGAAGGTCATGTGCGTCAGAGGGGGGCGGGGTCACATGAGTGTGACACGGCGGGAACTTCTTCTCCGGGCGGCGCGATTGAAATTGAATTCCCCCGCTGTGTGACGCTCTGTGACCCCGCCCCCCTCTGACGCCACAAGTAAACTCCTTAGAAGGTCATGTGCGTCAGAGGGGGGCGGGGTCACAGAGCGTCACACAGCGGGGGAATTCAATTTCAATCGCGCCGCCCGGAGAAGAAGTTCCCGCCGTGTCACACTCATGTGACCCCGCCCCCCTCTGACGCACATGACCTTCTAAGGAGTTTACTTGTGGCGTCAGAGGGGGGCGGGTCCCAGGAGCGGGAAGACGACGGCCAATTCAAATTCAAACGCTGGGTCCGGAGAAGACACAAGATGCGGACGAGAAGGCTGGCGGACCGAGAAGAAGACCGCAGAAGACACAAGATGCGGGACCAGAAGGCTGAAGGACGGACGGAGAAGATAGAAGAAGACGTCGGGGAAGATGTGGACGAGAAGAAAGAAGCAGCGGAAGAAACCCGAAGGAAAGAAGAAAAGAAGATTTTATTAAAAGATTTGTCAAAAACCGGCTACTGTCATTTTTAACACTTTGACATTTTTTTTGGGGTGAAATGGTAGAGGTACAATGTACCCCGTTACCATTTCACACAGGGGGGGGGGTCAGGATCTGGGGGTCCCCTTTGTTAAAGGGGTCTTCCAGATTCTGATAAACCTCCCGCCCGCATACCCCCACAACCACCGGGCAAGGGTTGTGGGGATGAGACCCTTGTCCCCATCAACATGGGGACATCCTCCCCATGTTGAGGGCATGTGGCCTGGTGCGGTTCAGGAGAGGGGGGGGGCCGCACTCTGTCCCCCCCTCTTTTCTGCGGCCGGCCAGGTCAACGTGCTCGGATAAGGGTCTGGTGTGGATTTTTAGGGGGACTCCACGCCATTTTTTTTCTCAATTTGGGGTGGAGTTCCCCTTAAAATCCACACCAGACCTGAAGGGTCTGGTATGGATATTTGGGGGGACCCCACGCCATTTTTTTTTCAATTTGGGGTGGAGTTCCCCTTAAAATCCACACCAGACCTGAAGGGTCTGGTATGGATATTTGGGGGGACCCCACGCCATTTTTTTTTTCAATTTGGGGTGGAGTTCCCCTTAAAATCCACACCAGACCTGAAGGGTCTGGTATGGATATTTGGGGGGACCCCACGCCATTTTTTGGGGGGGTTTTTACGGCGGGGTTCCCCTTAATATCCATTCCAGACCTGAAGGGCCTGGTAATTTAATTTGGAGGGACCCCCCTTTTTTTTTTTTTTTTTTTTTTTTTTAATGAGCAATGACTGTATTCTTTATAGCCATGAGTACTTTAAACTTCCTTTTTTTTGTTTCACTTCGGAAATGACATCTTGTACAGGGACAGTTCTAAGCACGGGAAACATGCGTGTACCCCCCCTCCCCCCCTGTATGAAATTTAAAGGAATATTTCACTTTTATTATTTCACTTTAACCACTTCCATAGCACGCCTATTCTGGCACTTCTCTCCTTCATGTAAAAATTATATTTTGTTCCTGGGAAATTAATCAGGACCCCCAAACATTATATATAATTTTTTAGCAGACACCCTAGGGAATAAAGTTAGCGGTCATTTTTTATTTGATTTCCAACGGTATTTGCGCAATAATTTTTCAAACGACTTTTTTTTGGCCCAAAAAAAAAACACGGTTCATGAATTAAAAAAAAAAAGTAAAGTTAGCCCAATTTTTATGGATAATGTTAAAGATGATGTTACACCGAGTAAATAGATACCTAACTTGTCAATACCTCACATGTGTGGTTTGAATGGTGTTTACATATGTGGGCGGGACTTACATGCATATTTGCTTCTGAGTGCGAGCTTCTAGGGACAGGGGCGTTATTTTATTTTTTATTTTTATTTTTTTACCTCATATTTTTATTCTTGCACTTTTTTGACACTTTTTTTGATTTTGGATCACTTTTCTTCCTATTACAAGGAATGTAAACATCCCTTGTAATAGGACTAGTGTGTGACAGGTCCTCTTTATGGAGAGAGGCGGGGTCAATAAGGCTGGAAAGCATGGTATTGAAAAAAAAAAAAAAAGATCTCATGCTTTCAGCTGCAATCATGTTCGTTCACCACAGTGGTGTAGTGTATAGCACTTTGACCTAGCAGCAAAAGAGTCGTTGGTTCGAATCCCGCCCGTGACAGCATCTGCATGGAGTTTGCATGTTCTCCCTGTGCCTGCGTGGGTTTCCTCCCACAATATAAAATCACGCTGTAAATCGGATCCGGTCTAAATAAGCCCTAATATGCAGTAGTATATTTAGGTTTTGTTCTGCCCTAGGCCTGACTACATATCTGCACCTCCTAATAGAAAAATGACCCACCCCTTCCTGTCAAAGCCACACCCTGTTTTTGTATGACCCGCCCAGTAATTTTCAGGGGACCCACACACTAGTTCTGGGGGGCACTGGATTCCCTTAACCACTTCCGTACCAGGCACTTACGCACCTTCCCGCCCAAGCCAATTTTCAGCTTTCAACACTGTCGCACTTTGAATGGCAATTGCGCGGTCATACAACACTGTACCCAAACAAAATTGGCGTCCTTTTTCCCCCACAAATAGAGCTTTCTTTTTTTGTTATTTGATCACCTCTGCGTTTTTTTTTTTTGCGCAACAACTAAAAAAATACTGCAAATTTTAAAACAAAAAAACGTTTTTATTTTTTTAGGTAAATTTTTTTGTAAATAAGTTTTTCTCTTTCAATTACGGGCACTGATATGGCGGCACTGATGGGCACCGATGAGATGGCACTGATGGACATCGATGAGGTAGTACTGACGGGCACAGATGAGGTGGCATTGATTGGCGGCGCTGCTATGCGGCACTGATGGGCACTCATAGGCGGCACTGATGGGCACTCATGGGCGGCACAGATGGGCGGCACTTATGGGTGGCACTGATGGATACTTATGGGTGGCACAGGTGGGCACTGATAGGTGGGCACTGTGCATGGATGGGCACTGTGGGGTGGCACTGATGGACACTGTGGGGTGGCACTGATTTTCCCAGTCAGTGCCCATTTGTGGGCACTGATTGGCATCTTTTTTCTTATTTTTTATTGCTTTTTGTTTTTTTGTTCTATATTTTTTTTGTTTTTGCACACCCTGGTGGTCCAGGGTGGGCATCCCTGGTGGTCCAGTGTGGTGATCCGAGGGGGGGCTGCGCTGATAAACAATCAGCGCGAATGCCCCCTGTCAGGAGAGCCGCCGATCGGCTCTCCTATACTCGCGTCTGTCAGACGCGAGTGAGGAAGAGCCATCGATGGCTCTTCCTGTGTACATCGTGATCAGCCGTGATTGGACACGGCTGATCACGTGGTAAAGAGTCTCCGTCTCCGTGAGAGACTCTTTACCGAGATCGGAGATGCAGGGTGTCAGACTGACACCCCGATTAACCGATCGCCGCGCTGCGTGCCCCCACAGGCGCGTGCGGCATGAAATCCTGCAGGACGTCCTGTCAGGATTGTGTAACCACTTCCCGGACGTAAATCGGCCATAGGCTGGGCGGGAAGTGGTTAATTTGCATAGTTTTTCTCTCACTTCCTGTTTGGCTATGGGGCAGGAAGTGAAGGCAAATCTCCCCAATTGGACACAGATAATACAAAATAAACTGACAGGGCCTATAACCCTCCCTCACTCTATCCAAAATTAAAGAAAATAAAACTTGTTGATTATAGTTCTTGTCAGGGGCGGACTGACCATTGAGTCACTCGGGCACTGCCCGAGGGCCCCATGCCACTAGGGGGCCCCATCCGGGTTGCCAGGCTCAGTAAAACCAGGGACAGTATGTAAAAATCTGTGTTTTTTTTAGATCTGTCCTTGATATGTCCGAAAATGACATGCTTTTAATGTGAATATCCCAAGATTTTAGCTGCCCGCCTCTGCACTACCTCCTGGCGTGGTGGTCATCTGTAAGCCAGAGGGGCCCCATAATCTTCTATTGCCCAGGGGCCACATGAGTTGTCAGTCCGCCCCTGGTTCTAGTTTAAGCACAAATTTCATAGAGTTTTATTGAGAGCCCTAAGAAAATATAACCATGCCAATAGGCCAGGATAGAGCGTTGCTAATATGTAGGAATGTGTGCGTTAGAGCACCCCACCCAATGTTAACTAAAAAATTATTAATTTGCAAATAAGTATTATCTGCTCATTTTTTGGGGATGTCTGCACCCCTGATAGTGACAACATTTGTGAGGTGTCTTCACCCTTTAATTCATTCACTTCCTGTCACATAGCCAAACAGGAAGTGAGGGTAAAACCTTACTAATATATTTTCTTGGGGACACAGAGATCAATCTAAATAGTTTCCCATTATGTAAATTGCACTCTAGCATTTTGCTGTGTACACCCCAAATTATTAGGGATCTTGGACTTTGGGGTCCATTGACTAAAGGCAAATCCACTTTGCACTACAAGTGCAAAGCAAGGAAGAAAGAAAACAAAACAACTTTGCTTCTACAGGATTGGATGTTAAAACCATCAGTGCTTCCTCTCTGATTTTCAGCAACTATGCTTGTACTGCAGAGTGGCTTTGCCTTTACTAAACCCCAAACTAAATAATCATTTGGGGCAGGGATCCTCAAACTACGGCCCTCCAGCTGTTTTAGAACTACATTCACAGACATGACTAGGCATGATGGGAATTGTAGTTCCTGAACAACTGGAGGGCCGTAGTTTGAAGACCCATGATTTGGGGTGTACACAGCAGTGCTGGAGTGCAATTTGCTTAATGGGGACACTAGTTAGATTGACCTGTGTCCCCAAGAAATGACACTGGTAGGGTTTTAATCTCACTTCCTGTTCAGCTGTGTGACAGGAAGTGAAGCCAATTTTAAGAAAAGGGACACAAAGCTCAACACAAAAATAAAAAAACACAAAGCAGGGGTTCTAACACTCACTTGGCTTCCCTCAAACACCCACAATTTGAATAGGATTGCCTTGCGCTAGATTTAAGCACAGTGCTGTAAATCAGCACGTCAAGCCTGTCCACCAATAGCAAACCCCCCCCACAGGCCATGTTTGCAGGTTTTCCTTCATCTTGCACATGTGCTTTAAAATACAGTCTGGACAGCAATTCTTGATAAGAGAAATCCCCAAAACATGTCCTGTCGGGGGTACTTGAGGGCTGAGGACCACTGCAGAATAAATAAAATACTTACCAGTTTTTGTCTTTAAAGTCATGGAGAATAAACATGGCAAACATTTCATGATTACACACCAGGAAAGAAGCTTAGACAAAAATCACACATAATTTGTTAGGCCCAAACCTAGTTCAGCTGCAGCTGTCAACATATGTAGCATGAAAAAGTAACAAAAGACAAACTTAACAATTTAAAAGTAATTTTTATTGGTCAACAAAACAAGGAAAGCAAAAAAAGACAAACAAACAAAAATACATTTCAAAATTCTAAATAACCATAGCTTTACACATTTTTCATAAAATAAGGCCACATAGACAAATACATCAAAGTGAACATCATTTAAAAATAAACCAAAACCATTGGCAAAATAAAACAAAACCCATGCAACAAACCACATTTGTGTTTAGCAACAGCATTTCTGCCAGCCTGCCCCTTCTGAGGGCAGCTGAGGACTGATCGATCCAAGCTTTTTATAACAGTGCTAGTAATGAAGCAATTGAAATCACATGAACAAATTGCAGTCTCTAGTTTGGGTGAGCTTGTAATTGGGCACACCTGCAATTAATCCAAACCACGCTCTATGAGCATCCAATGAGTGTTTTTCACCTTTTAAAAAGAAAGGATATTTTTTTTCTAAGTGTTTGAGCATGCTCAGTTCATCACACATGTAGGAACCAAGCTGCAATGGAATGAGAGCTTTTTTTTTTTTGTTTCCCCTGATCTGATGCTTTCCAGCCTGAAGGGGAGGTGTTAAAGACAGAAGTAAACACGCACATTTAATAATCTATTTGTGTGAAAAAAAAGGTTGCCAATTTTGTTTGGGAGCCACGTCGCACGACTGCGCAATTGTCAGTTAAAGCGACGCCGCGCCGAATCACAAAAACTTGCCCGGTCATTGACCAGAAATATGGTCCGGGCTCAAGTGGTTAAAAATTAACAAAACACAAAAGTGAGCCCAATTTTTGGGGATAATGTGAAAGATGATGTTACACTGAGTAAATAGATACCTTACATGTCACGCTTTACTATTGGAAACACTCCTGCAATGGGGCCAAAATGAATTCCGTGAATATCCCCATAGGCGACCATTTTCTTTTTTTTCCAGGTTACCAGTTTATAGTTACAAAGAAGGTCTAGTGGTAAAAGTATTGCTCTCGCTCTAACGCACACGTCAATACCTCACATGTGTGGTTTGAACGATGTTTATATATGTGGGCGGGACTTGCGTAAGTCCCGCCCACATATGTAAAAATTATTTTTACTTTTTGCTATAATAAATATCCCCAAAAATATATATTCAAAAAACCCCTCAGTTTAGGCCGATACGTATTCTACATCTTTTTGGTTCCAAAAAATCGCAAATAGCGTTTAGTGTTTGGTTTTTGCAAAAGTTATAGCGTCTACAAATTTTTTTTTTTTGTTGTTTTAACTAGTTATTGGGGCGATCAGCGATTTTTATCGGTACTGCGACATTATGGCGGACACATCGAACACTTTTTTGGAACCATTGGCATTTTTCTAGCGATCAGTGCTGTAAAAAATGCATTGCTTACTCAAAAAATGCCACTGGCAGGGAAGGGGTTAACACTAGGTGCGAGGGAGGGGTTAAATATGTTCCCTGGGTGTGTTCTAACTGTAGGGGGGGGGGACTGACATGTGTAAATGACAGATCGCTGTTCATGAAGGGGAACTCCAGACCCCCCCAAAAAAAAATAAGGTGGGTTCCCTCCAGGTGCATACCAGGCTCTTAGGCTTGGTCTGGAACATAAGGGGTTAAACCCGCGCAAAAAAAATAGCGTGGGGTCCCCCCCAAGATCCAAACCAAGCCCTTATCCCAGGCACGCAGTCTGGTCAGACAGGAATGGGGGTGGGGACGAGCGAGCGCCCCCTCCCTCCTGAGCCATACCAGACCACATGCCCTCAACATGGGGGAGTGTGTGCTGTGGGGGAGGGGGGCACTGCCCCCCCACCCCAAAGCACTCTTGCCCCCATGTCGATAGGGACAAGAGCCTCTTCCCGACAACCCTGGCCGTTGGTTGTCGGGGTATGCGGGCGGAGAGCTTATCAGAATCTGAGAGACCCCTTTAATAAAGGGGTCCCCAGATTCCGGCCCCCCACCCTATGTGAATGAGTATGGGGTACATCGTACCTCTACCCATTCACATGGGGGAAATGTAAAGTAAAAAAAACACACCACACAGAATAAAATATTTTATTAATCTGCTCCGGAGCCCCCCCTTTCTTCTTTAGCTCTCTTAGAAGGGGGGGTTTCTTCTCTCCCGATCTTCCGCCGGGACCCTGGGCTTCGGTGATTTCTGCCGGGGGAGGGCGCCATCCCTCGGTCCTCTCCGGAGCCTTCCGCCGGATGCCCCCACCCCATTTAAGCTCTTTTTCATTAGGGAGGGGCATCCGGACTTCGGGGTCTTCTGCCGGGGGATGGCGCCTATCCCCCGGTCTTTCCGGTGCCTTCCGCCAGGGTTCCGGTCTTCCTGGTCTTCTGCCGGGGGTGCGCCAACTCCCCGGTCTTTTCTCTTCTGTCTTCTCTGCTCCCTCTTCTGCCTGGCTCCCCCGCGGAGCCAGGGCTTTCTTCCGTCTTCTTTCTTCTCTCTTCCTTCTTCTGCCTGTCTCCTCCGCAGAGCACAGGGCTTGTCTCCGCTGTCTTCTTCCTTCTCTTCCATTCGATGTTGACACGACGAGGTTCCGCGCTGACATGCCGTGTCAGCGGCGGGCATGGACTTATATAGGGTAATGCCACCATGTGACCTCAACCCATGTGACATCACATTCCCTGGGCATGATGGGAATGTGATGTCACATGGGTTGAGGTCACATGGTGGCATTGCCCTATATAAGTCCATGCCCACTGCTCAGACGGCATTCCAGCGCCGGACCTCGTCGTGTCAACATCGAATGGAAGAGAAGGGAGAAGACAGCGGAGACAAGCCCTGGGCTCCCGGAGGAGACAGGCAGAAGAAGGAAGAGAGAAGAAAGAAGACGGAAGAAAGCCCTGGCTCCGCGGGGGAGCCAGGCAGAAGAGGGAGCAGAGAAGACAGAAGAGAAAAGACCTGGGAGTTGGCGCACCCCCGGCAGAAGACCAGGAAGACCGGAACCCTGGCGGAAGGCACCGGAAATACCGGGGGATAGGCGCCATCCCCCGGCAGAAGACCCCGAAGTCCGGATGCCCCTCCCTAATGAAAAAGAGCTTAAATGGGGTGGGGGCATCCGGCGGAAGGCTCCGGAGAGGACCGAGGGATGGCGCCCTCCCCCGGCAGAAATCACCGAAGCCCAGGGTCCCGGCGGAAGATCGGGAGAGAAGAAACCCCCCCTTCTAAGAGAGCTAAAGAAGAAAGGGGGGGCTCCGGAGCAGATTAATAAAATATTTTATTCTGTGTGGTGTGTTTTTTTTACTTTACATTTCCCCCATGTGAATGGGTAGAGGTACGATGTACCCCATACTCATTCACATAGGGTGGGGGGCCGGCATCTGGGGGCCCCCTTATTAAAGGGAGCTCGCAGATTCCGATTAGCCCCGCCCGCATACCCCGACAACCAATGGCAAGGGTTGTCGGGAAGAGGCTCTTGTCCCTATCGACATGGGGGCAAGAGTGCTGTGGGGTGGGGGGGCAGTGCCCCCCTCCCCCACAGCACACACTCCCCCATGTTGAGGGCATGCGGTCTGGTACGGCTCAGGAGGGGGGGGGCGCTCGCTCGTCCCCTCCCCCATTCCTGTCCGGGCCAGACTGCATGCTTGGGATGAGGGCTTGGTTTGGATCTGGGGGGGACCCCCGCGCCGAATCGGCGCGGGTTTAACCCCTCACGTTCCGGACCAAGCCTAAGAGCCTAATGTAGCCCTGAAGGGGGACCCGCGCCGATTTCAAGTTTGAAATTTGGCGCGGAGTTCCCCTTCAGGGCTGAAAACAGCTCGGAGATTCCCGTGCGCCGCGTCACGCAGCGCAATCACGGGTACGCCGCTTGGTATTTACCAAGATTTTCACGGCGTACTGACAAGGCGCACGGGAATCCCTGACTTTTCTCTCTGCGCATGCCCAGTATGCAAATGAACCTCCCGAGGTTCAGGCGCACTGTGCAAGCGTACGGGGATCTGTTTTCAAAAAACACTTTCCCTTTCAATTCGGCCCGCCAAACACTTTAAAACACATGTCACTTCACTTCCCCTGCATCCCCCCACCTCCCCCCCTAATAAACTCCCGCCCAAACCCCCGCAATTTACAGTTTAATGTGCCGTGCGCCAGGTCTGTACTGGTGCACAATGCACCCTCTCCTGGGCGCA
Source organism: Rana temporaria (assembly GCF_905171775.1). Classification (NCBI taxonomy): domain Eukaryota; kingdom Metazoa; phylum Chordata; class Amphibia; order Anura; family Ranidae; genus Rana; species Rana temporaria. The sequence continues at coordinate 287,792,592 of NC_053491.1, read as the reverse complement.
CGGAGCACATTAGTAACTAGGGAAATACACTGCACTAGCAGCGTATTTCTTTAGTAAATGGCCAAACGGCTGCTACTCCTGCTTTTACTCCATGAGTCATGGAGTAAAGGCTTGGTAAATCAAGCCCTTTGTGTATTTGTTTATTTACATTACACTGTTTGTGGTTATTATCCCTTTTTAAACTATTGAGGAGTCACATGCATACCTATGGCGCCTAGGCAGAGTGAGGGCCCAATTCCATCCTTCCACAATATCCCCAGAAAATGTTGAGTAACTGGAATTTCACAGAAAGACTCTCTGACACCTTGCTGAGGCATCGTCTTACAAGATTTTGGATGCTCAGCAATTCAGGTACTTTTTCACCATATACTTGATGAGTCAATGGTTACACAGAAAGATCCTACAGACAACTGATAGCAAAAGAAGATTGATCTAAAAAGTATACTGTTGTTTTTACTGCTGTATACATATAATCCATAAAGATGCTAGTTTTTTCAAGGCCAACAAAAATCAGCATTTGATCACTCTTAAACTATATGTGAACCTTTGCCTTGTAATACAACCCATTCAATTTTAGATAGGAATACAAGGCAAAACAGTTGTGTATGTACGATATATGAAACATTCAAATAGCTTCTTTTTTTTTTTAAGTGATCACATGACCTCTATTGTTAGCTGCATAAAGAGCTCAGAGATGTGGGAATGGAGACTCCTTGTAATATTGGAATTAGCATAGCAGAATCAGCTTGAACAAAGCACAGACTTTGTCTAGTATAAAATGCAAAGACAGAAATACATTGCTATGAGCTGGGTGGGTGGGCGTGTCAGTAGGAGACAGAGAAAAATCAGTATACTGATTTTTCTATTAAAGAGCTGTGCAGGGGGCATGTCAGAACAAGTCTGAACACTGGAGGACAGGCAGGTTGTGCTCCTAAGTAATATGCAAAAAAGCAAACTGATCATACTGGAATAGATGCGCTTCCATGTCCTGGCATGGTCAGTTGGAAATAGGCAAGCAGGAGAACTGACTGGATCACCACGTAGTTCACACAAAAGAAGGAATGCAAAGAGAACAATATAATTTAACATGTGTGAATTTGAGCAGTATTAAACCTGTAAAGAAGTATGTCCCAAGATGTGTACGCTGCTGTATTCTGTAGAAATCCTCACTGTAAGGTTGCCCTGTCTCTTCCTGCTGCTGAACTTCCAATGCTGGGGGAGTTAACAGCTTTCAATTTCTGGGTTCAACTGTACTAAAGATGCTTTGTAGTGGGGCATGTACCCTCCTGCCTTTTTCTCCATTGAAAAAAGTTATTTTACTGGATATGTTGCCTGTAACATGATCTGTGGGTGGGAAAAGTCTGATCAGTTAATTAGTCACAGGATGTGCCTCCACCATTCACAGATCATGCTACAGGCAGTGTAAGAGCTTTTCTCAATGAAAGAGGAGAGGGCATGTCCCCATTGGATAATTAGTGCAGTTGATCCTGAAGACCTAAAGCTGATAATCTCCACAGTGCTGGAGGTTCAGCAGCAGGAAGAGGGCAAGGAAGCCATGCAGTGAAGATTTCTAAAAAATCCAGCAGCCTGCTGTGTGATCTCTGTTTACTACAACTGTATAGATAAGCAAACCAAGTGTGATTTTAAGATTAGTATTGTATTTTTTCGTTGTTAATTATGCTTCATACAAAAAAAAAAAATTTTGCTCCAATTTATAAGATTATATATTCTTTCAACAATTTGTTTTATTGAAGATTAAGTAAAATAGACAGAACACAATGTTAGAGTAGTCAAAGCCTCAATAGAAAGACAGATGTAGATAAGACGCATGTAAATAAGACACATGCAAATATGAACAAATGAACAGTACCACTAGCACATTGTTTACATACAATTTCCACCTAACAAAAGTTTTGCTCATGGTAGTACACTCAAAAGTATTGTGCCGTGACCAGATACATGGGTAGACTGGTAATAACCCATATCATACTAGTGTGTCCCACTAAAACTTTCTCACCATGAGGTCTTTTCTCCCCTTAGTGGTAGAACACATTAACTAATACTTCATATCCATTTGTATTTACAGTTTATTTCTGTACCCAACTCCTGAGGAATGGCATATAACCATGAAACACGTCGAGTTTCCATGGAGTGCTCAGTCAAGTCTGGCTCATTACCTATTTACTGGCCCATATACATTTTTTATACATTCAAAATTAATTGAGTACTATGTAACTATTAATGTGTATGTGTATCTATCTTACAGCAGCTCTTTTGCATATGGTGTACCAATGCCTGCTAATAGGAAATACCTTGTATTTCATTTTATTAATATCCACTATCTCTCATGTGCTGCCAAGCTGACATATATATGTATCCTCTGGGGCAGATCCACAAAGAGAGTACGCTGGCGTTTCTAGTGATACGCCGGCGTAATTTCAAATTTCCCGCATCGTATCTTTGTTTTGAATCCTCAAAACAAGATACGACGGCATCTGGGTTAGATCCGACAGGCGTACATCTTCGTAGGCCTTCGGATCTTAGATGCAATTCTTCAGCGTCTGCTGGGTGGCGTTCCTGTCGTATTCCGCGTTGAGTATGCAAATTAGCTATTTCCGACAATCCACGAGCGGCCGTTGCATTCTTTTACGTCGTTTCCGTTCGGCTTTTTTTGGCGTATAGTTAAAGCTGCTATTTGGTGGCGTACGCAATGTTAAGTATGGCCATCGTTCCCGCGTCAAATTAGAAAATATTTTATTTTGTTTGCGTAAGTCGTCCGTGAATGGGGCTGGACGTATTTTACGTCCACGTCAAAACAACGTCATTTAGCGCAATGCACGGCGGGAAATTTAGGGACGGCGCATGCGCAGTTCGTTCGGCGCGGGGATGCGCTTCATTTAAATGAAACACGCCCCCTACTCGCCGATTTGAATTACGCGCCGTTACGCCACGAGAGATACACCACGCCGCTGTAACTTACGGGCGAATTCTTTGTGGATTCAAAGGTTAAAAAAGTAAGTTATAGCGGCGTAGCGTATCTCACATACGCTACGCCCATGCAATTGTACGAGGATCTGCCCCATTATGTTTATGCCATGTGTGCATGTGTATGTATATATATGAAAATACTGTTTTACCTGTTTCATACTATTGTTACAAATAATTTTTACTAACCACTCTACCTCCACAAGTCAATTGCCTCATTTAAAGTCCCACATTCCTTTCTTATTTACTTGAACCAGGGATGGAGGTACATTTATTGTGCCTAATTTAAAGTCCCAAACTCCCCCTTCTCGATTAGAAAAAGACCTTAGAAATCTGAATGGGTACTGTGTGGAAGTAATATAATATCTTGGGCAAAATTAACATATTTTATTTGGCTACCCTACCTAACCATAATAGTTCAAACTTTTCGATATGAGAAAACTCTTTGGTGATACAGTGTAGTAAGTCTTATAATTGGTCTCATTCATCTGTGAGGATGGGGCCATAAGAGTAATGCCTAAATATGCTAGTTTGTTAGTTTCCTACTGATATGGAAAACAAGTCTTTACAGCATTCAAAATGCCCTTGGATAACCCTATGGGAAGAGTGGAGGATTTAGTTATATTAAGCTTGTAATAAGATATGTCGCTGAACCAATTTAAGACAGATTCTACTGCAGTGAGAGAGGCTAGAGCATCTGTAAGGGTCAAAAATCTGAATGGGTACTGTTCGGAAGTAATATAATATCTTGGGCAAAATTAACATATTTTATTTGGCTACCCTACCTAACCATAATAGTTCAAACTTTTCGATATGAGAAAACTCTTTGGTGATACAGTGTAGTAAGTCTTATAATTGGTCTCATTCATCTGTGAGGATGGGGCCATAAGAGTAATGCCTAAATATGCTAGTTTGTTAGTTTCCTACTGATATGGAAAACAAGTCTTTACAGCATTCAAAATGCCCTTGGATAACCCTATGGGAAAAGTGGAGGATTTAGTTTTATTAAGCTTGTAATAAGATATGTCGCTGAACCAATTTAAGGCAGATTCTACTGCAGTGAGAGAGGCTAGAGCATCTGTAAGGGTCAAAAATCACATTGTCTGCGAACATCCCCATTTTATGGGGGTGGTTAGCTATCGTAATTCCTGTAATCAAGGGGTGGGAAATATAAGAGGGGATAAGGGACACCCCTGGCAAGTCCCATTTGTTATTGTAAAATTATCCAAGTGCGCATTAGAAGTGTAGACTTGTGCTGCGGGGGAAGTATACAATGCTGCAATAGCATTTTTGATTAGACCATGAAAACCAAATTTTGTTAATATGGCATGAAGGTATATCCAATGAACCCTATCTAACACCAGGAAAATCATGGGGGTTTTGCACATCTCCGCTATTCTCAAAAGGTTGAACATCCTCTGTGTACCATCCGCTGTCTGCCTACTCTTGAATTAGTGTGGGCAAAAAATTCAACAAACTTTTAGCAATTATTTTCACACATAGTTTCAAATCAGTGTTCAATAATGAAATTAGGCAAAAGTTCTGAGGCGGTCAGGTTCCTTCCCTGGTTTGGTAAAGTAACAATTATTGCCCTAAGCATTTCAGGGGGAAAGAAAGCTGAGGTCACTGCCCTGTTGAAAATTCTGCTTAAATAAGTATGTTAGAAAATGTTTGGTAATACTCAGCCGAAAAGCCATCAACACCTGGTGACTTTCCTTTTGCAAGAATTTCATTTCATTTCCAGAAATGGAAAGATTTAAAGAATTAAGCTGGTCAGTGGTCACTGAGGATAAGTTTAAACCAGATATAAAATTCGCTATTCTAGCATTAGTAGGTTGGGTAGTCTCTGGATCATCTTTCGAATTGTAAAGATTTATTAATATAATTAATAGGTTTTAAAAGAGTCAGCGATCTGCTTAGGGTGGAAAACATTAGCGCCTATAGAAGGATGCAACAGAGAAGATAGTTTGGTTTTGGCTTGAATAGAATGCAGATAATTAGCCAACAGGCAGCCAGCTTTATTTCCCTGGGCGTAATACGTGGCCTTAAACATTTTTCATGCTGTAATAATAATAGATGTTGTCTGAGGTCTAATCTATGTTTTTTGTTGTTCATTTAAAATTTGAGGGTAGAGGTCCTGTTTATGCAGTGCTTCCAAAGCTTTAATCTTGTCTAGGATTGCTGACAGGGCTTGCGACTTCCGCTTTTTTCTCATTCAAGAACAATTGAAGCAATAAACCCCTGCAATAAGCTTTATATGAACACCAAAGGGTGAATTCATCCACTTCTGAGGAGGGATATAGTTGAAAAAATTCCTTCAATTGCTCCTGAAGACGTAGCTTGTACAGGGAAGTATCTTTGCACCAGAGGGACACCAGAGGAACTGTGTGTTTCTCTTGGAAAGTTACTGAAATTGGTGCATGATCTGACCAGGTCCCAGCAAGGATCTCTGCATGGGAGATTTGATGAAGTTTGGTTAGGTCAGTCAAGAAAAAGTTGATTCAGGAGTATGACTTGTGGGGATCGGAGAAGTACATAAAAGTATTTTTCTAATGCATGGAAGCACCTCAAAGGGTCAAAAAGATTGGATTCACATAGAAAGGCAGCAAGAGTACATCTATGTGGGGATTTTCTGTGAGAAGTGTCCAAATATTTGTCAAAAAATTTTAAAATCCCCACAGATCACAAGGAGTCCACGTTAAACCAAAATAACTTTTTTCATCAGGGCTTTTAGGAATTTCAGCTGGCCAGTGTTAGAAGCATATAGGTTCACTAACGTGTAAGTCATATTGTGCTGTGATCGGTCAGCATACAGCTATGTCGCTGTAAGGGCCAGGTAAAGGGAAGTTTTTCCTTGCGAACAGCATTAACTTGTCTTTGACATGGTAGAAATGGATTTTAGCTATTACATCTCTCAGGACGTTGTCCGGGAGAAATTAGGATTTTGGAAGCCTGTGGGCCCTGTCCGCCACTATTTCCCTTTCTGGTATACAATATTAAAGCTGGCACTGCTGTGTAATTTTTTAATCAATTTTGACTTATATAACTACCTTTTTTGCCATCTAAAGTCCAAGGGGGCATCCCCAATGCACTTTGCTGCATGTTTCCTCTATGATACTTGCTCAAAATGTTCATAGCCTGAAAATTAAAATTAATGCAGCCACTACATCTAGGAACTGCTAAGCTACAATGCAATATTTATTCTCAGTTTTAGTTATCTTTTATGAGGTACACTAAAAACAAGCACATTGAGTGCCATTATTATTTTTTCCCAGACAGACATCTTGTGGTTCTAGAAGGCTGATTTATATACTGTTTTAGATTTTGTGCAGTTTTACTGTAATTATAATGTGATTGGCTGTGCATGACTTATAAAATAAATATAACATTTACATTTTGACTCTGCTCTTTCTGGTTTTGCTGATTTTCTATTCACAATGTTTATGGCTTTGATGCTCCATGAAAGATCGCCTTCAAGCCATTTACAAACCTGTGAAGTGTAATGCTATTGGTGGTGTTATAAGAAAAATTTGCTGATGTATTTTGTGAGTCTCTAGAGGAATCATTTGATGTTGAACATGGATCAAAGCATAAAAAAATGCCAAAAATGGCATTCTCCTTATCTCTAACACATTATATGCTGTAGTCGTGATATTATATAAATACATAAAATACATTTTCCCCATATACATTTATGACATGGTCATAGTTGACAGAAATATATAATGCTGTATAATTTGTTTCATTGTTTATTTAATATGATCTGAACTATACAGTAAGATACATTTTGTAAAATAGGTTTAGATGTTTTTGTTAGATAAATATTGCATAATAATATCTAATATTTACAGTGGGGATCGAAAGTTTGGGCACCCCAGGTAAAAATTTGTATTAATGTGCATAACGAAGCCAAGGAAAGATGGAAAAATCTCCAAAAAGCATCAAATTACAGATTAGATATTCTTATAATGTATCAAAAAAAGTTAGATTTTATTTCCATTATTTACACGTTCAAAATTACAGAAAACAAAAAAATGGCGCCTGCAAAAGTTTGGGCACCCTGCAGAATTTATAGCATGCACTGCCCCCTTTTGCAAAGCTGAGACCTGCCAGTGACGGATTGTTCTCAATCATCATCTGGGAAGACCAGGTGATGTCAATCTCAAAGGTTTTAAATGCCCAGACTCATCTGACCTTGCCCCAACAATCAGAACCATGGGTTCTAAGCAGTTGTCTAGCAAACTGAAACTGAAAATAGTTGATGCTCACAAAGCTGTAGAAGGCTATAAGAAGATAGAAAATTGTTTTCAGATGTCAATATCCTCTGTTCGGAATGTAATTAAGAAATGGCAGTCATCAGGAACAGTGGAAGTTAAGCAAGATCTGGAAGACCAAGACAAATATCAGACAGAACAGCTTGCAGGATTGTGAGAAAAGCAATTCAAAACCCACGTTTGATCCCTCCAGAAAGATCTGGCAGACCCTGGAGTTGTGGTACACTATTCCACTATAAAGAGATACTTGTACAAATATGGGGCCAGATCCTCAAAAGAGATACTCCGACTTAACTGCTGTTCAGTCTGTGTGTAACTTTGGAAACGATCCTCAAAAGGCTTTTTCCAAAGTTAGACAGAAGATCCGGCATGTGTAATTGAATTACACTGCCTAATTTTAGGATGCAGTACCGCATCCGCCGCTGGGGGCATTTCGAGTCGAAATGCCGTTGCTAGTATGCAAATTAGCACTTAAGGCGATCCACAAAGCTTTCTAGCTTCCTTTTTGCGCCGTAAGTGTTATTTTGCAAGTGTAAAATTAGGGCTCGTTTTACAAAGTGTAAAGTTAGTCACACCTTGTAAAGGCCCATTCCAGCGACGGCATTTGGTATGCTTTGCCGAGGGAGAACTCCACGTCAATTTGTAAAAAACAAAACCGGCATGGGTTCCCCCCCAGGAGCATACCAGGCCCTTAGGTCTGGTATGGGTTGTAAGGGGACCCCCCCTACGCCGAAAAATCGACGTAGGGGGTCCCCTACAATCCATACCAGACCCGTATCCAAAGCACGCTACCCGGCCAGCCAGGAAGGGAGTGGGGACGAGCGAGCGCCCCCCCCCTCCTGAGCCGTGCCAGGCCGCATGCCCTCAACATGGGGGGGTTGGGTGCTCTGGGGCAGGGGGGCGCACTGCGGGCCCCCCCACCCCAGAGCACCCTGTCCCCATGTTGATGAGGACAGGACCTCTTCCCGACAACCCTTGCCATTGGTTGTCGGGGTATGCGGGCGGGGGCTTATCGGAATCTGGGAGTCCCCTTTAATAAGGGGGCCCCCAGATACCGGCCCCCCACCCTAAGTGAATGGATATGGGGTACATCGTACCCCTATCCATTCACCTGGAGGCAAAAAGTAAAAGTTAATAAACACACAACACAAGGCTTTTTAAAATATTTTATTATTCTGCTCCGGACGCCCCCCCTGTCTTCGTTATTAGCTCTTTTACCAGGGGGGGCTTCTTCTTCCACTCTCCGGGGGTCTTCCGCTCTCCGGGGGGGCTTCTCCGGACTCCGGGGGGGCTTCTCCGGACTCCGGGGGGCTTCTTCCATCTTCTCCCCTCTTCCGCTCTTGACTCGGCGAACCCCGGTTCTTCTGCAGCTCTCCGGTGCCTTCTTCTTCAGCGCTGGCTGCCTGCTATGTTTGTGTGTTAGCTCGATTTCAAACAAGGAAGCCGGCGCGGTCTTCTGTGACGCCAGGGTCTTCTGGTCTTCCGATGTTGCCTCGTCGCCTGTTGTCGCTGTAATGATGGAAGCGCGCCTTGCATCACATTTATATAGGCATCACCATCCCATCATGCTCCGGTAGGTACCCACGTGGTGGGTGCCTACCCACGTGCACCCACCACGTGGGTACCTACCGGAGCATGATGGGACGGTGATGCCTATATAAATGTGATGCAAGGCGCGCTTCCATCATTACAGCGACAACAGGCGACGAGTCAACATCGGAAGAGGGGAGAAGAACAGAAGACCCTGACGTCACAGAAGACCGCGCCGGCTGCCTGTTTGAAATCGAGCTAACACACAAACATAGCAGGCAGCCAGCGCTGAAGAAGAAGGCACCGGACAGCTGCACAAGAACCGGGGTTCGCCGAGTCAAGAGCGGAAGAGGGGAGAAGATGGAAGAAGCCCCCCGGAGTCCGGAGAAGCCCCCCCGGAGTGCGGAAGACCCCCGGAGAGCGGAAGACCCCCGGAGAGTGGAAGAAGAAGCCCCCCCTGGTAATTGAGCTAATAACGAAGACAGGGGGGGCGTCCGGAGCAGAATAATAAAATATTTTAAAAAGCCTTGTGTTGTGTGTTTATTAACTTTTACTTTTTGCCTCCAGGTGAATGGATAGGGGTACGATGTACCCCATATCCATTCACTTAGGGTGGGGGGCCGGTATCTGGGGGCCCCCTTATTAAAGGGGACTCCCAGATTCCGATAAGCCTCCGCCCGCAGACCCCGACAACCAATGGCAAGGGTTGTCGGGAAGAGGTCCTGTCCTCATCAACATGGGGACAGGGTGCTCTGGGGTGGGGGGGCCCGCAGTGCGCCCCCCTGCCCCAGAGCACCCAACCCCCCCATGTTGAGGGCACGCGGCCTGGCACGGCTCAGGAGGGGGGGGGGGCGCTCGCTCGTCCCCACTCCTTTCCTGGCCGGCCGGGTAGCGTGCTTTGGATACGGGTCTGGTATGGATTGTAGGGGGACCCCCTACGTCAATTTTTCGGCGTGGGGGGGTCTCCTTACAACCCATGCCAGACCTAAGGGCCTGGTATGCTCCTGGGGGGGGAACCCATGCCGTTTTTTTCTTTGAAAATTGGCATGGAGTTCTCCCTCAGGAATGCATGCTGCTGTCATTTTTTTTTCCCCGACGCAACTTTAAGCCGTCGCGATCCTCAAAAACTCGGCGTAACGTAACTTCGCGCATGCGCAGTACGGCCGGCGCGGGAGCGCGCCTCATTTAAATGGGACTCGCCCCATTTGAATAGGAACGCCTTGCGCCGGCGGAATTTTAGTTACACAGCCTGAAATTTCTAGATAAGTGCTTTGTGGATCAGGCACTTAGGTAGAAACTTTAAGGCAGTGTAACTTAAATTGGATTTTTTAAGTTACGTCAGGTTTTTGTGGATCTGGCCCATGGTCTTCATGGAAGAGTTATCAGAAGAAAACCTTTTCTACGTTTTTACCACAAAAATCAGCATTTGAACTTTGCAAATGAACATATAGACAAGCCTGATGCATTTTGGAAACAAGTTCTGTGGACCGATGAGGTTAAAATATAACTTTTTGGCCGAAATGAGCAAAGGTACGTTTGGAGAAGAAAAGGCACATAATTTAATGAAAAGAACCTCTGTCCAACTGTTAAGCATGGGGGTGGGTAAATCATGCTTTGGGGTTGTATTGCAGCCAGTGGCATAGGGAACATTTCACTAGTAGAAGAAAAAATGGATTCAATCAAATTTCAGCAAATTTTGGATGGTAACTTGATGCCATCTGTGAAAAAGCTGAAGTTAAAGAGAGGATGGCCTCTACAAATGGATAATGATCCTAAACACACCTCAAAATCCACGGGGATTACATCAAGAGGCGTAAACTGAAGGTTTTGCCATGGCCTTCACAATCTCATGACCTCAACATAATTGAAAATCTATAGATAGATCTAAAAAGAGCAGTGCGTGACAGACAGCCCAGAAATCTCAAAGAACTGGAAGACTTTTGTAAGGAAGAATGGGCAAAGATACCTCAAACAAGAATTGAAAGACTCTTGGCTGGCTACAAAAAGCGTTTACAAGCTGTGATACTTGCCAAAGGGGGCAGTACAAGATATTAACTCTGCAGGGTGCCCAAACTTTTGCAGATGCCATTTTTTTTGTTTTCTGTAATTTTGAAAGTGTAAATGATGGAAATAAAATCTAACTTTTTGACATATAATAAGAATGTCTAATCTGTAATTTGATGCCTTTTGGATATTTTTCCATCTTTCCTTGGCTTTGTTGTGCACATTAATACAATTTTTTACCTGGGGTGCCCAAACTTTCGATCCCCACTGTACATGTACACACAACTTTAGACTACTTTTTATGTGTTTTCCAGGATACTCAAAATAATAAGCAAAGCTATGGCTTACAGAGCTCAATCGCTCATATGAAAACATACACACAAAGCTGAAAATATAGATTTAGTCCTTCCCCTCCATGCCTACTTTATACATACGCTATGGAATTTCAGTTTGAGAGAAACATGCTATGTTATACCATGTTAAGGCTGCCCTTTAAATAACATTTTCTGTTTATGTGTAAAATTTTACATTTCATATAAATAGCATAAACAGGTAGAGCTTTTGTAAAACAGAAGATATTAGCAGGTCTCACTTCATTTAGAGATCCAAAAAATAATGGATATAATACTCATGTTAAGATACTGAGTGGCGCAAAGTATCTTTCTTTATTCCACTCAAAACTGCTGGTTTATAGATATATATACAGCCTAATATTTTAGAGCCATTTGGTCCAAACTTCATACAGCTGTTTCAGGCTAGTTAGTCATCAGTGCAGTCTACTGATACGCCGTTGTCGTAGCTTTAGTTTGAATCCTCAAACCAAGATATAACGGCTTCTGGCTTCGATCCGACAGGCGTACGGCTTCGTACGCCTTCGGATCGTAGGTGCAATACTTCGGCGCCCGCTGGATGGAGTTAAAGCGGGGGTTCACCCTTAGAGGGCACTTTTCCCCCTTCGCTTCCTGCTCGTTATTACTAGGGGAATCGGCTATTTATTTTAAAATAGGTGCAGTACTTACCCGTTTACGAGACGCATCCTCTCCGTCGCTTCCGGGTATGGGCTTCGGGAATGGGCGTTCCTTCTTGATTGACAGGTTTCCGAGAGGCTTCCGACGGTCGCATCCATCGCGTCACGATTTTCCGAAAGAAGCCGAACGTCGGTGCGCAGGCGCAGTATAGAGCCGCACCGACGTTCGGCTTCTTTCGGCTACGAGTGACGCGATGGATGCGACCGTCGGAAGCCTCTCGGAAGAATGTCAATCAAGAAGGAACGCCCGCTCCCGAAGACCCATACCCGGAAGCGACGGAAGAAGATGCAGATCGAAAACGGGTAAGTACTGCACCTATTTTAATACAAATAGCCGATTCCCCTAGACCGAACGAGCAGGAATCTAGGGGAAGAAAAAAAAAAATTTTAGAAATGGGTGAACTCCCGCTTTAAGGAATGGAGTTCCTATTAAGGAATATGCGCCATGTTTCTTGACTGAGACTGTGATGGTAGGATTCCAAACTCTCTGCACACAAGAGAGTGAAACCTGGGTCCGAAACTGAGTAGTCTCCCAGTTGAGATCCTAACTCTCAAATAATATCCGGCGTAACGTTACAAGTACATCAAGAAATTATTGAGGTTTATTGAGATTAAAATATGCTTACAAGCATGTGTATAAAAAACGCCAAATCCAAACACTTCCGGTCGGACGAACGGGGTTGTGCGTCACTTCCGGTTACGTATGGCTCGTACCTATGCTTACACATGCTTGTAAGCATATTTTAGTCTCAATAAACCCCAATAATTTTTTGATGTACTTCACGATGGGAGTCTCTATTCTTTTTCTTTGGTAATTTGTCTGCATCCCTGGGTGAGTCTCCATATTGTTGAAAACCAGGATCCTACATACAGCTGAGAGGACGTTCTAGTCTCCAAATACTTGGTTTGAGGATCTGTTCAGGCGATTTTCCCACATCAGGGAGGTAAGCGCTCTGTGAGCTCAGCACATGCGAAGACTCATCTGTACCATTACATTCTCCATTCCACTTGGCAGTTGTTTTGGATGGGACTTTTATTACAATGATCCATCAATACTACATGTTCATTTTGAAGTTTTTTCTTTTACGCATATGAACTTATAGTTCACGGTTTGTGAGCACAGTCACCTTTTAGGAGTTTGATTCTTTTTGCCTATGATTCAAGGGAATCATCATTAACCTTGCTCATTTTTGTTTTTTGTCACATGGATTTATATGGATTGTTTGCCTATTTAATCAGTGTTACACTGTCATACATTGTTTAGTGCATTAATTGTGCTCATCACCTTTACCTTATTCATACCACTTATTTTGTTGTTAGCACATTTTAGATTTAAGCAGTTTGTTTGATTGCACATTTATTTCATTTTCATTTAATTTTCACTTTTGGCTAGCGCTTTAGATTAAACCCTTTCATTTATATATACAGCAATACTACAAAGAAATATCTTGCCAAATGCTACTGCTCACTGCTGAAACAGTATGTGATCATACTGCATCCTTAACGAGTCACGTCCCATTCTATTCAATAGAACCGTTCTAATAGGAGCGACGCAAGTCACTCCGACTTAGAAAAAGGTTCTTGTACGACTTTGGGGGCGGCTTGGGGCGACCTGCATTGACTTCTATACGGATGTCATTTTGCAGGTCGCCTCTAAAGTCATCTTCAGGACGCCTTGCAGAGTCGCCCCGAAGTCGTGCCGCCTAAGTGTGAACCGGCTCTAAGGCTATAGCTAAATGGTTGGAAGAAGCTGAATATAATTAATATTAAAAAGATAATAACAGATCAGCATATAGCAGTATGGCTTTTTTTTTACAACAATCATCATACTACTGTCTCGGATTTAGAATAGATCCATGTAGTACAGTTTCATACCATCCTAATATTTGGCATTTGAAATGACACCCAATTTACCAAAAAATATTCTATTGTGTTGAGTGTATAGATCTCCTGTTCAGATCTGTTCATGGCAAGAATCTAACAAAACAATTATGGAACAGGCAGCAACATCAATCTTCTGGGGTTTTCAATTCAATAGAACATCCTGTACTTCTTGATAATGTGAACTGTCAAAGAGTTTGATCTTTTAACTTCATCCTCCCATCAAATGGAAACTCAGTCATTCCCACACATGTGTCAATTTCCAAAACACCACAATCCATTTCAAGGCTGAGATGTTATATGCTGGCCCTGTGAGGGATAGAGGGAGACATTCCTTTCTTTGGACCATTTCAAATACAGGATATTATAAAATACTGCAATGTACTCAAGACTCGTACAATAAAACTTTAAAGCCGAGGTCAAGTAAAATATTTTTGGGGCACACAGCATCAATCTAAAAATGTAACTATAATTAAAGGATCACTAAAGATTTTTTTTTTTAGCTAAATAGCTTCCTTTACCTTACTGCAGTACTGGTTTCATGTCCTTACTGTTCGTTTTTGCTTTGAAGTTGCTGTAATTCTGCTGTGATCTCCACACTTCCTGGTTGCCTGTTTCCTTATAACCACAGTACTGGGGGCTTTTCACTGTGGTCTAAGCTGTCATTACTGTGTGTCTAAAACTTAACAGAACCAATCAGATTCATTTTAAAAACAAAACACTGCCCTGGATTTGTTTGTTTTTGTTCTGTGTGTCTCTCTGTGTGTCTCTCTGGGAATTGATTCACTGAGGACCGGAGTGCAGGGAATTGAGCCACTGAGAACATGCGTGCTGGAACTTAACCAATGAGGACCAGAGTTCCAGGTACTGAGCCAAATGGGAACCAGATTGCTGGGGACTGAACCACAAAGGACTTGGTTCCCAAGGACCAGAGACAGATGTGGGTACCAGGACTGGGGAGCAGCTGTGGCTATGCTGACTTTATCAATGTTTAGCAGATTAGGAAAAAAGGGGATTGCCTAATTGCTTAATAGCTCCAAAAGAAAAGCACTGCATGTAGTTCATTGTTTGTTTATATTGTTAACAGTAGTTACCGGAGCTGTTGTTACTAGGTTAATCTTACGTAGTACCACGATGATTGAGATTAACTGCTAAGCTATAGCCTAGAAACTATGACAGTTACTTTTACTGTGTGCAAGCTAATTATTTTACCCATTTGTTAATACGTAGTAGCCTGGTGTCTATTTACTAATACACTATTATCCTTATGAGAAGGATATTAATACTTGAGCTTACATAGGTGATTGCAGAATCGCATAACTAAGCAGTTGTGTCAGAGGGGTTGGAGCTGATCACAAAATTGTGGCAAAGATGAGAGAGCCCATTAAAGCAGGTGGCTCCTCTGGGGGTAAGCGATACATATCATTCTCCCCTCATCCATTCACAGAGTGCCTTGTATTCTGAGAAAACAATGATAGGAGTTGTTGTTGTGAATGATTTAGGGGACATTCACAATCACAGCAGAATCCGCAGTCTTTCAGGCCCTCAGTGCTGGAAGATCATAACTGTGGGGATTATCTGGCATCACTGAGATGAGGATTAGAACACTAACCAGTGGCCAGCAGGACCTGGGATAAACTTCACTATAGGTAGATTATTAGACTGGTGGTGTTTTAGCAATTATGTATATAGCCCCGCAGAACAGAAAGTGCACAGTCCACATACTGTATATTTATCTCCTGCATAACTGCAGTCAGGAAACATGAACTTTTGTTGAACAGAGAAAGGACAGAGTTTACCATAGATGCAGTTACAAACGTATAAACACTGTCATCTACTGGCTGATGTACTGGATGCACAAAATACATGAACAATGTATTCCAACACCCTCACTCAACATCTACTTCTTATATTAGTCCCATCTCAGATGTCAGTTCTATAAATTCATTTCTTGTAAGCGGTTTAGTCAATGCATCTGATCCACTTTTGTTTCTCATGGGTGGGAAGTCTTTGTATCTCATCCCATGCATTTAATTCTATGGGAGCAACCTAGGACAGACATTTGGATGGCATACCTTTATTGCTACAAAATAATATACGCTGCGCAATGAAAGTGAAAAGGCCAGTACAATCAATACACCTGCATATGTGACAATATACAAAAATAATGATTAGACTGACAAAACCCAGATAGGATGTCCTATCTAAACAGTGATCCAATGAGTCCTAAAGATAATATTGATCAGATGAATGATCTATTATTTTCCAAAAGAGCATCAGATCTTATTATTCGAAAACCTTGAAGGTGTACTGTCTTCCTATGAGTAAGTTGGAGACATAAAACCAGATCAAACACCAATAAGAGTAACAAAAATAGGAAAAAGATCCTCCACCTTCTATATGACTGCCTCTTACCGAAAAAAAAGATCCCAATTAGAGATCTTCTGTTGGTGTATGGCCAATGACCCAACCAGGATATCTGTCCGACAGGATATCCCTTCTCCAGCTATATATCGATCCTCTACCACTCACAAACAACCACAAACAGCCAGGTGAGGAAAGAAAATGGCCAACATAGTGTAATCCAGTAAACATGTAATATAAAAAATCAGGGTTAAAATACACTTACAGTGTGAAGATAAAAATTTGCATGTTATATTTTGTATTTGTATTTTTGTGTGTCTCACATTTTTAGTTGCAACATTTATAGCATTTGTTCATTTATATGAACATTCCAAAAGACAGCGCAGTATCACCAATTTTTCATACCTTTATTGCTATTGCTGGATTACCTGATTAAAACCCCTTGTGGCCTGGTTTCTTCTTTTACAGCATTTAAACTATCTGTGTTCATTTTTATTTCTGTGTCACTCTGTTGCTTATCTTCATGTGACACTGATGTGGAATGTTTCCTCAGTTTGAAACATTTGTTAGTTCATGAAATGTTGAACACACTGAATTTTCATTGACAATTACACTTCTACTGATGGCTACCTTGTTTGTGTCTTGGGGTAGAATTCTGTATCCCTTTTCAGATTCACTGTACCCCCCAAGTACACTTTCCTTTGTGCAAGCATCATATTTTGTAAGTTTTTCATTTGGGATGTGCACATAGGCTTTGCTTCCAATTTTTTTAGATGGTTCAAACTTAGGGCTTTTCTATTCCACAGTTCATATGGAGTTTTTTTGGTTGATATTCCTTGTAGTCGATTTTTAAAATAGCATGCGGTCAAAATTGTGCCTCTCCCCAGTATGCCGTTTGCATATCTGATTCAAACAGCATGGTCCTTCCATTCTCACATAAAGTATGGTTCATTCTTTCTGCAACCCCGTTTTGTTCTGGGTATGAAATTTTTCTGTTAAAGTGAAGGTGAAAAAATAAAATTCTGTCATTTATCGTGTGACTTATAGCTCCTGTATCAACAGACCATGCCTGCAAAGATGAGGTGCAACTTTTGAATTGAAAAAGATATTCATTATATGAAGCAAAATCATTTTTTTCTTTCACCTTTTTGGCCTTTTGTAGTTTAGTTTTTTTTTTGCATTCTAGATTTCCAGATTCTGCAATCTGCTTTTAAATTACCTTGTTTCTTGCAGACAAAAAATCCATGTGTTTCTTGTTGCATGTTACTGTTTTTATTCCTATGTTTTGTCTTTAAAGCAGACTCTCCCACAGAAGCATTGTCACTATTAATGCTTTCTGTTTTACGCTTATATTCATCCACAAGCTTTCCCTTAACATATTCTAATATCAGTTCATCATCTAGATGTACGGTGACAAGAGTTTTATAACTTTCTGGTAAACCACTGAGTAATAGTGCTGAGATTTGAAAATATTTTATTTCTTCTTCTATACTGTACCTCTCAGGCATTCAACCATTTCCAATGTGTGCCTTATGTAATACTGCATATTCTGGCCTTTCATTAGCTTGGTTTGGTATAGCTTTGTAATAAAATACAGTTTATTGCTGAGATTAACTCTTTAATGCACTTTTTTTTAATCTTTCCCACATTTCTTTAGCAGTTTCACACTTACACACAGTATATGTATGATTTGATAATTTTCTATGCTAAGAGTGATTGTGCTATGAGCCTTTTTGGTCTTTCTCTAACCACTCATCTGAAAGGTGTTCTGGCCTGACTTCATTTATACATTTCCATATACAGTACCTTCTCTTACTAGCAGAATTTCAGCTTGAATTTCAAAGACTGGTAGTTCTGGTTTGTCAGATTTGCAACTAAATGCTTTTTTTCAGCTGTGCTACTACTCATTTTCTGGTATTTGCGTCTCATTTTCTTTCTGTTGCTGTTTTTTGCACTTATCCGCAGTAGCTGGCTATGAGTGGGCTATGGCTGGTTATGCCTGGGCCCATAACCTGCCAGAAGTTCTGTATTTAGCCCTATAGAATGGAAAGTGCACAGTCCACATGTATTTCTTGTAGCAGGGTGATCCCGAAAAATGGTGGTTTATGCCAAATTGTAAGAGAAGCAAGCACACTGATTATTCAGGTGTGAGCCAGGGTTAGAGCTCAGGGTCCCACACCCTTGAGGAGGTCAGTGTGTGAAGGGAGCCGTGAGTTGCTGATGCACAATGCTGTCCAGGTTGGCACAGACTAAGACCAAAGCCTGAGAGAGAGTCCAGGAGGTATAAGCACAGCCATGGAGCTGTGGGGAAACATGCAGAGCTAAGATACAGAATCTGCTCATAAACACTCAGATGTGTTTGATGGTCAGTAAGACCAAAAGGTGCTTGATGGCCAAGAATACCCTGTAGAGGTATTTGAAGCAGTAAAGCTGCCACAAGAGAGCCAGGAGGCTGAAAGTTAGGTCTTAGCAGTGATAGTGAGAACCCACTGCGTAGGAAGAGATATCTTTATGAACTTTGACTTTCTTTCAAATAAAAGTGGGCTGCCATGCCCTAAAATACAGTTTTGGACTGGTGCAACTCATTGTAAATGCCCCTACCGCTTGAGTTTATATGCCAGGGCACATAATCGCAAGTCAAGAGGCTAGCATTCAGTCGCCTCCAAAAGCCTCTGTCCCGGGTGAGTCTGTCACACTTATATTATTTGCTACTTTGAGCTAGGTCAGCTGATCCTGCTTAGCAAAGGTGCCTTTTGTGATTGTTCTTTGAAGGTGAGCTTCCCTTTGGAAAATCTCTTGAGGAATATATTAGGGCAGTTGCAGAGGGGGAGGTGCATACCCCACTATCCACAGTTGCACCTCCCTTTTACCGTGATCACTTCTACCTTATGTGTTTTGTGGCAGACCCTCTACCTCTTAGGCCATTTCACAGACTTGTATTACATAATGTCTTATGCCTTGTACACACAAGTGGATTTTCCGACGAAAAAAGTCAGACGGAAGCTTTTCATCGGATATTCCGTCCGTGTGTATGCCCCATTGGACATAAATCCATGAATGCAAGAAAAGGTTAAGTACTGTGTTTATGTGTCATCTCTCTGCCAGAAAACTAATGTTTTCTGAAAAAAGGACAGCTCAGCAGCCCACAACAAAAACTGTTGAATGCTCTTTTATCAATATGTTAATTGGTTCACTAGCTGTGCTATAGTGAAGACATACAGTAAATATACTTTATATTATGTTTTTACAGAGCATCAAAATTGCATATAGATGCAGTTCAGCCTGTGTCAATAATTGACTCGTTTTGCCTCATACAGTTGAACAGGCAGTGGAAGAAAAAAATATATACTTTTACTCAATGTAAAGGCTCAATTTATTACTATATTTTCTAGGATTGGACTGAGAATTTAGCAAATCTAGCATTTTACATTAGGGTTGGCTTTCATATGAAAATTAGTGGAATGTTTTCAATTTCCATGCTTTTCCTAAATGTATTCTTTATTTCCTATAGACTGTTTTCATTAAAACATCAGCTCCAACACTTTGGCTCCTTATGGAGTAGCGGTAATCCACCTCAGCTCCCACTTCCTGGCCCGAATATCAGCTTGTAAAACCAGCCCAGCCATCCATCGCCATCTGCATACCACCTGCAGACCTTCCTGGTATCCCCCACCATGCTAATGCATAGCATTCTCGATAAAAGCAGCACACAAACACCGGTCCAGCACCAATTCGAGACCGGGGTTGCGGACTTGTCTCCCAGTGCAATGGATGCGCCTGACATGGGGGTGACACAGCAAAGGGCAGACAAAACTGAACAAATTTCTGAAGCTGCCACAGCGATCATAGCTCCCACCATAGCAGCATCAGTAGAGAAAATAGTCAATGCTGGAATGCTGCAAATAAAAAGAGAGTTGGTGAACATTCTTCTTGCCTCAATTAGGCTGAAAACAAAATCTCAAGCATGGAGGAAGAACTTTACCAGGCACAAGCTACAGAACAAGCCCAGGATAAAACAATTCAATATGTAATCCAGAAACTAGAAGATTTCGAGAACAGATCGAGACGCAGCAACCTGAGATTCATTGGAGTACCAGAATCGCTGCAATCTTCTGGCATATCAGATATTTGCACGCACCCCATTCCTGAAGCCCTAGGCCTGCCCAGACCATATACGGTTGAGCAGGCACATCGCGTGGGGGTATACTCCTCTGAACACCCCCCCACGTACAATTATTGCCAAGTACCTAAATTATGCAGATAAAGCAGTCATCTTGCAAAAATACAGGCAAGCCAGATTCCTGCAAATCAATGGAATTAAAATTCTGATCTTCGCCGACTATTCAATAGAAGTCTCCAAGAAAAGGAAAGCCTTCCAGCACATCTGCTCAGCGCTTACCCGGCAACAGATAAACTTCCAATTGGCTTCCCCCTTCACCTCAAAGCACCTAAAGGTTCATGTGCTCTCTTCACTCACCCAACCTTCAATCCAGGACAACCTTGATTCCCAGACCTATGGACCAACGCAGCCCATGCAAAACTCACCTAAACGCCTTAAGTCCTCTAGCTCCAATAATCTATATAACCCTCTTTGACTCCTTGGATATGGAACTCTTCATTTCATACTTCTGGATAATATTAGGATTGGTCTAACATTGGTACTGATTTGTGTTGCCTGTCACATACATTCTAATGTAGCCGAACGTCTTAAACTTACCCACTAAGCTTCACTTAGTATCTTTTCCTATGGGCCTCAATAATAGCTGTTGTTACGCCTCTCTCATCGATGACTCATGTCTGCCCCACTGCATTTCCACCCTAAATGGGTGACCATTTGTACTACCTACAGGGTCAGTGTTGGGAGCTGGCTTTTACTGTGTACTCATGCTGAAAAAAAAAACAAAGTTCTATGTTAGTTTTGTTCACTGGTTCGTTTTTGTTATCCTCCCCAATGTCTTTTACCTCTTGCTCCACCAACTCCCCCTATTTTTCATAACCTGCTTATGCTTCAGGCAATAAACAGTACACCTAGGGAACATCCCTTTGTGTAATAGTCTCCCTAACTTTATAATTCACTCACGTGACTATAATACCTGCACACCTCCACACTCCACAAACCCCCCATAAGTATTACCTCATGAAAGCTTCCACCTTAGGCTGGCTCAACTAGCCCTTTCCGCCCAAGACTCCCCGGAAAATAGAGATGAATGGCGAAAAGCCAAATGCTAGTTTGATACATGGGCAGATATCTTGGAATTGACCAAACAAGCTCCAGTTGAGGCCAATTTATACAAATACGGTAACAAATCAAGTAAGCGCTTGGCGAGACTATGCAAAGGCCCATACAGGCCCACTCATATCACTGCCCTGCTGGATTCCTTAGGCACTATCAAAAAGACTTCACAGGAGGTTAATAGAGTCATGCAAACATTTTACTCTTCCCTTTATGCTCCAGACCCCATAATCCACAGCATTGCCCAAAACTTACTGCTCCAATGCTAAACATTCACATAAAGATTGGATCCTAATCTGCTTTTTTGTGGCTCGGAGAGCAATTCTCAAAAATTGGACCTCTCCATCCTGTCCATAAATCTCACAGGTTAAACAAGAACTAATGCTGCAACTCCACAAGGAAGTTGTAAGGAATAGGGCTTTCCCAGTGACGTAGCACAGTGTGCGTCAGAGGGGGGCGGGGTCATGTGACGCGTGGCACGCCTCCCCTATAAAAGAAACGTCAAGCTCCGGAGCGTCATTCGTGGAGCTGTGCTCTGAATGGATGGATCTGCTCATCGCTGGACCAATCGTGGGCGAGAACACCCGTACACCCGTCGATGGAGAACTAATTTGCCGCTGGATACAAGACAACGATGGATCAGGGAGCAGCATGGATCGTCTATTTTCAGGATCTGGGGGTCAGGATCTGGGGGTCCCCTTTGTTAAAGGGGCCTTCCAGATTCTGATAAGCCTCCCGCCCGCATACACCCACAACCACCGGGCAAGGGTTGTGGGGATGAGACCCTTGTCCCCATCAACATGGGGACATCCTCCCCATGTTGAGGGCATGTGGCCTGGTGCGGTTCAGGAGAGGGGGGGCACACTCTGTTCCCACCTCTTTTCTGCAGCCGGCCAGGTCAACGTGTTTGGATAACGGGTCTGGTGTGGATTTTACGGGGAACTCCACGCCATTTTTTTTAAAATTTGGGGTGGAGTTCCCCTTAAAATCCACACCAGACCTGAAGGGTCTGGTTATGGATATTTAGGGGGAACCGCACGTCATTTTTTTTTTTAAATTGACGGTGGGGTTCCCCTTAATATCCATACCAGACTGAAAGGGTCTAGTTATTGAATTTGCGGGGACCTCCGCGCATTTTTTTTCTAAAAGTCTGTGTCCCATTGACTACAATGGGGTTCGGAGTTCGGGTTTTTTTTTAAAGTTCGGGTTCGGACCCGAACCCAAACATCCAGGTGTTCGCTCAACTCAACTTATGACATATATCAGTGTTGCATGATCAATGAACAAGTGTGTATATTTTAAATTCCTAGTTAATAGGCATCTTTCAATGCAAATAATGTAATTCACTGACTGGCCTGGTTAATATTTAAGGCACAGAAAACAAACACAAAACAAATTCCCAAAACAAATTTAACGGATTGAACTAATTTAACTAAATTATTTTATGTAAATAACGAAACTAAACCAAACACATTTTTTCATTCTGCACATGTTTAAGTTAGACCTAGATAACTTCTTTGTAACTAGTCCACACAGTCCCTGATTTGCTTGTATGCGCAACATCTGTTACAAGATATGACAGCTCTGAACCTGGAAGTGCTCCGAGCTAAGCACTTCTGTGTTTGTTCCCAGCTGCAGGAGATCAGGAATGAAGCTCCCAATCTCCTCCACACTATTCCTTGCTGCCTCCACTTCTGTCTCAGGCTCAAAGAGAATCCATATGAGTCTAGAGACTGTGATTTTTAGGGGCCACACCAAAATGCCCAGTACATTTTGGTGTGGCTCATTTTCTCACCCACACACATAGAGGTGATCAGGTAGCTGTGTAGACACCTAGATCACTACTACTCTTAGCAGACCCTGTTGCAGATCAATGGAGAGAGGCAAAGTCACCTTGCCAGGCAGGGGAGATAGGAGAGAGGACAGAGAGAGAGGACCAGCGGGGAGGGAGTCTGAGGCTGAAAACACTGACAGCTGGAGAAGAAGGAGCAGCCAAAGGTGGTGAAAGTGGGTGCGATAATCAGGACCCACTGGTTACAGGGGCACATCCAATGTGTGGTGATAAATAGCGAGTACTCAGGCTGGTGGGAAATGAAAGTGGGGTACCCCATTTCTCTGTTCTGGGATCAATTCTGTTTAATTTATTCATAAATTATATAAAGGTTCATATAATTGCTTAATCTCAGTGTTCGCTGATAATACAATGCTACTGTAAGTAGGGCAATAACTTTACAGCAAGATATAGGAACCTTAAAAGAATACTTCAATAAAATAATGGGATGGACAATTGCATGGCAAATGAGGTTTAACCACTTTAAGACCACCCACAGCACATACATACTGTGGCAGGGTGGCTCTATTGTGCGAAACAATGTACCTGTACATTAATAGTTTAAAAAAAATATTGGATGGGTATCATAACAAACACAGTCTACAGGGATATGGGAAATTATTTTTGACATGGACATATAAACACTCCCACACTTAAACTTGATGGACTGGTGTCTTTATTCAACCTTTCCAACTATGTAATTATGTAACTATGCCTAGGAGCAGGGAGAAATAATTGGAATTGTTGATCAATTTTGCATTCTTGTGAAATGTAAAAGACAAAAAACAATCTAGTTAATCGTTTACTCTGTCTGACAGAGATACAATGGTTGTCTGCAACAAATTGGGAAACAGCAGTGGTTTTTGGTGCTGCTGTTGCTACCTTTGTTGTTATTTCCAGCATGTTTATTGTTCATTGAGATGGCATTGAAAATATGTTTGCTTTTTCCATTGTCACACTTTTTAATAGATGGCAAGAACCTTTTTATTTTTTTATAGTTGCTCCTTACAAACGTATAGCAAAAATATGTGTGTGTGCATTTTGAATTTTACCCTAGATTCTGTGTGGGAGATATAGTCTAACTGAGAGACATTGACATGTGGCATAGTATAATTTAAACTGCTAGATAGTTTTTTGTCACTCCTGCCTTCAAGTCAAAATACATACAGTACTGTTATATCAACACTTGGGGAAATGAAATGCAACTTGAGGAAAATGAATACATAACACAGTTAGCATTTCTCACCAGATCAACATCAAATAGCTTAAATCGTATTTTCATGGCACTAATGGTAGTTGTCTAGTTATATGATGGATTGAAACTTACTGGACAATAAATACTGCAAGAAAATGTTACATTTCTAGCTGCAACTTGCAACTTGTTTATAATATTCACTGTACAGTAGTTTTTTTTTATGTAAATATATGGATATAGTTTAATTGAACTGACATATTATTTTATATTTAAAAATGTATGGGGGAAATGCTGTATTCTATATTGTATTGTATTCTATATTATTTAATATTTTCCTGATGTTATTGTCTTGTACTCACTACTTACTGATGTAACTAGTGGGAACTGGGCTAAAAATATATTTACTGTATATGGCACTGACAGTGCTTTATGCATATTGTACATTCACATCAGTCCCTGTCCTCTAGTATTATCTAAGGTCCCCAGACAGGAGCTAATTAAACTACCAGCATGCTTTTGGACTGTACCCGGAGGAAACCCATGCAAGCAGAGGGTGAATATGCAACCTATGTTCTGGTAGGATTGTGGTTGGCCTTTGAATGGATGCCCCTAGGGCTGCAATGCAGAAATTAAACCACTAAGCCACTGTGCTGCCTAAATGTTTGTACATATCTTCATTTGACATGTAGCACTACCCCCATAGGAGCCACTGTAATTTAACCAGTACTTTCCCTAGATTAGTGCAGAGGCACACAGTAACATGATGCACTCTGGCTTAGTAGATGTAGTGTGATGGGATATTCCAGATTCCTTGATTCTTTGCAGGATGACGCTTCACCTTGCTAAGTCTCTCTGAGCAGTCTTTATGCTGGAACAAGTACAAATGGCAGAGCCTGAGCCCCCTTCTTAGAAGCTATTCCAGGCATGAATACTACTGGCTTGTCCACCCAAGGGATACAGCACAAAGCCACTAGAACCATGAGCCCAGTTCAGTAATCACAATGTCACAGGATTACTGCATGCCTCCTTACAGTATCCACTAGACACTCTTTATTGAGGGAGAGGTTAATGCTCACAATGCCACATGACAGCCATACTCCTTCTGACTTTAGCCAGACACTCTCCAGTGACCTTTCCAGAGCAGATCATTAAATTAGGGTTCCCTGGACTATCTTCAAAGTGGGTCTTTAGGAATAGGCCCCCCCAGCTATGCCCCAGCTGGAACCTCAATGAATATTAGCTGGAACCGGGAGAACTGCTGCAGATGGGTGTATTCCCTCTTTAAGCAACAGAGAGCCCCTCTGCTGTAAATCTCAGACTATTTATGTGCCTCTCCAGCTACTTTCTGGGCTCCCCCCCCCACCCCCCAGGAATCAAGCACACTTAATATTTACACTGCTCATTTGCCTTGCTCAACCCTCTGTGTTCCAAAAGCCTCTGGAACGCAGGGGAGAGCTATTAAACCTGCAGCCTTTGAGATCCAGAACAACCAAAAGCAATCAACAACTGCTCCACTGACTACAGAGTAGGCAAACAAAGCAAAATTTGCCTAGCTTCCTAGCAACCTATCTAGAAGGGTGCTTCAAACAAATGGTGCAGTCAGTGTCAAAACCACAAATATGCTTTTGCTTTCTAGCCACATGCTGACCCCTAACTGGGAAAATATGTAATTACTTGGACTTTTAATACCAGGGTTATGGCTGCAGCTAGATGCCATAACCCCCGGTATAATTTTTTCTCTCAGACGCTGGTCTTTCTGATATAAGTGGTCCGAGCGGCACATTTGCCACTGGATCTCTTTTAGAAGAGAGTGACTTCACTTCTGGTTCCGGTCCACTATAAACAAAACCATTTTTTTTAAATCTTTTGCTTTTAAGGGTAGAGGAGAGATTTGGGGTCTTTTATACCTCAGAACTCTCCATAAAGAGGACCTGTCATGCTGTATTGTTATCACAAGGGATGTTTACATTGCTTACAATAGCAACATTTTTTTTTTTTAAAGGGACAGTGTTAAAATAAATACATTTATTTAAAGGGCCCCCGTCCCCCTGTGATTGTGCTTGTGTTCACACCAAACATGTGAGGTATCGCTGCGAATGTCAGAGGGAGAGCAATAATTCTAGCACTAGACATCCTCTGTAACTCTAATCTGGTAACCTGTAGACATTTTTAAAGTGTCACCTATGGATATTTTTAAGTGCCATAGTTTGAAGCCATTCCACAAGTGTTCACAATTTTAAAACATGACATGTTACGTATCTATTTACTCTGCATAACGTCATCTTTCATATTTTACAAAAAATTGGGGTATATATTATTTTTTTTACTATTCCTTAAAGTGTATTTTTTCCCATTTAAAAAAACGCTGTACAAAAATCGTTTGACGTAAAAAATTTCAGTAACCACCATTTAATTCTTTAAGGATGTCTGTGTTATGTTTCGGGGCTCTAAGTAATTTAATTGCACAATATGCTGTCTTTTTCTTAAAACAAGCAAACAAAGAATGTCAGAACAAGGCCTGGTCAGCAAGTATCTAGTTAGCAGTTCACCAAATGTTTTTTCTTATTATCTGGAGAAACTCTTAAAATATGTTTGATATGTATAAAGCAAGTTGCAGCAACACCATTATACCACATTACCATATGGATTTGTTTTATACTGTATATAATAAAGTACAGATGGATAACATTAATAAACACTGGCCTTTAAAATGAAGCTCACATCTGGTCCAGAAATGATTATTCATGCAAAACATAATTGTTTTACTAAACAAACTGCCCTTTAGGCATATAATTAATAAGATAGGCCAGTTGACAGCAGGTAACATGCTGCAAAGAAAATGCTACCTATTGCTTTATGTAAATATCAATGCATGCACTCTGTTTAATTGGGACTCTGTACAGGTCAGACTGATATGATTAATCTCTCTCACCTTATACCTCACACTGAATTGGCATTAGAAAAATAATTTCCATTTTAAGCTAATTATGCTTTCCTATTGGTAAATTAACCCCTGTGCACATATTTTTGTCTACTATATTGTGTGTCTTGGAGCAACATGAAGTGCATGTATTTATAAATGCCAACATTTGCACCCATGTGTAAAATCATGAAAGAGGGAAACATATGAAAGTGTTGACATGAATACATTTTATGCAAGCTCTAATTGCAATGAACAGGTTATGAATAATCAGTATTTTTGGAAATAATACATTTGCTTGATGCTACATAGTTTCATAGTTAGTCAGGTTGAAAAAAAGACACAAGTCCATCAAGTTCAACCATAAAAAATAAAATAATAATAATATTATACAATCACATATACCCAATTATATACCCACAGTTGATTCAGAGGAAGGCAAAAAAAACTCCAGCAAAGTATGATACAATTTGCTACAGCAGGGGAAAAAAATCCTTCCTGATCCCCCGAGAGGCAATCGGATATTCCCAAGATCAACTTTACCTATAAATGTTAGTACCTAGTTATATTATGTACATTTAGGAAAGTATCCAGGCCTTTCTTAAAGCACTTGTAAATTAACGACATCCTGTAAAGACGTTATTCCACTGCATAGCTTGGTGTCATCTGCAAAGACAGAAATGTTACTTTTGATCTCAGATCCAATATCATTTATAAAGATATTAAAAAGTAAGGATGCCAACACTGAACCTTGGGGTACACCACTGATAACCTTAGACCATTTAACTCTCTAAATTCTGTCTTTTAGCCAGTTTTCTATCCATTTACAAACTGATATTTCCAATCCTGTAGACCTTACCTTACACATGAGCCGTGTGTGGGGAACTGTATCGAACGCTTTTGCAAAATCCAAGTATACCACGTCCACTTCCAATGCCTCTGTCCAGGGTTTTACTTACCTCTTCATAAAAAGAAATCAGGTTTGTCTGACAACTTCTGTCTTTCATGAATCCATGCTGTCTGTTGCTTAAACAGTTTTTTTCCAGCAAGAACTCCTCTATGTGGTCTTTTATTAATCTCTCCAGTATCTTCCCAGCTATAGAATTTAAACTAACAGGTCTATAGTTACTTGGTAAAGACTTTATTCCCTTTTTAAATATGGATACCACATTGGCCCTGCGCCAATCCAGTGGTACTATTCCTGTCATTAATGAGCCCCTAAAAATGAGATACAATGGATTTGAAATTACAGAGCTCAATTCTTTTAGGATCCGTGGGTGGATGCCATCAGGCCCGGGTGCTTTATCCACCTTTATTCTGTCTAAATATTTCTGGACCATATTACTTTTGAGCCATTGTGTATCATTTGGGGCTTTGTCACTACCACCCCCATTATGGACATGAGCTCCCCCATACTCCATTGTATACACAGAGCTGAAAATAGTATTTAATAAATTAGCCTTCTCTTTGTCCCCAGTCACCCACTCTACATTATTTTGTAAAGGACCTACATGCTTAGACCTGACCTTTTTACTATTGATATATTTGAAGAATTTCTTGGGGTTTGTCCCACTACCTTTTGCAATCTGTTGTTTATTTTGAGTTTTTGCATCCTTGATTTCCTTTTTAGATATCCTGTTATATTCTTTGTAACATTTAAATGACACTAGTGTTCCTTCATTTTTATATTTTTTAAAAGCTCTTTTCTTATAGTTTATAGCTTTTTTAACTTTGGCCGTGAGCCACAAAGTTTTTTTTTATTTTTAGCCTTTTAAACTCATTGCCCATGGGAACATACTTTGCAGTGAGTTCACAAACAGTCTTTTTGAGGAATTCCCATTTCTGTTCTGTGCCCATTGATGCCAATATTCTCTTCCAGTCTAAACCTGGAGAGCAGCCCTCATCCTTGGAAAATTTGCTCTCTTGAAATTAAGTGTTTTTGTCTTTCCCGTATGTGGTTTTTGCTTACAGCTAACATCAAATTAAATCATGTTATGGTCACTGCTACCCAGGTGTTCTTTTATCTGAACATTAGTAATACGTTCTGCATGGTTTGAGATTACCAGGTCCAACAGAGCATCATTCCTAGTTGGTGTCTCAATAAGCTGGACCATAAAATTGTCCTGCAATAGGTTTCTAAATTGTTGTCCTTTAACTGTCCCAGCAGTGTCATTACTCCAGTTAATTTCTGGGTAGTTAAAATCCCCCATTATTATCACCGTCCCAGCCCTTGCAGCCCCTTCCATCTGTGCAAGGAGCTGAGTCTCTGCCTCCTCATTAACATTGGGTGATCTATAACAAACTCCAATGATTAACTTTGAACTACGCACATCTGTATGCAGTTCCACCCATAATGCTTCAGCCTCATCACACTCTCCATCCACCATATCTTCTTTCACACTTGCTTTAAGATTACTTCTCACATAGAGACAGACCCCCCCACCTTTCCTTTTTACCCTGTATTTCCAAAAGAGTGCATAGCCAGGAATATTAATAGCCCAGTCATGTGAGGAATGAAGCCAAGTTTCAGCAATACCGATTACATCATAGCTCTCCTGATCCACCAGAGCTTCCAACTCACCTATTTTGCTTGGCAGACTTCTGGCATTGGTGAATAAACACATTAATGCATTAATATATGGAGCAAACTTATTGGGATGCTCCAGCCCTGGATTGGCCTCCTTGGCACTTCCCCCTCTACCCTTCCTGACTGTCACCCATCTACTATTTTCTAGTGCCCTGATCACTGTTGATTACCATCAGTGATCAGGTAACAATTGAGAAAATAGTATTTATAAATGGGGGTAATGAGGAGATGGGAAATAAATGGATTGGGCTGAAAACAAGATATGGAGGATAGCATTAGCATATTGACTTAGCTTCTGATCTTCTAGTGGACACAACTTACTACTGCAATTCCTGTCTGCACTCATTCAAATAATTCAGTAGATGATGTTTCTAAAATACCAATTTATCAGAAAAAAGTCAGTTTTGGTGTGGAGTGGTCTGGTGCCATATGGTAAAGGCTGGATTCAAAGCTTATATCTGTGATGTTCTTTTATATTTCAAGACAGGAGAAAGGAGGGCATCTTTTTTTTACACCTGACACCTGTTTAGCTTGCTGTTGATTTATTGTACATACAAAGGTAACATGATAGATGTGGCATTATGTTCAGATTATCAATTCTCAATAAATGCACTATTTGCATGACTATACACTAATATACCAATCTACCAATTTAGTGGCGTTTGCATTTCCTGGTGTTCTATTTGTCTGGAAGTTATGTAGCCTTCAGGGATAAATTAACAGTGGTAGTCAAACTGTACAATTAAAGAAAGTGAACTAACTTTGGTGAAAAAGATTCAAGTCCAGTTCAAACAGTAAATATGGTACATAGCACCAGATTTAAAAGTGACTGCAGTATTTCATCTGATACAGTAAAATACATGATAATGCAGTATATATCATTTAAAAAATTAGTCTCTTAAAATGTAAAATCCTCACTCATGGTAATACTGTACATGTACTTCCTTTCAATGCATGGCAATGCATTTTATTTGTAATGGTACATTATAGTTCCATTCATTTTGAACAACACCCCAACACATCACCACAATGCAACTGTGCTTTAATATATTGCAGCACAACACATCTCACACGTTGCATTACGATACAGTGCTCTGGTCTGCAAAGAATGCTCTTAATTGTCTTATGTTGTAATCACAGCCTTTATATTTTATTGGGTTTTCCATTTCAAAATGCCAGAGACTGGGTTCACACTATTGCGAATTGGGTGCCGTTTCCCACATTTAATTCCCAATAGCAGGAGATTTTGACCAGATTTTGACTGACTCTATGGAGCCGGTTCACACATCTCTGCTCCGGCTCCGGTGCGAATTTGCACAGGAGCGCTGTGCGTCTTTTGGTCAATTTCAGGCTCAAATTCAGCCAAAAATTCAGGCTGAGATCGGACCTGAAACTGTGAATGGGGACACTCCTTCAATGATAGTGGGAACTAGGGATGAGCTTTATGTTCGAACATGAGTTAGACTCGAACATTGGAAGTTCGCCCGTTCGCCGGATAGCGGTGTTCGCGGAAAAATCGAAAGCCACGGAACATCCTTTAAAAGTCTATGGCAGAAATCAAAGGTGCTAATTTTAAAGGGTAATATGCACGTTATTGTCATAAAAAGTTTTTGGGGATCTGTGTCCTGCCCCAGGGGACATGTATCAATGCAAAAAAAGTTTTAAAAAAGGCATTTTTTTCCAGGAGAAGTGATTTTAATAATGCTTAAAGTGAAACAATAAAAGTGAAATATTTCTTTAAATTTCGTACCTGGGGGGTGTCTATAGTATGCCTGTAAAGAAGTGCATGTTTTCCATGTTTATAACAGTCCCTGCACAAAATGACATTTCTAAGGGAAAACAAGCCGTTTAAAACTACTTGCGGCTATAAAACATTGTCGGGTCCCGGGAATACAGATAAAAGTCATTGAAAAAAAACAGCATGTGCCCCCCCCCTTTAGCCCATTACCAGGCCCTTTGGGTCTGGTATGAATTTTAAGGGGAACCCCGAACCAAAATTAAAAAACAATATTGTCACTTTTATTGTTTCACTTTAAGCATTATTAAAATCACTGCTCCCGAAAAAACTGCAGTTTTTAAAACTTTTTTTGCATGTCCCCTGGGGCAGGACCCAGGTCCCCAAACACTTTTTATGACAATAACTTGCATATTGACCTTTAAAATTAGCACTTTTGATTTTTCATGTTCGCGTCCCATAGACTTTAACGGTGTTCAAACAAATTCTTTGTCTGTTCGTATGTTTTGCTGCAAACCGAACCGAGGGGTATTCGGCTCATCCCTAGTGGGAACCCATCCAATTCACAATAGTGTGAACCCAGACTAAATGTATAAAAGTGAAGTGAACAAGCACTTTCCAGTCTCTATTTGCATTTTTAGCTGCCTGTGTTCTTGTTGCAGTGATATAATTTCCTGTTCTTACTCTTCTCCACTCCATCAAAAATGTGTTTGTATTCTGTAATAAAAACAATTAACCACTTAAGGACCGCATCCTGCACATTTACGTCGGCAGAATGGCACGGCTGGGCAAAGGCACGTACCTGTACGTCCCCTTTAAGTGCCCGCGACCCGGTCCGAAGCTCCGTGACCCGCAGACCCGATCGCCGCCGGTGTCCCGCGATCGGTCACAGGAGCTGAAGAACGGGGAGAGGTGTGTGTAAACACACCTTCCCCGTTCTTCACAGTGGCAATGTCACTGATCGTCTGTTCCCTGATATAGGGAAAGGCGATCAGTGACGTCACATGTCCAGCCCCGCCCCCTACAGTTAGAAACACATATTAGGTCACACATAACCCCTACAGTGCCCCCTAGTGGTTAACTCCTAAACTGCAATTGTCATTTTCACAGTAAACAATGCATTTTTATAGCAATTTTTGCTGTGAAAATGACAATGGTCCCAAAAATGTGTCAAAATTGTCTGATGTGTCTGCCATAATGCTGCAGTCATGAAAAAAATCACTGATCGCCGCCATTAGTAGTAAAAAAATAAATATTAATAAAAATGCCATAAAACTATCCCCTATTTTGTAAACGCTATAAATTTTGCGCAAACCAATCATTAAACGCTTATTGCGATTTTTTTTACCAAAAATCTGTACAAGAATACTTATCGGCCTAAACTGAGAAAAATGAAATTATATCTTTTTTGGGGGTATTTATTATAGCAAAAAGTAAAAATAGTTTTTTTTTTCAAAATTGACACTTTATTTTTGTTTATAGCGCAAAAAATAAAAACCGCAGAGGTGATCAAATACCACCAAAAGAAAGCTCTATTTGTGGAAAAAAAGGTCGCCAAATTTGTTTGGGAGCCACGTCGCACGGCCGCGCAATTGTCAGTTAAAGCGACGCAGTGCCGAATCGCAAAAACTGGCCAGGTCCTTTACCTGCGTAATGGTCCGGGTCTTAAGTGGTTAAACAGATGTTCTGACATCCACAATTAAAAAAAATAGTCTTACAGTAGCTGGAGTTGGACTTTTAAATACAAATCCAGCCAAGCCTGTTTTATTTTTTAGTATTGGATATAGTTGGAAAAGACAAGAGCTTTTGGGTTTTCTTGCTGTGTTCTGTATTCTCTCCTTTGAAGAAAACTGCTCAATATTTTAACAACCTGAATACTGGGCACTTTCATCCCCTTCCTGCCCAGACAAATTTTCAGCTTTCAGTGCTCTCGTGCAACACTGTACCCCCATGTAATTTCTATATTTTTTTTCACACAAATATAGATTTATTTTGGTGGTATTTAATTACCACTAGAGTTTATTTTTATTTTTTGCGCTTACAAATAAATAAAAAGGCCTTAATTTATTTTATTTTTTTTAAAATGTGTTTTTCTTAGTTTATGCTATACAATTTTTTAGCTGTTCTATTCTAACCTCCAATTTTTTATTTAGAAATATTCTCCGTTATTGTTTGACATTCATATTATTTAATAGCATTTATGAGTATATGACAACAGTTTGCACACTTATTTATTTTATATATACTGTGTATAGTTAGTCCTGTATCCAGGCTTATATAAGTAGCAGCATCATTTATATTACATATATTTCATTTGTACACTTCAGTCACACAGTTTGGGTAATCGCAAAATATTTATATATTTTCTAATGTATATTATTTTGTCTGTGTGAAAGTTATAGCTACAATCCTGAAAATTTATCACACCTGATCTAACCTGATGTACAGATGGCCTATCTTATTTCTAGAGGCCCTAACATGCCAGGACAGTACAAATATCCCCAAATTACCCTTTTTTGGAAAGTAGACAGCCCAGGGTATTTAGTAAGAGGCATTACAAGTTTTTTGAAGTTGTAATTTTTTGCCACAATTCTTTAGGAAAATTAAGAACTTATTTGATTTTTTTTTCACAAAAATGTTATTTCTCACACACGGCATAGACATACTTGCAACTACACCCCAAAAACACATTCTGCTACTCCTTCTAAATATGATAGAATTTTTCACAGCATAGCCACATAGAGAAGTGCAACATTCAAAGAACACTTCAGTAATTGTCCACTTTAAGACCAGGCCTTCTTCTGACACCTTTTGTACAAATCTATATTTTTGTAAGAAAATTACAAAGAACCAGCCAAATATTATCTATTTCTGTAGCAGAGGCCATAGAGAATAACATGGTGGGTTATGCAAATTTTTATGTCACACGGTATTTGTGCAGCAGTTTTTCTAACGCAATTTTACATACTAGTGCATAAATACATTTTCATGAATTTCATTGCACACAGAGACAATATAATACCCACATGTTTGGTAAAAATATAAAATATGTTGTTGCGTCAGATAAATAAATACCAAACATGTCACGTTTTAAAATGACACATGATTGTGAAATGGGGCCAAACTTCAAAATCTCCACACTTTTAAGCCTTTATTGGTTACCAGTTTAAAGTGGTTGTAAACCTGTTACAACTACTTTTACCTACAGGTAAAAGTAGATTAAGGCTTACCTGTAGGTGCTCACAATATCTCCCAAATCTCCACATTTAGGAGATATTTACCAATGAGACGGGCGGCGATGTCTACGGCGCATGCACCGTAGACAACGGCGCAGGCGCACTTCAAGCACCTTTAGAAACAGCGAGCGTGCTGTTTCTAAAGGAGATCATGCCATGACTGGCGGCTCCCACACAAATGGCCAATCACAGCTATACACAGGAGGTCTGGTGCTATAATTATTGCTCTTGCACTGATGTTTGTGGTGATACCCCATGCGTGTGGTGCAATCACTGTTTACTTATGTGTATGGGACCAACGTGTGTCTGCGCACATGAGCATGGGGGGGCTCCTAAATTTGTATTTATTTATTGGTGGGACACTGGGACACTGACAGATTTTTTTGTGCAATTGTACACTGACAGATGTTGTTCGTCCACCGGCAGACACTGACAGATGTTGATGTTGCGATTGAACACTATTGCACTATTGCAGGTGTTTATGTACACTGGCACATATGTTAATGGAACACTCGTACACTGCAACAGATGTTTTGTGCACTGATACAGATGTTTATAGGACACTGTGACAGATGTTTTGGGCACTGGTACAGATGTTCATAGGACTCTGTGACAGATGTTTTGTGCACTGGTACAGATGTTCATAGGACACTGTGACAGATGTTTTGTGCACTGGTACAGATGTTCATGTGACAGGGACAGTGGTGTTTGGTGTACTGTGTGGGGATGGTTGTAGTATGTGTGATCTGTGACAGCTCTCTTTTTTAAATCATCAGATACACAGAGATCTGTAAGCACAGGCTGCAGCATTCTCCGCCCCCCCCCCCCCTCCCGAACTCTAACTAAGCTCAGCAGGGATTGCCGACACAGACACATGTCTCGATTTACATTGTGTAAAGCCTGTGATTGGCCATCACTTGATTGGGAGGGCCAATCACAGCACCAATGTCCTGATCTATGAAGATCTGTGTCCGAAGATCACAATCATCACAGGATCGGGTAGCCATGCATAGGCACCCGTTCTGAGCGAGGTACTGGTACGTCCACTCAGAACAGGGAAGCTTCTCCCTAGCCGTTTATGTACATTGGCTGGGTGGGAAGCTGTGTTTTTCCTTGGGGTTAGAATTTAAAGAGGAACTTCACCCAGATCTGATAAAAGTAAAAGTCAGCAGCTACAAGAACTGCAGCTGCTGACTTTTAACAAAACACATACAGTACTTACTAGCCCAATATGTCCAGTGCTGTCTTCCTACAACTTTAAGGGGCAGATCCATGTACATCGGCGCATATATAGACCAGCGTAGCGCATCTCATTTACGTTACACCGGCTCAACTTAGAGAAGTGGGAAGGAAGTGGGCGTGTTCCATTGAAATGAGCCGTGACCCCATGCAAATGAAGGGCCGGACTGAGCATGCGCATGACGCTGACTATGGTCAGCGCCTCTCTGAGCATGCTCAGAACTCGGCCTGGCGTAATCAGTGAGATATGAACTAGGCCCGGCGTAATTAGTGAGATACACCCAGGGCATAAATAGGCCCAAACATATGCCCGTCCATTGCAAAAGTACATCCATTTGTTTCCCCCCCTGAAACAAGGTGCTTTTGTTCCGTTGTTTGTTGGTGTTTGTTGGTTTGTGTCGGAGTGTTTTTTGGAGCGTGTGTTTTGGAGTGATGTCAGTGAGGAAGAGGAAGCTGAACTACTCCCTGCGGGAGAAGGCCATCATTACCAGGGCCATGACCCAATGTGATCGGTTTCTCCATGGGCCTGAGAGTCTGAATACCACCCCGACCAGGAGGAGGGAGATCCTGCAAATTATTGCAGATGATATTAATGCGTTGGGGGGTGAGACCAGGACCCCCAATGAGATCTTGAAAAATATTAATGATCTCCGCCGCATGGTTAGAGGTAAGCTGGCAAAGATTTGCACTCATGCCAGGGGCACTGGAGGGGGACCAGCAACTGCTATCAGGCTCACTGATGAGGAGCGTGTGGTTGCCCAGTGCCTCCACAGGCATCAAGTGGAGGGAGTGCCTGGATTTGACTCCATTGAGGAGGTCTTGAGGACAGGTAAGTGTTTTTTTTTCTATCTGGTGTGTAGCATGTGTGGGGAGGGAAGGGAATATGTGACAAGTGTGTGGATCCTTTAACCTGTGAATGTTTTGTGTCATCCACAGATGTGCAGGAGGGTGCTGGGCCATCTGGCCAGTCCGCACCATCCCCCGGACATGAGTCTGATGCAGATCCCCAGGCAAGCCAGAAGTCCTCTGAGGAGGGGAGTGGCCCCAGCTCTCCTCATGAGGAGGTTGGGGAGGAGGAGGTGATGTCTGGGAATGAGGTCATGCTCCATTTGGAGGAGTCTTGCCCTGATGCTGGCACCAGTCAGGCCTCCATCAGGGCTAGCCCTTCCCACTCCTCCCCCAACAGGGCTTCCCCCCCAAGGGTCTCCTCTTCTTCTAGGCCCCAAGCCTCATCAGGCGACCCGGAAGACAAGGGGGTGGCAGAGGTTCTGCCTGAAAATCTACAGAGGGACCATGCCCGTCAGACCCGCCATCTGGGTCAGGTTACCCAGACTTTGGACCACATGGAGGACAGACTGGCCTCCATAAAGGAGTCTGTGCAGGACATGGGTTGCAACTCCCTGGCTCTGATTACCTGCCTCAATGATATGCAGACCGCCACAGCAGGCGTGGGTCAGGAGGTGCGCGCCCTGACCGAGGCTGTCCAGGCCAACACGGCAACCCTCAATTTGGGCCTCACCCGCATCGCCCTGGCGTTGGAGGGCAGGCCGCCAGGTGGGCAGATGTTCCTCCTTCCCCTGATTCCCCCCCCATGAGTCTCCCCTGAGGAGCCGGGGCCGTGGCCGCCCCAGGCGTGGGCCACGCCAGCACCGTTAGTTTTTTTTTTTTTACTCAGGTGATGAGTGTTTTATGTTTATTTGTTATTTTACTGTGATTATGATTTGTTTTATTTTTTTGTAGCCCAGGCAGGCTACAGTGTGAATGATGTTTGAATGTGGGGGTGACATTCCTGCCGGAAAAGGGGTGTCACCCTCGGTTGTGGTGGAGAAGGGATCCCCAGGACCAGGGAGAAGTGATCCCCAGGTCCGTGTATATGGTGTATGAATGTACAGTGACATAATTGGGGCCTTGGCATGGCGTTGCTGCTCACAAGTCCTGCATGGTGGACTTGTGCTAATCCAATTTGATAAGGATGTGGGGTGTGTGTTCTAGGGACCACAGTGGTGTGCATGCATGCATTCTCCTTGTGCCATGATTAATGTGTGTGTTTAATGTGCAAAGATGCCTACTGCGAGGCATCTCCTGACTGCTCTTCCCTCAGAAGACAGGGTATCCTCGGTTAGGGGGGATTGTCTGGTTCGGGGGTCAGGTCATCATGTATGTCAATCTCCAGGCCCTTTCTCAAGGCGAAGTTGTACAGCATGCAACATGCAGCGATGATCTGGCACACAAAGTTTGGGGAATACAACAGGGTACCCCCAGACTTATCCAGGCATCGGAAACGGGACTTCAGGAGGCCAAATGTGCGTTCCACCACTCCACGGGTACGTGCGTGTGCAGCATTGTAGTTTTCCTCTCCTGGGGTTTGGGGATTCCGGAATGGAGTCATGAGATGGGGTCCAAGTGCATATGCCGAGTCACCTGGAAGGGAAAAGACAGGAGGATGTTAGTCATGCATGTGCCCCTCGTGATGTCTGCATCATGGGGGGGGGACAGTCATGCCTGACACCCATGTCACTCACCAACCAGCCAGCTTTCCCCATACATGTTCTGCTCGAATTCCATTGGGATGGGGCTTTGACGGAATATGTAGCTGTCATGGCTGGACCCTGGGTGTTTGGCACGGACGTGCCATATGAGGCATTGGGCATCGATTATCACCTGTACGTTGATGGAATGCCAGTGCTTCCGATTTCGGTATACAGTATGTGCTCTGTCTCAGGGTGGGGCCGTAGTGCCACATGTGTGCAATCAATGGCCCCCACCGTGGGTGGGAATCTGTCAATTCTGTAGAAATCCCGCATTGCCTTCACCCGCAGGTCCTCCTGGGTGGGTCTGATGATTTGGTTGGCCATGCGTCTGAGGATTGCGGGGATAACCTGGTGCACACATCTGCTAATGGAGGTTTGTGCCATCCCAGCCACAACTCCACTTGTACGCTGAAACGAGCCACTGGCAAGGAAATGGCGTGTTGCCAGTACCTTGACCAACGGCTCCACTGCATGTGAGCGCTGTGTCTGGCTGGTGATGTCATCTTTCAGGGTTGTGGTTAATTCCATGATGGCAGTAGGGGTGAATCTGAAGATGCCATACACCTCAAAATTACCCATGCCAAAGACGTTTATGAGTGGTCGGTATATCCTCTCCCATGCCCTCCTCCTCCTCCGTGCCCTCCTCCTTCTACGCACATCTAAAGCCAGTAGTATAGCTATGACCATGAATGCCCCTGGCATGTTGGCATACAGATTGTTGTCCTGCAAGTGTGGCTGCTCCTGCAAGTGTTGCTTTAGCTGACCTGCACACGTCTGGTGCAAAGTTAAAGCTGCTTTTATGAGGGGTAACTTTAGACCGGACATACAGCTTATGCGCACAGCGCGTAGCCTGCGCCGGTCAAACGTACTTTCGTGGATCGCCGTATCTCACTCATTTGCATATTTGCATAGAAAAACAATGGTGCGTCCAGCGTATTTTTGCGCCCACGATGCGCCGGTGTAGAAAAATTACGTCGGTCTGAAAAACCTAGTTTTCAGGCGTATCTCGTTTTGGGGATACGGCGCATAGATACGCCGGCAAATATTTACACTTATGTCGCGCATCTCGAGATACGCCGGCGTAAGTGCTTTGTGGATCTGCCCCTATGTGTTCAATGCAGTCTTCAGGCCTGTAACGGACATATGCATGCTGCCAGGACATCAATAACCATCATGCAGGGAGGACTACAAGGAACTGCATGGCTTGTCACAATTGGATGTACCACATTGTATTCTGAGCTCAAAGGGTTAACTGGACAAATCTCTTTCATTGCTGAATGCTAATGTTCCCTTCGCATAGCTAATGAACTCTTTTGTGGAGGTAACAGCCCCCTGTGAGGTGTATGCTGATGGGGATTATGTGTGAGTGATAATTGTTTTAAAGGTTAATTGAATTCTATTGTCTGATCAAGTTAAGTTGAGTAGCCGAAACGGCTAGCGGCTGATTGGCTCAAGGGAAGGTCATTCTTTCAAAGTGTGTGTATTGAAGGCCCCCTGGGGGGGAGTGTCATTTGTTTCTGTACAGTTTGTAACCAGATATAAGGAAGAAAAATGTGGCATTAAAGGTCTGTCTGCTTGACTCAGAAAACGTAGTCCGTCTCGTTTCTTGGAAGGGCGTTCGATGGGATATACCGGCGGTACCTGCATATCGCAGCTTGCCAGGGAAAAAGACGTCTCCAGCGGCTGAGACCCTCACACCAGTGGGTAGCAGTTACATTGGTTGGCAGCGGTGGGATGGTCCTTTTATCCAAAGAGCAAGTGCTGAATGGAGTCGCAGTACGCCAGGCTGAAAAGATCCACACTGAAAGATTTATTAGAGAGTCGTGGTAGGAGCGCCAGCAACAGACCACGGAGGAAGCTGATAGCTGAACTGCTGGAGCTGGACGAAATGGATGGATCCATGGAAGGAACGGAGCCCCTTGCACCGGTCAGCGAAGAAGATGTAATTACTGGGATTGTACAGCGGAGAATATCCTTGTATCCAGAAACGTCCGTGGAACTAATAAACCAGCTGTTCCGGGAAGCAAGGGAAGAGATACAAACGAAGAGGGGACAAGAATTGGAACTGGTAAGAGCGAGACAGCCCATTACACCTGCAGTTCCTACCCCCCCACCTGCTGCTACAGGAAAGAAAATACCGTTCACTGCATTTAAAGCTTTTGTAGAAAGTGAGGAGGAAATAG
This sequence comes from Rana temporaria, assembly GCF_905171775.1. Lineage (NCBI taxonomy): Eukaryota > Metazoa > Chordata > Amphibia > Anura > Ranidae > Rana > Rana temporaria. The sequence continues at coordinate 287,751,837 of NC_053491.1, read as the reverse complement.
ATGGATATTTGGCGGACTTTGAGAGGCAGTGCTCACTACACCAGGTACCACCAGACCAATGGGTCACTATTTTGTCGGGGAAATTGTCGGGCAAAGCCAATGAAGCCTTTCGGGCTCTCACGCCAGAGGATATTTTACAATATCAGCAAGTTAAAAAGGCGCTGCTAACCCGATATGCCGTAACGCCAGAAGCCTACCGCCGGCGCTTCCAGGAGTCCAAGAAGATGGCTGTGGACTCCCACATGGAATGGGCCAACCAGTTACAAAGGGTGGCATCCCTTTGGGTCCAAGGGTGCAAGGCCAACACCGGGGAGGAAGTATTGCAGCTGTTCCTAATGGAACATTTCTTCCAAGACCTGGCCGCAGACATACAAGACTGGGTACGAGATCGCCGGCCCGCTAACTTAAACGAGGCGGCTCAGCTAGCAGATGAGTACGCGGAAACAAGGAAAGTAAGCCAGGGTACTACACGGCTGGCTCATAAGGTAGAACCGCGTACTCCAACCGTCACCCCACGCCCAGAGTTTCGGGCTCCAGTCCCACCATGTCCTCAGGGGCCTAGCAACTACCCCCGGGATTCGCCTAGGGTGACGTGCCATCACTGCAGCGACACGGGACAAATTGCTCGTTATTGCCCTTTGAGAGCTACAAATAACAATTGGAGACGCACAGCACCCAACACAGAGGTCACTCCATCACGTCCCTCTGCGGCCCACTGCCTGGAGACCGAGGGGGGCCCTGAGGAATGTCTGGGAATTTGGTATGAGGCAGACCCAATACAAGCTGCCTCTCCGGATAACCGTCAGCATCACCGTCAGGAGGTACGAGTGAATGGACAAGTAGCACAAGGCCTAAGAGATTCCAGGACTACTATCACTCTGATTCAAAAACATCTGGTAAAGCCAGAGAACGTGTCCACTCGCACAGTTGCCGTCCGGGTCGCAGGGGGTGCTGTATTTCACGTACCCACCACCCGGGTGCACTTAGACTGGGGAGCCGGGTCAGGAAAGACCACAGTTGGTATCATGGACAACCTACCTGCCGAGGAGGTGCTGGGCAACGACATTGGCCCTCTGACTTCGGCTTATTTACCTACACCTGCTGCTGCTCGTCCCGTGACCACCCGCGTTGCTGGAATCAACCCGCTTGCTGCTGAGAACCGGGTAAGACTACCTTCCCCGACATGTACTGTAGATCCGGCACAATATCACAGTCTAAAATGGGAATGTGACAAGTTGGCCAGTGAGAAATCAGAGATGCAACGACACTATGTCATGTATTATGAGATGTCCCGTGGCTTGAACATTGAAATGCACAAACAGGCGGAAATTGTCAAAAGATTAAATGGGATTTGCATCCAGGTGGTGCCGTATCTGTCCCAAGAGCATCAGCAACAGGTTTTGGGAGCCATTGAGAGAGCAAAGCAAGTGACTGTTCCAGAATTGAATTCTATTCTTCACCGTCACCATCAGCTACCGACCTGGTAAGCCAATGGGAAGGCCGACGGACTGTTCAGGCAAACGTAACTTTTACCCTAACAGCAGACCGGACATCCCCAAGTTGATCCGAAAAGGATCAATCCGGGTCTGCCGGAGTGTTCCACAAAAGGGGAGTAGTGTAACGGACATATGCATGCTGCCAGAACATCGATAACCATCATGCAGGGAGGACTACAAGGAACTGCATGGCTTGTCACAATTGGATGTACCACATTGTATCCTGAGCTCAAAGGGTTAACTGGACAAATCTCTTTCATTGCTGAATGCTAATGTTCCCTTCGCATAGCTAATGAACTTTTTTGTGGAGGTAACAGCCCCCTGTGAGGTGTATGCTGATGGGGATTATGTGTGAGTGATAATTGTTTTAAAGGTTAATTGAATTCTATTGTCTGATCAAGTTAAGTTGAGGAGCCGAAACGGCTAGCGGCTGATTGGCTCAAGGGAAGGTCATTCTTTCAAAGTGTGTGTATTGAAGGCCCCCTGGGGGGGGGGTGTCATTTGTTTCTGTACAGTTTGTAACCAGATATAAGGAAGAAAAATGTGGCATTAAAGGTCTGTCTGCTTGACTCTGCAAACGTAGTCCGTCTCGTTTCTTGGAAGGGCGTTCGATGGGATATACCGGCAGTACCTGCATATCGCAGCTTGCCAGGGAAAAGGACGTCTCCAGCGGCTGAGACCCTCACACCAGTGGGTAGCCGTTACAAAGCCCATCTCACCATCTTAGATTTGGGTGCCAACTGTAATGTCCTGATAAGTTCCATCCAGATATACAATAATCCCTATACATTTTGTTCTGTAAAAAGTAATTTGTATTTTTATTATTTTAAGTACTGTACATTATATATTTTATATTACACAGAAGTTTGGTGTCCTATATAAAGAATTGAAGCATTGAGTCAAAAGTGAGTGTTACAAATTAGTATAAAGGCTAATGTCCTCAAACTGCTTTTTCCCTCTATGGGGAAGGCTGAGAATGTGAAATATTGGCTATTTCCAGACATGCCTTGACGCATAATATGATTTACCTCTTGTTAAACAGCAAGCTGTAAAACTTTACAGATTCACATATTTGAAGTGTCAAAGCAAGCCAGATGCAAAAGTACATCCTATTTAAATTTTGTTGTTATAAAACGCAGCATGAGTTGTAAATTCAATGATGCACATCATAACATTTCCAAGACAAAGCTGAAATCAAACGCATCAGCAAGTGCTACATTGTGCTGGAATATTTTTAGTCTGTAAGCCTTTTCTTATTAACACAGCTGAAACCTGAAAATTAAATGCATGCATGCCAGTGAATGCTGTTAAAGTCTTGACAAATAGTACATCGCATTGCAATTTATGCAGAACTAACTTGACCCAATTTTTGCCTGAATGCTCTGTCTTTTTATGAATTGAAACATTGCCTTTCCATAAAATCCTCTGAAAAAAACACTCACCTAAATAGCCATTTTTTTTGTTCTTTTCATGTTTGCATTGAAGAACTCTACCCTCTGAGAAAGTTGTTGTTGAAAATACATATAATACATGTACTAAAATCCTGACAATTAAAGGAACACTAAAGGTTCGTTTTTTATTAGATCAATTGATTGCTGTAAGCAAGAGCATTTAACCACTTAAGCCCCGGACCATTTTGCAGCTAAATGCCCAGGCCAGGTTTTGCGATTCGGCACTGCGTCGCTTTAACAGACAATTGCGCGGTAGTGCGACGTGGCTCCCAAACAAAATTGGCGTCCTTTTTTCCCCACAAATAGAGATTTCTTTTGGTGGTATTTGATCACCTCTGCGGTTTTTATTTTTTTGCGCTATAAACAAAAATAGAGCGACAATTTTGAAAAAAATGCAATATTTTTTACTTTTTGCTGTAATAAATATCCCCCAAAAACATAAATAAAAAAAAAAATGTCCTCAGTTTAGGCCGATACGTATTCTTCTACCTATTTTTGGTAAAAAAAATCGCAATAAGCGTTTATCGATTGGTTTGCGCAAAATTTGTAGCGTTTACAAAATAGGGGATAGTTTTATTGCATTTTTATTAATTATTTTTTTTTTACTACTATTGGCGGCGATCATCGATTTTTTTCGTGACTGCGACATTATGGCGGACACTTCGGACAATTTTGACACATTTTTGGGACCATTTTCACAGCAAAAAAGGCATTTAAATTGCATTCTTTATTGCAAAAATGACAGTTGCAGTTTGGGAGTTAACCACAGGGGGCGCTGTAGGAGTTAGGGTTCACCTAGTGTGTGTTTACAACAGTAGGGGGGTGTGGCTGTAGGACTGATGTCATCGATCGAGTCTCCCTTATAAAAAGGATCACTCGATCGATACGCCGCCACAGTGAAGCACGGGGAAGCCGTGTTTACACACGGCTCTCCCCGTTCTTCAGCCTCGGGGAGCGATCGCGACGGAGCGGCTATAAACGAATAGCCGCGCCGTCTTCCCGGGTCGCTCCCCGAGGGAATCCGCCCGCCGCACGCAGCGGGGGGTCGCGATCGGACCCCCCACCCGCTAGAAGGCGGGGACATATATATACGCCCATCTGCCTGTCCGTGCCATTTTGCGGACGTATATAGTCGTGCGGCGGGCGTTAAGGGGTTAAATATCACTTACCTCGTTTTTCCTTTTGACCTCCAAAATACAGTAATCCAGGTTTGAAAATGCCATTTCCTGTCACTTCTCTTCTTGCTTTCCACCAGCATCTGAGCCGTTTTGCATGGTGGAAAACAGAATGTGCTCACCCCCTCCCTATGACTACAGCCCTGCGTGAAGATGCTCTCTTATCCCTCACAGGCATGGAGGCTAAGCCTAATGGGAATTGTAGTTCCCATTAGGCCGTGATGTAGCAAGAATGAATGCGCACTGCAAACCAGGAAGTCAGTGAGAATAATAATTCAGGAGTGACGAAGGTGAATAAAACAGCTCGATTTCAACAGGTATCAAACTAGTTATAATGCAAAACATTACTTTTTACTTTATCAGCTACTGTCAGACTTTAATTTAAGAGGAAAATATTTTTGTCTTTACAACCCCTTTAAGTCTTCCTCAATCTTCCTAAATGTTAGAAACTTTCAGTTTACAAAACTAAACTGAAAGAGACAGATGCACACTGTGGCTACAAATTATGACCTTTGTGACTATTTGAACATTCTATAATTGGCGGTGGAAATGTCTAGTGAGAGAATATTTTAGTCAAATCACCACTGGCCTTTTTTAAATTTGATTGCATATTGAGAATTGTGGTGGAAACCTCTAGTCCTTGCATCATTTGTTTTTTTTTAGGGTATATGATCGCTTTTGGACTTTTTGGATCTTGTTATATTTTTATTGTACTTGATATGTTATATTACATTTAGAAGTATCTGGGGCATTTATCATATGCTTTCAGCGCTGTGTAATTTTTGTTCTTTATGCTTTGTAGTTTGTTTTGATATACCTTCTGTCTATCTACACATTTTTTTCATGCCATATAAGTTTCCATAGCATGGAAGTGTTTGTATTTTATATGTTTAAAGGTCATAACCTCTTAGTTTGAAGGTCATAACTATCAGTAAGCCTCTTTGAACACAGTGTGGGGTGTGCAGCACACTGTCTGTGAAGATATTCCTTTCACCAGCACTAGCAAGTGGAATGATCACAAGATTTTATTTTTCTATATTACTTAATATGGATACTGAAATAGGAATTCCACCTGCCCCTTTAAAAATTACATACTGTAGCTGCTGACTTTTAACATTAGGACACTTATCTGTCCTGGATTCCATAGATGTCAGTACCGCAGCCAGTCGGGTGCTGCTGCCGCCATTGACGTTAGGGGAACCCAGCAGTGTAGCTTTTTGGCTTCATGGTCAAGCCCCTACTGCGCATGCGTGTAGTGTACTGTGCTTTCTCACTGGCCCAACAGAAGGGGAGGGAGAAGGGGGACGAGCTACTGAAGTACTTTGCCACAGCCCGGTCTCCTGGAAGTGGGGACAGGGTACCTGTAAAAAGCAGGTACCCACTCCCCCCTTAAAGGTTCAAAATGTGGCACCGGAGGGGTGGAGGAATCAGATAGGCGGAAGTTCCACTTTTGGGTGGAACTCTGTTTTAAAGCAGAAGTAAACACATCCATGAAACAGTTAACACTCCCATTGGTTGTGCTCTCAACCAAACTGTCAAACCATCCAATGTCTGGTGTCATAAGTGATCACATGTGCAGCATCATGGCAGTTGTAGATTAAACAGAGGCAAAGATGGCAGCTTCCTTGGCTGAAAACGATAGGAGGGTTTACTTCCACTTTAAGTGTATGGACACATATGTTAACGTCTATATTACTTGGTATATGTACACCTAAGTGGTTGGATACTTATGATAAAGTCTATTTATAGACTTTTTTGTTTTCATTATATGTGTGCCTTATCTGTGTGAGATCAATGCACATACAATATGATTATTTGTAATGGGGCAGTTGAAGACCGCTAGAGTCTAAACGCGTCGGACGAGCATTACTGCACCCCACATTGCTTTTTATACATTTTATTGTGATCGCTATTTATTTGTCATTCATGTATGACATTTTTATAAATAAACCAAACTTGGTTTGACCTGCACCATTGGGAGCATCTCTTTCTATTCCCTTGTTTATTCTTGGAGTTTGTATGGTATTCATCTGTCAGTGGAAGAGTGTAAACTCCATAACTCAGCCTGCTGGACCACCATTTCTATCCAGGATTGATTCAGGCCTCTGGGGACCACAAGGATCCATCTAACACTGATCCAGACTGGGATCACAAGCCTGTATGACCCACTGTTGTATAACAGATGTGTCCACCCCATTTGGTAACAGTACCTAATCTGTACATGGTTTGAAGATTTTGAGAGCAACTCCAGACAACTTATTTTCCTCTCATTCTGAGCCATCTAAATGGGAAGAATTTTCCTTCATTGTGTTTTCTTCACATGGACTTCTCTCACATTGTTATTTGAAGCCTACCCGCTTCTCTGAACTTTCATTATTAGTTTATATTACTCACATCTTTGTTTACATTTCACAATTCACATTGTGTTAGTTCCAGTGTGCACTTTCTATTTACCAATATACCATATCATACCATACCAGTTTTCTTTGATTTTGAAAACAAGGCCTACCTCATTCATGGCTATCTTTCACAGATCACTTCAGAGACTCCCTAGTATACAGACAAAGACAGACTAGCCAGTAAGACACAGGAAAGAGTTTACCAGTTGACTTTGTTAGTATACCTTCACCCATCAACTAAGTTTTCACAGCATCCCCGGAATTCCTCCATGCGTGCATTTGCCAGCATCCCTTCAGATGGGCTCAAGATGCATGCTAAACTCCATGGGGCTGCATGCAGCCCTCAGGACACCCCTGATGTAGTGCAAGTACCTGATTGGATACAGAGTGATTAGAATGATGGTGTGTCCTCGTGTTATATAGTTTTGAAAAATCTAAAGGAGATTGTGCAGAGATTGTACAATAATGGCACACCAAACAGAAACAAACATACACTTTGCCACATGAAAAAACAGGTGACAAACGCAGTAAAAAGAGAAAGTGCAAAAACGTCCCATGAGCTATTTTTCCAGGTGTAGCACAGCCTATTGAAATCAACAGGCTGCCCTATGTGTGTTACTGGAAAAATGAGCCAAAAAACATTCACTCCTACTACTCTGGGTGTGAATGGGGACTGTGGGCTTCCAAACACATGGTAAACTGCACAGAAAATGCACACTTTGGGATGTGTTTCGGAAATGCTGCAAATTGTGTTGTTATTACATGTTAAAGGCTCTGCAATTGCAGCAAATGCAGCAAAAACCACTCTCCAATCCAAAAAATATTTTGTAGCTTTTCTGGGACAATTGTCGTACATCAGCCTATGCGTGACAAGTGAAAGTGCTCCAAAACATCCAAAACAAATGCATGCAGGAATGTAAGTTTTCACTACATGGAGATGTGAACAAGGTCTGACAACTGAGTGTTTTTGTTCACTCTCCCCTATGTACTTGTATAAAGATGGCCATACACTATGCAATATAATTCAAATCAGACAGGCCCTTGTACTATATAGCTGATGGGAGATGTAAAGGAGATTGTACAATCAGATTGTATAGGAAGTGAGTGGAAGGTAGTATCTTAATGAGGGAGGTGTGGTCCAGAGTGGGGAATACACCTTATCATGCCCCTTCCTTTTCTGTGATCTAACAAGGAAGTGAAGGATTCTGGGAGAAGACCTAGTGTTGCTGATATAAGCTACATGAAGTGATGGAGTCTGAAAAATCTATTCAAAAATACAAATAAACTGACAAGATTCTAAATATCCTGTGAATGAAGTAAGTGAGAGAAAAGCATATTGAGATGGCTGGGCCACAATATGGATTTTGTTATACTGTTTATAAGAATATACAGCTTCAGGTGTTTTCTATTTTTGCAGGCATCATAAGTGAATGGTTCCCCTAAAAATGTTGCAGTATATTGCAACACATCTAATAATTTTGAAAACGAATGGAACATTTAGTCGATTGTTTTTTTGTTTTTTGTTTTCTGATGAGGCATTCCACCAAAAATGATCTGTGCACGCCTCAATAAATTAAGGCATAAATCATGTTGGCTTTTGGCTCATTCTGATGCGTCTACAGTACCAGAGTTTTTTTAATCAGCCCAACGGAGATTCAGCAGGGAATGAGCCATAGTGGGGTGCAGCATAAAGGTCATAAGGAGGAGCGCAGCATAACATGGTCAAAAATAGGTCCATTAAGAGAATTAGGAGGCAGAGGCAGGTCTTCTCTCTGTCTCTCTGTCACAGTCAGGGCAGTCAGGTCTCCTAAACATTATGTGATACCACCATTGGACAAAAGCTTATCAACAGAATGGACATTCAATACTATCAGCACAAGTTCAATTGCAACTTTTTCCTAAGCTCTTAATAGGGATGATGCAATAATACCAGTAACACTGTATGGTGAACGTTCCTCTCCACCCAAATGGAGTTTGATGTCAGAGAGTGGTAACCCCTTTCCTCTAATCCTTAAGCATTGGCTGAAAAGTTTTCCCAAAGCTGTACCCACTCTGTACACTGATTTCATTTTTATGAAAACTGTTACTGCCTCTTCTACTCCTGCTCATGTGTGATCTTCACTACGTTTATTTTATGATGAGGCATTCCACCAAGAATTGTGCAAATAAGTGCAGCACTGAAAAAATATTATTAAATGATAAATGCATATAAATGTAAAGTCCATAGAGAAAAATCGAAGTAAGAGGGTGTATGAAACAGTCCCCCACAAGATAGGAGGACTACCTATAACAGGTAGTCAGAACACGCTTTATGTGTGATCAATGCTGGAACATTATGAACTCTCCATGGAACCATCCACATGAATGTCACGCGAAAAAGTATCCACTGGGAATCACAAATAAGTAGTATGTTGATATACTAATTTATTTAAAGGGGGGATTAAAAATTCTCACAAAGAAAAAAAAAATAACTGTGCCCACTTACCTCAAAGTTTCCATTTTAAACTGTCCAACAGTAAAAAAAAAAGCACATGGAGCAACATGCAAGTAATAATAATAATAGGAACACAGGACAGATACATACCATATTTGCCGGTGCATAAGGCGACCGGGCGTATAAGACGACCCCCTAATTTTACAATTTTTTAAAGATCTGTTGCCAGTATTCACCGTATAAGACGACCTACCTTCCAAGGCTTCTGACGCTTCATATTTCTACCTTCTGGAGTCATATTCTTTTTCATACTTGCTGGAGCTGGAGCCAATCACAGTGAGTGATGTATTCTATTAATGAATACAAAGCCTGCTTGGATTGGCAGATGCTGTAACATCATCAGCCCGCGCCTCTCTGACTTTCAAAGCCAATCCGAGCAGGCTACTGTAAGTAGCCTGCTCGGATTGGCAGAGGTTGTTACTCCAATCCGGCTCTGTATTCATTTGAATACATCGCACACTGGGATTGGCTAAGCGGTATATACTGTATGTAGCCGAAGCTACTTACAGTATTACCGCACATCCAGCAGGCATGCGAGCAGCTGACCCGGCGTATAATACGACCCCTGCTTTTTTGGCCAGTTCTTTAAGTGTAAAAGGTAGTCTTATACGCCAGCAAATACAGTACTTTTTTGAAGGACTTTCTTGATCCTCCTGTACTGGTCATGCTCCCTCAATTTCAGGTCTGACCAGCATTTCCTCAATTGCTCCTTGGATCGTCGTAACCCGAAATTCCTGTGCAAACAATGGAGATCTTAATTAAAATTTTACCAAAAAAAGACAATAAAAAAAAACATTATTATGGAGATCTGGCTTTAAAAAAAAAACAAAAATTCATGAGATCACGAGAATTAATAAAGAAACAAGTCTGTTAGAACTCTGTGAATATCAGCAGCAAAACAACTTGATTATTGTAGCATTATAAAGAAAAAAAGAATGCACTGCATTAACCACTTACCCCCCGGACCATATTGCTGCCCAAAGACCAGAGTACTTTTTGCGATTCGGGACTCTGTCGCTTTAACAGACAATTGCGCGGTCGTGCGACGTGGCTCCCAAACAAAATTGGCGTCCTTTTTTTCCCACAAATAGAGCTTTCTTTTGGTGGTATTTGATCACGTCTGCGGTTTTTAGTTTTTGCGCTATAAACAAAAATAGAGCGACAATTTTGAAAAAAATGAATATTTTTTACATTTTGCTATAATAAATATCCCCCAAAAATATATAAAAAAACATTTTTTTTCCTCAGTTTAGGCCGATACGTTTTCTTCTACATATTTTTCGTAAAAAAAAAACGCAATAAGCGTTTATTGATTGGTTTGCGCAAAAGTTATAGCGTTTACAAAATAGGGGGTAGTTTTATGTCATTTTTATTATATTTTTTTTACTAGTAATGGCGGCGATCAGCGATTTTTTTTTTTCGGTACTGGGACATTATGGCGGACACTTCGGACACTTTTGACACATTTTTGGGACCATTGGCATTTTTATAGCGATCAGTGCTATAAAAATGCATTGGATTACTATAAAAATGCCACTGGCAGTGAAGGGGTTAACACTAGGGGGCGGGGAAGGGGTTAAGTATGCCTGGGTGTGTTCTTACTGTGGGGGGGGGGTGGCCTCACTAGGGGAAACACTGATCCTCGGTTCATACATTGTATGAACCGAAGATCAGCATTTCACCTGCTGACAGGACCGGGAGCTGTGTGTTTACACACACAGCTCCCGGTCCCCGCTCTGTACCGAGCGATCGCGCGGGCCCGGCGGCGATCGCGCCCGCCAGGCACACGCACGGGAGTCGGGGGCGAGTGGCGGCTGGGAGAGAGGACGTCATATTACGTGCTCTCGCCCAGCAGAGCCACCTTGTGGACGTATTTCGACGGTGCGCGGTCGGCAAGTGGTTAAATGATGCAATATAATTTGCAGCATGATAAATGTGCTATCTCCATTACGAACACTAGTTTTACCAGAACAAGCTTTCCGTCTCATACTTGATTCTGAGCATGCACGTTTTTTCCCGTCGGAAAAGCATACAGACAAAAGTGATCCTGCTCTCTGTTTTTTTCTGTCAGTTTTTCTGTTGGAAAAACTGCAATGGAGCATACACACGGTCGTAATTCCAAGCATTGATAGTTGTAAAAAAGTTACCTTGCTCATAGATCAAAAAAGATGTAACTAAAAGCATTGCCCTTTTGGAATTATTTTCAGTTGTTTCTGTTGATGTTTGTAGTTAATATTTTGTTTCTTAATTTATTTTCAGACAATAGGGGCATCATTTTGCCATGAATTGCCTAGCATCTACTGGCCCAAATCGGTGGAGGGGGGATTATGGTGTGGGATTGTTTTTCAGGGGTTGGGCTTGGCCCCTTAGTTCTAGTGAAGGGAACTCTTAAGGCGTCAGCATACCAAGAATTTTTTGACAATTCCATGCTCCAAACTTTGCGAGAAGGCCCCTTTCTGTTCCAACGTGACTATGCACCAGTGCACAAACAAGGTCCATAAGGACATGGGTGAGCATGTTTGGAGTGGAGGAACTGGACAGGCCTGCACAGGGTCCTGACTTCAATACAATAGAATACCTTTGGGATAAATTTAAGTGGAGACAGCAAGCCAGGCCTTCATGGTCATATACACACTCCTAAACCTTGTGGACATGGTTGTAGCTGCAAAGGGTGGGCCAACTCAATATTGAACCCTACTGACTAAGACTGGGATGCCATTATAAAGAAAGGTGTCTCAATACTTTTGGTAATATAGTTTATATAGTATAAGTAGAAGCCAACATTCCACTGCTGCCTGACAGATAAAGGCTATTAAGTCTGTTAATCCTAGCATGTATAGTTTGATTATTCTGCGCTCGCCCAAAATAAGTGAAATTGTGATCAAACTATGTATGCATATGTATATATACAAATTGTATACACAAATATGTTAACATTTTTAAGTAAAAAAATTTAAATTACAAATTGTGTACATACATGCAGCTATCTAAAATAATTAAATACTCAGTTCCCAAGCTTATATGGAAAAAAAGATTGCGCAAATAAACACATCAATTAAGTATCAATAAAATATGTAATACGCACACAACATGTGATAAATAGTGAGTGAAAAATCATTAACAGTCTCAAGAGCTATCCTAAAAAATCCAAACCATCAACTCTAAAAATATAATTCATATAATTGAAGTCCCAACAAAAGCGTGATGAATGTGAAAGATAGCACAGTATGCTCTGGCTTTCTGGGTGCAGGAAAACAAAACCAGTAAGATGACATTTCAAAGGTCTTTTTGGAGCCCTGTGATATGGGCAGCAGTTTAAGCCATTGGCTGCCTTTGCCCCAACCTGGAGTCTGATTCCTCCAAGTGCTGCTGCCATTGTGTCTGATGAAAATTATCTTGAAATGTATGTATACTTGAACCAGTGGGGGCCTGGTGATCAAGAGGTTTTGCAGCCTGTGCCATCTTGCCTGCCAAGTGAAATGATTTTGTCAGAAATATTATGGTATGCTACAACACTACAGTGTATCAAAGGTCTACTTTTTTTCATTACTGTCTAATATCAGCTTATGAGGAACTGTTTTTGGCACAGGAAGAAGTCCAGGATAGTAGAAAGGAGCTTACTTAACCAGGAGAAGCAATTTAAAACTCTTGGCCTTTATAAAAAACACCTTCTCCACTGAAATCAACACATTTCCCCAATAAGTAATGATTTTATGTACTTTTATAAATGTACAAGTTCAGTTCAACATACTTGCCTCTTTTGAATTGCCATTGCTATTGTTCCTTTAACTGTTTCAGATCAAGTAATGCTATAATAGCATAGGTGTTTTTTGTAATAGCTAAATATTAGAGTACATTTATTTTACACTTCACTGGTCAGAGCCTGACAAGTGAAGATTGCATATTCAATATGCTTGGATGACTAACTACATTTCTAGTTATGGTAAAATGACCTTACTGTTGACTTCACTGCAGTGAATTTGACAGTTACAATATTTGCTATGTTAAAAATCTGTAGATTCCTTTTTAAATTTAGAAACAAATACTAATATAGATAAGTGCTGGTCTTCTTATTAATTTAAGAGAACAGTGTCAAAAGTAATACCGTAAATATATTTATTTTACTGTTAGAATTAGCCCTTTAACCTATTTGTAGGAAATGTAAGCAGCTCAGTCCAAGCATAAATAAAAGAGCTATCTATAGTACACGCAAAGACATTTGCAGAACCGCAATGTTTTTAATTTTTTTTTTTTACATTTTCATGTGAAAGACATCAGCATAATTATCATATCTTATCAGTGCTTATCAATATTTTAAAAACCTTTATTATTTGTATGTATAACAGTATGTAGACTTTGCTTTTTGATAATACTTTTCTGGCACACTGTTTTCTCTCTACATCTTAACCAAGGCATACCCCTTTTAATTTGTATTTTTACAGACAAAAAAATATGAACTGTATTAAAAAATAAACACGTGGTCCTTTATTGGTACAACAGTAAATAACATAAAATAATAAAAGTTTTAGACACACTGTTATTACATATGCACATAATTACAACACACGTAGATCAAACACATATTGCTGCATCTTTCGTGAGCAGACTGGGCTGTATTTTGTGACAGAAACACTTGGAGAAGGAAGGTCTGTATCTTCTTCATCAGGGATGTATAGATGCAGAGTCATTGTACTCCACAGTAATGAGTGCAGAAGTACATAAAAAAACGGTTTGCTGCCACTTGCTTCAGAACACAACCTGAAATGCCACCAATATGGAGGAACACCAGTGGGGAAATATAATATGCAGGCCAAAGGGTAATCACTGTGGGAAAAATAGTACAATGTTAGAGTGCGGTTACTGTAAATTGAAAGCTGTCCTTTAAGCCAGTGTGGATTCAGCCACATAAAGATCTTTCCCCAGTGTGGTGGCCATGGGTGGCTTGTCATAGCAAGTAAATTTCACTCTACATCTACCACTTAATTTCTTCAGGTCACATAAGGGTGCTCGGTAACTAAGATTTTTTTTGTTCATGGCAAGGATAAGGATTTTTTTTTTTTGGTATTGCTGACATGTGCCTTAATAGCTAGTGTGCGGATAATGGGCTAGATTCAGAAAGATGCGCGCATCTTTCTGCGGGCGTAACGTATCTCCGATACGTTATGCCGCTGTAAATTTGGGCGCAAGTTCTGTATTCAGAAAGAACTTGCGCCCTTAGTTACGGCAGCGCAACGTATGTGTGGCGGCGTAAGCCCGCCTAATTCAAATGGGGATGTTGGGGGCGTGTTTTATTAAAATTGTACTTGACCCCGCGTTTTTGACGTTTTTTTTTAACGGTGCATGCGCCGTTTGTAAAATATCCCAGTGTGCATTGCTCCAAATTACGCCGCAAGGACGTATTGGATTTGAAGTGAACGTAAATGACGTACAGCCGTATTCGCGAACGACTTACGCAAACGACGTAAACATTTCAAAACTCGGCGCGGGAACGACGGCCATACTTAACATTAGCTACGCCTCATGTAGCAGGGGTAACTATATGCCGAAAAAAGCCTAATGTAAGCTACGTAAAAAAATGCGCCGGCGGGACATACGTTTCTGAATTGGCGTATCTAGCTCATTTGCATATTCCTTGCATAACTATACGGAAGCGCCACCTAGCGGCCAGGGTGAATATGCAGCCTAAGATACGACGGTGTAAGACACTTACACCAGTCAGACCTTAGGGAAATATATGCGTAACTGATTCACTGAATCAGGCGCATAGATATGACCGCCCGCACTCAGAGATACGACGGTGTATCAGGAGATACGCCGTCGTATCTCCTATCTGAATCGGGGCCTGTGTGTCTGTATGTTTGTGTGAGTGTGGGAGGAGTGTCATTTTTGCTCCATTCACACTTTTGGTTAACCAAAAAAATGTAAAGAAAATTTCCATTTCCTTTAAGGTTCATATTTATTAACCTATTCCCCGCTGGCGTATAGTCATATGACGGCCGCAGGAACCCTTGGTCCCTCCGGGCGGCCATCATATGACATCCTGGGATTCCCTGCAGTGTGGAGAGTGCACGCACGACGCATCACTGGGGACCCAATGCGTGTGCCAGGGGGCTGCGATGTCCGGCGGGGACACGTGATTGCTCGTCACAGAGCAGGGACGTGGATCGCTGTGTGTAAACACAGCGATCCACGTCCTGTCAGCGAGAGGAGACCGATGGTGTGTCCCTTCTACATAGGGACATTGATCAGTCACCTCCCTCCACAGTTAAAATCACTTCTTGGGAACACATTTAACCCCTTGATCGCCCCTAGTGTTAACCCCTTCCCTGCCAGTCACATTTAAACAGTAATCAGTGCATATTTATAGCACTGTTCGCTGTATAAATGTGAATGGTCCCAAAATAGTGTCAAAAGTCTCCGATCTGTCCACCGCAATATTGCAGTCCTGACAGAAATCACAGATCGCCACCATTACTAGTAAAAATAATAATAATAAAAATGCCATAATTCTATCCCCTATTTTGTAGATGCTATAACTTTTGCGCAATCCAATCAATATACACTTATTGCGTTTTTTTTACCAAAAATATGTAGAAGAATACATATCGGCCTAAACTGTGGAAAACATTTTTTTTTTTTAAATGCGATATTTATTATAGCAAAAAGTAATAAATATTGTGTTTTTTTCAAAATTGACACTCTTTTTTTGTTTATTGCCCAAAAAATAAAAAGCGCAGAGGTGATCATATACCACCAAAAGAAATCTCTATTTGTGGGGGGGGAATGATCAAAATGTATTTGGGTACAACGTCGCATGACCGCACAATTCTCATTCAAAGGCTGACAGCGCTGAAATCTGAAAATTGGCCTGGGCAGGAAGGGGTCGAAAATGCCCAGCAGGGAAGTGGTTAAGCAATGACTGTTCAGTTCATCACTCATTTGCAGTTTATTCTCCACTCCACAAAGCAATGCTACAGTCAGTGGCTCTGGCCAGAATTTGACATTAATAGCTTGGATATATCATTGTTTGGTTCTTATGAAGGACCCACCGTTGTTTCCCATTATTGATTGGTTCTCACGAAGGACCCAAAATGCCCTTTTTCTACTTATGTCTGCGCTCTCACCCTCTGATATATCTTTAAATATTAATTTTTAGCACATTTTAAAGATCATAAGGGCATTAGAAAGTCTGCCTACTTTCGAGATACTTTGGAGATGTCCCTGACAGAATAGTTTTGACTCTGCCAAATTACCCATTATTTACAATGGCTTTGTCGAGACCAGGGGGACATTAGATTTTGCTAACGGATCAGGTAGGTTTAAAAGGGTTTGGAACCCTTTGATTAGATATCTCCAGTTACTGTGAGGGGTGGGGGGGAGGGGTCAGTAGTCTGGAGCATGGAGATCGATCACACATCTTTTTTTTCTTCCTCATTTTCTCTTCTTTAATTTCAAACTCTTACTTTGCCCCCTTTTTTGGGTTCCCACATTTGATAGTGGGCTCTAAAGTACATTAAGCCCAGCTTATACTTGATAACTAAGTTTTCTACTATGACCTTAAGCGAGAATCCCTCTACGGGGAATTTCACTGTTCTGTGTTTTTTTGGTTTTTTTTTGCAAGGATTTTCAGAATCATACCAGAATAGCCTTGACTTGTTATAAATGCTAATAATACTATTGTTAGGTACACAGTAAACAATTTCTAGGCACCTCAAGACCCATCACTTTGTTAATGGGACAGGGATGGACAGGTTCAGTAGCTTTGCTATAGTATAGTTATATTACCCCAGTTCTGCAGCTTCTTCAGGCCTTGCTTGAGGTGATGTATAGTCACCAATTTTCTTTGAAATGTGATTATAATCTTTGTGGGGAATCCCCATTACGCTCCCTTAGAACGGATGTAACAGAAGCAAGCTCTTTATGTTTTTGTGCTGTGGCTGCAGAGATGTCACCGTATATTGTCAAGGCTGTGTATGGTTCTGGGAATGCTGACATGTTTTTAGCGGACAGGAGTATGCGTTCTTTCACTTGGAAAAAATATGGAGATGGGTTAACAGAAAGTTTACAGAGATAAGAGGTCAGCTCTGCTGGGGAGATATTCTTGGAGACGCCCCTGATTTTAATATTGTTCCTCCGAGAGCGGTCTTCTAAGTCTGCTAATTTGGTAGTGACACGTTGTAATTCTTCCACTTGATGTTAATGAGAATCAACTAAATTATTATAGGTGGTGGAATAATTACTCAGTTAGTGTTTAAGAGTATCTGAGATAGCATGTGAGACATTGATTTGTTCATGTATTTCCTAAGGTCTCTTTGGAGAGAGAGGAGCATATGTTTGAGTGTATTTTCAGATACAGGGTTGAATCCAATGTGTTAGCCTGTTCCTCTTCAGAGTCTGGGTCAATGTCAGCAGTAGGGGCTTAGTAGTAAGTCAAGTGTTTTTTTTCTTATCGGCCTCTGGTGCCGGTGTCC